>NC_141035.1:11768333-12134166 GCF_052040795.2 Danio rerio | reverse complement strand
TTTTAAAAGAGTACTTTGTACTTTTACCTAATATTAGCATTATTTACTAAAAATGTTATTTTAGCAGTGTAATAGTATTTTTACTTGAGTACAAAAAAGATTTCACAAGCATTTAGTGCAGGTTTATTATATTATTAATATATGATTAATAAATATTATTATTAATGGTTTTTATTTGTATCTATTCCTATGCAATGTTTTATGGGTTGCTGAGAATACATTTCAGGTCTTCATGTCAGTCTTGAAAAAAAAAATAGGTGCTGGAATTGATTTTCATTAGGCTGTGCCTGTATGAACCCTGTCATATGTACATTTAACATTTATTTCAAGATTTGTCTGAAAGTGTAGGAATATGACATATAGCCTATATTTATAAGGTCCAAGCAGCATTTCCAGCTTTTGATGAATAGGCTACTATGAATACTTTAGATTTAAGTACAGCAGTTTTCTTTGTACTTTTTAAGAACAGCGCCATTTTTTAACGAACTTTTAAAAGCACGTTTTAACTAAAACTTTTCTTTTATCTGCAAGCACAGTTAATGTTCAGACTATTTAAAATGTTTAAAGTGACTGACATTAATACATATTCTTAATAATAGGAAGTAATCTGCATCGTTTTTAAACTGTGCACACCTGTAGCTGCTTAACTAGGCCTATGACGCTATGTTTTAATACTGGTTAAAAAATAGCGTCGTAAGGTGGTACTTGGAGAGACGATTTTTTTCTAAGGTGGTACTTGGTGAAAAAAGTTTGAGAACCACTGGTTTAATGTATAAAATTGTGAATGAACTTGACTGTTGATGTCTTAAATAATAATGTCAAATAACCAACATTTCTCAAAATGGATATATCTCATTTTGCAACTAAACTAAAAAAACTAAATCAGTAGATTTGCTATGTGTAAGTTTAAAAGTTTGCAGAGTTTTATAGAGTGTACTGACTCTCACAAAAGTATCTCCAGTTATTTTGTGTGATTAATTTATTTTAAATAAACTGCAAACAAAAAAGTATATAAGCTTTCCTCTGATTCCTTCTTGAAACTCTTCCTTCCTAGTCACATACTGTACCTGTCTGATGGCTCATTATGCAGCTCATTATGCAGGTCTTTGTCTTCAGGTGTGACTCAGTGCATAGTAATGATAGTTCACGCCTTCTCGCATGAAACCAATTTCACTTAAAAAGTGACTTAGAAATTTTAATTCATTATTTTGTTTTCTGTGAGCAAGTTAACAAGATGATTCTCACATCATTTTGAAAACAAAAATACTAGACTACCAGATCCAGTTCTCAAAAGTCTTGTGCACAAATATTCTCTGTGTGTTTCCCAGCCTTGTTTCAGTGACTTCAAAATTTTAGTTTTTCACTAACCACGCTTAAATGTTTCTTTCTCAAAAACACAAACAAACATGCTGCTTAGGTATTATTATAGCCCAACTTGTGCTGTTAACAGTGTTAACACACTTTAGCCATTTATGTGTTTTTAAGGCACTGAAAACAACACAAATGTCAGTGCATGTCAAAACTTCTCAAGAGCCCCAAAACACCCTCAGACCCCAGAGGGTTAATAAACTTCAATTAAAGTTGGCGAATTCCAGAAACCTCTGCAACTCCTTTAGAGTTTTTTGGAAAATAGAGATGATTCTCTCAGAGACGTTGGAGAATCTTTTAAACATGAGACTGATGTTCTGTCAGATTACAGGAATAAATTAGGATGTCATCCATGTAAACTATAGCATGATGATGGGAGGAAGTCTGAAGATCTTATTCATAAAAGCTTTGAAATATGGAAGGACAGTTAGCTAGGCCATGGGTATTACCTGGTACTCATAGTGACCAGAAGAAGTGATGAAATCTGTTTTCCACTTGTCCCTCTTCTGGATACGGATGAGGTTGTACACGGTTCGGAGGGCAAGCTTGATGAAGATGCAGGTTTCGCGGAGCTCCTGCATAGCACCCAGAACCAGAAGCAAAGGGCAAATTTGACTAGGGCTGCATTCAGGAACCTGTAATCTTTACAAGGCCTTAGTCCTCCATCCTTCTTGGCCACGGCAAAGAAGCTGAACACAGCTGGGGATGTTGATGGTCTGTTGAACCCTTGACTGAGAGCCTCGTTGATGCAATCCTCCATTGCCTCATGCTCAGAACTGGATAAGGGATAAATCCTTACATGTGGTAGCTTGGCATTAGGTGCAGGTCGATACTACAGTCCCCAGACCAATGTGGGGTAACTGTGTGGCTTGTTTCTTGCTGAAAACATTGAGATAAGGGGTGTAGATTGAAGAGATAGAGGCATTTAAAGAGGGATGTGAGTTTTCCATTGATGTGGAGTGAACAGAAAGAGTGGTTTCATGGGTGTGAACAGCAGAGGAGCAATTTGATCATAAGTCATGCATGCAGAGCTTTATCCTTTGATGTCTCTGGTGCTCCAGTCTATGTCCAGCTGATATTCGGCAAGCCACGGCCTTCCCAGGATGACATCCACATTAGCTCGGGGAAGAATGAGTAAGGTTAACTTTATGATGATGTTGGGACTGGATGATAACTTATCTGGTACACCAAGAGATTTTACCATTGCCTAATAGTTAGTCCTGAATGGTGGTTATTTTATATTGAAATTTATTACGTACTATAGGTATATGATGTTGGGCGATGAAGTTTGAAGAGATGAAGTTGCCAACCGTTCCAAAAACAACTAGTACATGTATGGGAATGATATGAAAATTCACTATTAATGGAGCTTGTATATAGGGACAGCTCCCTATGAGACAGATGGAGTAAATGTAACTTTATTCACCATTAGGCGAGGTGTGCATACTGGGAAGGCTGAGATGAGATGGATTCCTCACAGTATAGGCAGAGGTGATTGCAAATGCATTGCAGCTGTTCAGTGGACTCAAGGCAGTAGGCATCGGTGATCATGGGTACTTCCAGGTGGTGGTGACAAAGCTCTAGTGGGAGAAATAGGTTAAACAGACGAAGAGGATGGACAGGCAGAGGTATGCCGTGACACACTGATGACTAACCTAATAAAAGTCTCTAGGTTGGCGTTGTCATCATAAATTACTGTCTGTTTACGAATCTGAGGTTTTAAACCTTTCCAGTAAGCGGCGAGGAGGCCCACTTGATTCCAGCCGCTGCTAGCGACGAGTGCTCACATTACAATATGAACTCGAGAAAGGCAGTTACCATGCTTAAGGTTTATCAGTTCATTGGGCACAGAATGTGGGGTGAGTGGTACAGTGAAAAAAAAGTGACTCAGGAAAGACTGGTAGGTAGCCATCCTGGGACTGCTTACATTCCAGAGCGCATCTGCCCATTGTAGAGCTGTTGCTCTGTAAGAAGGGAGAATATGAAAGTGACTTTGGAAATCTCATTGGGAAACTGGTTAGCGTTAGCCTCTGTGTAGAGTGTACATTGCACCAAAAACCTATTACAGGTATTAGGATCGCAGGAGTAGCTCATGGGACGAGCCAGGGGCGTACTGGTTATGACAATTGGGGTGTAGCAGCGGTCATGGGAGCGGAAGTCAGCTTCTGATGCATCATTCTAGCAAATGGGTCTGATTAGCTTCTGTTTAGGAATGCACTAGCTTCCATAGCTACATTTGTTTATCTTCGGGCCTATCTTCCTGTCACGGTCACATAATGAAGACAAGGATGGTTATTTCTTTGCATCAATTTATTCAGAACACACTGGATAGTTCAACAGAAGAAGCAGGTAAGTTATATTCTTGGATGGAGAGCAGACTTGTATGTTGTTCACATTGTAAACAAGGATTGTCATTCAACCATCAGGGAATAAATTCACGTCCCTTAATCACAGCATGTGCATCCACAGGTTAGGAGAAACGTCCACAGGAGAAAGGAACCCTCCACTAAAGAAGGGGAGCACGGTAGAAGGCAAGGTTAACCATCTGACTGGAGATGACCATTTGTCATTCATCGGATTCCAGTCCGATGAACAACTGGAAACGCTGAGTCTTTTTAGGGACAAGTGATTGCTGGTGCAGGTGTGTCTCATTAGAACTTAGATTGTGCACAGGTGTGATGAGAGATGGTAGGAGAGGGAGAGCGGTGATGGAAGTTGTAGGAACAAGATGGTGAGGCAGACTGGTTATCACAAATTTTAACATCAATATTTTGGTATTGATATTAATATCTCACACGAGGGCACCAATTAATGTAGAAAAATAACAGATGAATAACTCCTTTTAAATGGGACGCCAGACAGCTTCGACTGTCAAAATAATTAACAATAAACTAATGGTGATTAAAATATACAGATGTAAAGGTATTTATTATCTGGCCAAATCTGAAGGATAATGATATCGTCTGACTTTTAGATCCTTTTGCTGTATTATCAACACAAGACACAATTGTAATAAATGTGTATTTATTAACAAAATGGTAAACAAGGGTAACTAAAATAACTAAATGTACAATAAATTAAGTGCAAAGGCAAGTTATGAATGTGACTAAGTTAAAGTAAACCTTATTGTAAAATAATAAAGAACTAAGGAAGTTTTTGTTATTAAAGAATATCAGTTATAAACATCTAATTAATTATATTATACTATACAAAAAAACACTAAAGTGGTATATATACGTTTCTGCCGTTGATGCAGTGGTTGGAGGAAGTTGGATCTTCTTGCAGGTCTTTAAGCATGGAATAAGCAGACCTAGCTCTCGTGAGCTTTGAGAAGAAATCTGGATGATCTCGATGTCTATCCTTGAAGGAGAGTTCCTGGAAATCTGAGACACGTAGATTTCTGGAGTTGGTAGTCTTGAAGCTATGGTTTCAGACGCCTTGAAAAAAGCACTGTGAGTCCAATAATCACAGTCTTGCTGGAACAGGCAGCAAAGTTCTAAAGTCGATGAGCAATTTGGATAGCCTTGTATGTCAGGCCTTTTTTCACTTTTCTTCCTGTTTCCTCCAAATTACTCTCTTAGTTACAACACCACTCTTGGTACCACTCACTATAACACTCTCAATGCTACCGTTTTCTCTTTATTTAATTGAATGATGTTTTATACTTTCTCTGGACGGTTTAACTATCTTCTAACTATCTTCTAACTATCTTCTCCCACAGTTTAACTATTGTTTTATTTAAGAGTCTTAAATATTTTCCTATGCATAATTTACTTTCTAAACCACATATAATTTACCCAAGGCAATATTTGCAATATATAGAGTTTAATCATTACTATGTAAAGTGGATCCTTACCCAAGCATTCAATTTAGTGCTGCACGATTAATCATATCGCAATCGCGATTTCAGCCTATGCGATTACATTAAAGCAAATCTTGCGATATTAAATAAACAAATGCATTTGTGGACGTAAAAACCCATTCATTCTGTTTCACACCGCAAGCGAAAGCAGTGCGTGAGCAGGGTAGCACGCAGGCGTTTGCCCTCACACCAGCTTTTCGGCAGCAGCTGCAGAGATCAATCTATCTCTGTCTATTCTATCTAGTTACATATCTCTTGCTCTATATACAAATACACCTTTAAAAAACGTTTTATATGCACTAAGGCCCGCAGCAAACTCCTCTGTTTCTTTAACCTGCATGCCTTTATTTTAGAAAGTATATAGATCATACAGTACTGTATGCTTCTCAAGCTTTATGAGAAGCGTCATTAATGTGCACTCAGAAGACAATCGCCTGTGACATCATGTCATTTGGTTTTTGATCGTCAGGATGTTTTAGACCTAGTTATAATATTATTTATACAATATAGTTATAATGATATTTATACATGATCAAACTAGTGTTACTTTCTCCACTTCAGTAACGTCCAGCAGCAGGGGCGCCTGCAGGATTTCATTCCAAGATGCGCACAAATTCAGCACTGCCCCGCCCCCTTCCGATGGCTGTTATTTCAGTATTCAAACATTTAATATCGAATGCATCAAGTAAAATAAAAACGAAATTTTTTTTTACAATTTAGCAAAATTCTGCTCTTTTTATGTATGCATTTTTATATTTTTTTGTTAGTTTTAATATTTTATTGTGTTCATAATTAAAGCTATAGACAAAATCCTGCTTGACATTTTAGAAAATATTTTGCGTAGCTACCTAGTATGTATGAAAGATAACTGAGAACAAAAAAACAACAACAACACAGAAACATGTTACATGTCCCCATATATGTCTAAATTATATTTAACTGATTCGTAAAAAAAAAAGGGAAAATTACTCATTTTATTTTTATAAAACATTTTATTATTGTTTGAATTAAAACTATACCGACATTTAAGAATACATATTTATTTTATTCATTCATTAATTTGACCTGTTTATTGGTGCATGTAACCAGGCTCTCTGTTTGGCTACACTAATGCCTTAAAATGTAACACATTATTTTTAGTAACTACTATTTTTTAAACGCATGTTACATTTGACATTTACATTTAATTTTAAATGTAATTTAACATTTAAATTTTATTACATTTAAATGTAACATTTAATTTTATCCTAACGCTGATATTGGTTGGGTAATAAAGCGTGATGACTCGGATATGATTTAGTTTAGCTTGCATGTGTAGGCATATTTTGACGTCTTTACCTAAAACTTTAAACATTTATATTATTTAAAATAAAACGAAAATAAATAAGGAGACTTGCATATAATTTAAACCATTTGTTTGGTGCTTAAGCCATGATCTGTCTGCATTAATGTAAACGGTATCGTTGCCTAACCTTTATTAATAAAATCAGTAGAGAAAGCATATTATTATTACTATAAAAAGTAGGCTTATATTACTGCCTTCAGTCAGTAAGGCAGTAGTGCAAAGTAGGGATGGGAAGATTAACCGATATGTATCGATACGCGGTCATGCGCGTGCACGATGCGAGTGCATCGGTAGAGCAGCAGAGGATGAATGAAATTTTGGAAGCAAATTGAGATGCATCGGTTTTTGCGGGATGCATCGGTTTTTCCAAGATACAACTTATATTTTTAATATAGAATGTATTTTTTATTTATAAACAAGTGTTGTCAACCTGTTTTTGGCGCATAATTTAATCGACCTACATAAAGTATGCATTAGCAACGGACTTGCGGATGTGTACACTTACACTACAACTCAGTGTATCAGGTGTGCGGATGAAGCTAGTGGTGCGCCCTCAGAAAGCGCGAGAAGCAAACAAACATTTTATTTCTCACTGAGTTTTAAATCTAAAGTATGGCAACATTATGGATTCTGCAAAAAGGATGGATGACTTGACAGGACAGATGCAATTTGCAAAATGTGCCGTGCATCTGTAAAATACACGGGCAGTACAACTAATGGGCTATATGCACGCATTACTTCCGCGTTTTGTCTAAGGCCGCGGTCCAGCTTCCGGTCTGGGTGATTTTAAGCGGAGGTGAACAGTATTATGACAGAGTCGTCAATATTTACTCGCTGTTTGCGAGTAAATTATGGTCAACGATGTGCAAATGATTGTCCGGATGTGCAGAGCAAAGCTTGAGAAGGGTTTCAAGTTGTATGCATCTTCCTACCTGTGCAATTATGAAGGTAAGTTCAGCTAGCCTGAAGGCTAACTTTAGCGTTAATACTCTTACGATCCGTCCATCTGCAGCTTTATCACGTAAGTAAAAATAATCATATTTGTACGTAATTCTGTCTCAAAGTGTCAGGTAAAAATAGGGCAGGAATAAGATCTCAGTGAGAGCTCATTACTACCGATAGATCTATGAAGAAATCGGAGTCTCCTCACCAGCTGAGAGTAGGACAGCATACATGTGAAGTTCTGTCCCATTCATACTTTTACTGTTCTAAAGTGACCACCACTGTTAAGTTCGGATAATTACAGAAACACAGATGCTGTCTTAGCTTGTAAGCATGATTATTGAGCAAGATATATTAGGAATAAAATAATACAATGCCGTTCCATCCACAGCAGACAAATAGCACTGTCAATGCTGAGATTTATTGCTGAAACAGTGACGATGACAGATGCAGTGTAACAGTGTAGATAGCATGCTTTCTATTTAGTCGATAACATTGTAATTAAATGGGAGGGTGACCCAAAACAATAAGGTGTCATTAGTTAATTTCACATCAACAATTTGTCTATTTCAATATTTATTAGTTTTTTACATTAATGAACAATTGCTTATTCATTGTGCTTGTTAACTCACGATGTAATAGCTAATGTTAACAAGCATGACTTTGGATTTTTATTCATTAGTAAATTAGTTTAACAATGTTAAATATAAAATAGTTATTTAAATAGTGAGCAAATACATTAATTAATGAAACCTTATTTTAAAGTGTGACTAAAGGGAGCTACTTTTAAATCATTTAAATTAATGATTTACTGTGTAGTTTAATCTGATGATATTGCTGCAGATGCCTTTAAAAAGAAGTTATTTTGAAGAAAGCTGAAAACCTGTAACCATTGACTTCCATAGTATGAAAAAGAACTACTATGAATATCAGTGGTTGCAAGTTTCCAGCTTTCTTCAAAGTATTTTTGTTTGTGTTAAACATCAGAAACAAACTCAAACAGGTTTGGAACAAGTGAAGGATGAGGAAATAGAATTTTCAGTTTTGAGTGAACTGCCTTTAATGACTCTCTTTAAAAACCTATTAATATTCTTGTTTCTCTTTTCTAGGTAACATTATGAGATTCAGAGCTAGAAAATTTTATGTGTTACTTCATCCTGGAGTGGACATCCGTCAGAAGATCCATGCCATCGTCTGCTAGTTAATAGCTCCTGCTCTTGTGTGGCTGAGAGTGGGATATGCAAACATTTGGTTGCTTTGCTTTTCCAGACAGCCCATTACTCTGAAATGTGTAATGTGAGTTGTCACATGAACAATTGTTTGGAATGGATCAATTATGTGTTAAGTTCCATGAAACAGATGGGTGATTTATTTATTTATTTAATACGTATAAGCCCAAATACCTCTCTATGCACAAGTTACAGAAGATGCACCTGATTCAAGAAAACAACTGATTCAATGTCATTTTTTCTGTTCATCTGTATAAAATATTTTTTTCAAAGTGTTACATTTTTTTGACAATTTTTATTTCAAATTACATACAGTGAATTATATTTTATATGTACAGTGAATAAAATAAAGGTCTTTATTCTGAATTTAAAATATGCACTTAGAAAGTAGCTTAAGAAATGTTTATGTATATTAATGTTCTTTTTTTTTTACTTCAAAGGCAATGAAAATAAACTATTATTTGCCATAAAAGCTCCTTTCTTTAAATGTCTGCATCCGGTTGGCACTCGAGCCTCGATCAGTTTTCTAGACTGAAATTGTCAGCTACACTCTTGTTTTTTTCTGTTTCTGTAAAATTCTCACGTTTAATATCAACAACCCACCTCTTCTGCACGACTTTGTCTTTTGGAAACGTGTGGAAACTAAGGTAAGAGTTAAATTTTTGACGCTGTGCATTGCTGAACACAGCAGTGGTATCTACAAGTACTGTTCTCACGTCTTTGAAATGACACTTTTAAACGTTTAGATGTCATATTTATGTAGCTGACATAAACATATATAAGTGGGCTATAATGGCATAAAACATTAAGACAACTGTCCAAAACATTACTCGTTTTTATCAGTAGCGCTCCTGTTGTAGCACTGTACTGTACGATCGGCGGAAGTAGGCTCGGGGTCTTAAATTTTACCGGAAATGCGTCACGCGCCGCCGTGCATAGAGCCCATATGAAATCTCACTTGAAGCGGTGCCTCGGTGTTGTTGTGGAAGCATCTTCCAGTGTTCCTGCATCCCTGGCTTCCTGCTCTGCTTCAACTGTAGCTACCAGCTCCAAAAGTGGTGAGAAAAGCATTGAAAGTTTTCTCCATGCGCAACAGTTCTGCTCGCTCTACGCCAATAACGAATGCTATTGCATTGTTCATCTGCAAAGATATTCAGCCTAGTGTCACGGAGAACGAAGGTTTTAAACACCTCTGTTAATTTTTATTTATTTATATTTTTATTAGCCTGTTGTTTACAGTGATAGTGATGTTTCAAAGCAACATAACACTGCTAATTCACGACCTTAAGTTTTGAATATTCAGTGGCACAATATATCTTTGTAAAATTGTTTTCATAGTTGAAAAGTTAAATCACAATTCTTGTTGTGCAATGGTAAACCTTTATGTTAAAAGAGTGCAAATATATACATTTAAAATATATATTGCACTTATACATTCTGTTTATCTTGAAAATACTTAAATAATATGTGCTATAGGTTCTAAAATGGCCCTCTACTGTAAACTGACACTCTGGCTCTGAGAGAAAAGCCAGTCTGTAAAAAAAGTCTTGGTTTTACTTGGTTAATAAATAATCAAACTCATTCAATGGCACAGCATCCTTTCTTACATCATCTCATGTACTTGATCTAATAAGTTAGTGCTGAATTATCGCATTGTATCGTGATATGGGTGTAAATCGTATCGTGTTGCATCGCAATGTCACAAATGTATCGCTAATATATCGGATCATATTCTTTGTATCAAGATGCATATCGGATCGGCATTATAGCTTAGATGCCCAACCCTAGTGCAAAGTAATACGTGAATAAATAGCCTAAATGAAAGAAACAACAAAATCAGTCATCAGGTCAAGTGCAATATGGGATTAAAATGCGCCAGCCTGATTTTACGAGGAAACGTAAGCATTTTCTGTTCTTTACCAATGAAAAAAAATAAATAAATCAGACACGACACAGTAACGGCGTTTATTAAAGCTACAACGCAGGTCTTGTTTATGATCATTAATATTAACAACTAGATATTAATAACGTCAATAATTCCTCTGGCTTTAGACTTCACCTTTTAGAGCTTGTTCGGCGCAATTCAAGTTTATTGCATGAATCAGATAATGAAGATTAAGATCATGCTTTTCCTTCATTGCATTCTATTCGTAAGGTGTTTTATTTATTTATTTATTTATTCATTTGTTTGTGATGATACTAAACAATGTAAGATTTCTGCTGATGAGTGGGAGGAAACAGTAAAAGTGTATTTAAGAAAATGTGAAGTGCCCCTAAGAGACCAAGTAGATGAAGTTTTGACAAAGTTACAGGGCAGAGCACGTGATGTAGTGAAGGTTGGATTGAGAAGTAACCCATTGATTGACCTCAGTAAGGGTCCAAGGCCAGTTTTTGACCTGCTTAAAAAACATAGTAGTGACACAGTGTATTCATGCATGCCTTTTTTTATGCCACACTGCCTTTGCAAAACGAGAAACCTTTCGACTACTGGATTAGGCTGCATAAAGCCATTGACATTGCTGGAGAAGGACTGAAAAGACAGGGCAAAACTCTAGATGACCCCTATCGTGAGGTGACTGTAATGTTCATCATGAACTGTCCCGATTTAGAGCTGTCCCTTATATTTATGTGTAAGCTGCTGCATGAATGGACTGCAGCTGATGTGCAGCTTAGATTGGATAAATATCAAAGGGAGAATAAGCTTAAACAACCCAAGTCTACTGCACATATGAGTAACAATGCATTTCATACTCAGTCAACTGACAGTTTGTGTGCCAACGGGTGTGCCTTGGAGACAGCTACTGCTGTGGCACCCCTGCCCCAAGTAACTGAGCAGTCTACTTAGGATCAATCTTTGAACTCTGAAGTCTTTTGGAACGTGTTTTGGATCAGGGATCTGGTCTGCGGACAACAAAAGTGTTCAGGCCTCAGTAAAAAGTGAGGGGTATGATGCTTAAACAAAATGCGGCATGTGAATTGTGTGGTGATTTGAATCATGAGACTTTTTCACACTGCTGAATAAATCGTCCTTGCTTTAACTGTCATGCTTCTGGCCACACGGCATCAGCTTGCTCTGCAGGGATTGCCAATAAACCACAAATTCAACAGAGCAGTCCTGATTCTGATCTACAGGGAAACTAGATGGCCCACATGAGAAGGGTACTAGTGGAGGGCCATGTGTAATGTCTCCTGGAAATGAGGATATTGACCTGGAATCTGTTTAGATTTTTGCAATAGTATTAATGACAAAACAAAGTGATTTTTCAAAATGTGCAGAGACTTAATGCAAATGATGAGTTGTTCTTTACTAATGTTCTAGTACAGGATGATGTTTTGCTTCGAGGAATGCTGGACAGTGGGTCAATGGCCTGTACTGTCAGTAGTGAAGCCCTGTCCAAACTTATAGCTGCTCAAGTGATAGTCCCTGATGACGTAGCCCCTACTACACTCACACTGATTGGATGTGGTGGTCAGAAAACAAGCCCACTGGGAGTATGTGACATCAAAATGAAAGTATTTACCTGCTCTTTTTCTGTTCCCACCTTGATCGTTGATGGGCAAAATTCTGACTTAATTTTAGGAAGTAATGTCATAAAATATCTCATTTGTGACATAAAAGTATTAAGTGATTTCTGGGGGGAGGTGTCTGACTCACAAAACAAAAGTACTGATACAGGTGCCTTGATGCAAATGTTGTGCAATGTTGAGTCATGGAAAGGATCGGAACCCCCTGTAAAAATAGGTACTGTGAAATTTAAACATGCTGTCACTTTGGAACTCATGAAAGAATATATAGTGTGGGGGAAGTTATTCAGTGACAAAATCCTTTCGTCAGGCAGTACAGTTGTTGTGGAGCCTAGCACAGCACGAACAGCACAGAGAAATGTGTTGGTGGGGAGGATAGTAGTGTCTTTGGCAGTACTCCAGTTAGTTATCAACCCGTCAAACAAACCCATATGTCTTAGACGCAACTGCAAGCTGGCTGATGTTTACACCTGTGTGGCGCTTGAAGATTTTGATGATGACTGTATTGACATGGCATTTCAACAAGTAAAAGATCCAAAGTGTAATGGAGTAAACTCGGAAGGTCAGGCTAAATCTGGTAGCACACACTATGATATAGAAAGACAACATCACATGCCAGAAAATCATAATGGATCAGTACTTTCTAACCTGGGACTCCAGGACATTGACATTGACTCAAACACTTTGTCGCCATATTGGAGAAGGAAGTTGATCCATCTGTTGTCTAAATATGAGTCAATATTTTCGCGTCATGGCCTAGATTGTGGCAAGGTAAGGGGCTTTGTTCATAAATTCCACCTAAGTGATACTAAACCCTTCAGACTTCCTTACAGAAGGTCACCATCACACTATGAGAAGCTGCGTCAGGCTCTGACTGACATGGAAGAATGTGACATAATCAGAAAGTCAACAAGTGATTATGCATCGCCTCTTGTGTTGGTTTGGAAGAGGAATGGTGATCTAAGACTGTGCACAGACTTTCGCTGGCTGAATGTACGCACCTTTAAAGATGTGCATCCTCTTCCACACCAAGCAGATGCACTGGCAGCTCTGGGTGGTAACGCATTCTTTTTCACAATGGACTTAACGTCAGGTTATTATAATGTGGAAATGCATGAAGATGACAAGAGGTTCATAGCTTTTACCACGCCTTTTAGTCTCTACAAATATAACAGGCTTCCTCAGGGGCTATGCAATATCCCCGCTACATTCATGAGGATGATGATGAACATATTTGGTGATCAGAATTTTATGAGCATGCTGTGTTATCTCGATGACATCATTGTTTTTGGCCCTAATGAGCAGCTGGCTCTGGAACGACTGGAGATGGTTTTCCAGAGACTTCAAGCTCACAATTTAAAACTGTCTCAGAAGAAGTGTCATTTTAAGAAACCTTCTGTCAAGTTTCTAGGACACATCATCAGTAGTGAGGGTGTAGCTACAGACCCTGACAAGGTCAGAGTGATTGTGGACATTACAGAACAGGATCTAATGGAGGATGGCACTGACATTCCATCACAGACAAAAATAAGGTCTTTCTTGGGGATGGTAGTATTCTACCAGCAGTATATCGAAGGCTCTTCTAGCATTGGTAGACCCCTTTTTGCATTAAAGTCAGGCACGAAGAGACTGAGGCGTGGCAAAGGACGGAAAGGCACAACAATGGGAAGAAAGCTTTGCTCCTCAAACTGGACACAAGAGTGTAGTGATGTCTTTAATGCCCTTAAACAAGCTTTGTTGGAACGAGTTGTTTTGGCTCACCTGAATTTTGCTAAACCCTTTCTTTTGGTGGTTGATGCTTCTAGTAATGGACTTGGAGTGGTGCTTTTTCAGGTTGCAGAGAGTGAGGAAGTTGCCCGCCCCATAGCTTTTGCTAGCAAGTCATTAAATTATGCCCAATCCAAATACCCAGCACACAGGCTGGAGTTTTTTGCCCTCAAATGGGCAGTCTGTGAAAAATTTAGTCACTGGCTCAGGGGTCAACAGTTTGTTAGTTCTTACGAAGCCTAAGTTGGATGCATGCGAGCAAAGATGGGTTGCAAAGCTTGCTCCATATAGATTTGACATTAAATATATTCCTGGGCCTAAAAATGTAGTTGCATATGCCCTTAGTCGGGAGCCGTTTGTGCGACCCAGTGTGTTCTATCGTCTTACCAGAGTGCCGTACAATGCTCTTGTAGAGGAGTCTCAAGTAGTGAATCCAGAGAATGTCCAAGATGTATTCCGCTGGTCGTGCCACCCATTTGAAAAACAAGCTCAAAATAAGTCCTGTTCAGATATTGAGGTAAATCATGTGGCTTACTCTGAGAGCGCGTTAGCATCTCAGGAAGATGTTTCTGCCATTTTAAATAGCAGGGGTTGACAAGAAAATCATGTTCAACCACATGCTTACCTGCTTCCTCAGTTGATTGGGTCAATAATTCCATTTTACCCACCGGATCATCTAGTTTTGTCTAGGTAGGAGCTCACAGATTTGCAACATGCTGATCCTGTTCTGAGCAGAGTGCTTCATTTTCTGGAGCGCAAGCATAGACCTTCTAGGAGGGAGCGAACCAAGGAGTCGCTGAGTGTGCTTCGGTTTCTGAGACACTGCAATAAACTATCAAACAGAAAGGGCATATTGTATCAAGTGTCTAAGGATGTCATCACTAATAATAAGACATTTCAGCTTATTGTGCCTACTGTCCTTCAAGATAAAGTGCTTAAGGGAGTGCATGATGAGGCTGGACATCAGGGTCAAAACAGGACACTCTACCTTACCAGACGTCGGTTCTATTGGGGATGGAAAAAGATGTGAAGCAATATGTGCGATGTCGCAAAAGATGTGTTGTTAGCAAATCACCAGAGCCTGAGGCAAGAGCTCCGCTTGAGAGTATTAAAACATCAAGACCTCTTGAGTTGGTTTGCATAGATTTCTGGTCTGCCGAAGACTCATCCAATAAGTCTCTCTGTGTTTTGGTTGTGACAGACCACTTTACCAAGCTGGCTCCGGCCTACATTTGTTCTAACCAATCAGCAAAGGCAGTTGCAAAGCAGCTATGGGATATTTTTTTCTGCATCAACGGCTTTCCAGAATGGGTACATTCAGATCAGGGTGCCAGTTTTGAAAGTGGCCTGATTTCTGAAATGCTTCAACTTGCAGGGGTCCAAAAGTCCCATACAACATCTTACCATGCGATGGGCAGTGGGGCAGTTGAGAGATTCAACCACACGTTAGGAAACATGATCCATGCCTTACCACCTAAAGCTAAGCACAGATGGCCTCAAATGTTGAAGTCTCTCATCTTTTGCTATAATGCCACCATTCATGAGACAACGGGTTATCCTCCATTCCAGCTGATGTTTGGAAGGTCTCCTAGATTACCTATAGACATGATGTTTGACTCTGTATTGCTTGATGATCAGGTGGTTGATTACAACCAATATGTGCAGTCTTTCAGGGATGATCTTGCACAAGCACTGATATTGACACAAAAATTTGCTTCAAAACAACAAAAAAGACAAGCTAACCTCTATAACAAAAAGCAAATAGGTGCCCCCGTGACCATTGGCGATAGGGTGTTATTGGCAAATAGAGGAGAGCTTGGCAAGAGGAAAACTGCTGATAGGTGGGAAAGTCACATCTACGTTGTGACAGGAATGAACAGTCAAGTTCACACATTCAAGATCAGAAATTCTGTGACAGGTGCTGAGAAAGTTGTTCATAGAAATCTCATAATGCCATTGAACTCCCTACCTTTTCAGAATGAGCATCCTGAAGTTGATACTTGTGAAGATGTTGCTGTTAGTGACTCAAGTTTGTCTGTGAGTGAATATGAAGGTCTGAGTCTACCTGTAAATGAGACATGTGAGAGGACAGTGGCATGGGTGTCGGAACTCCCAGTCTCTGGAGAGGCCAATCTTTCCGTGTCTGATTGTGCTCTGTCTGATGTGGATGAGCTGCCATCCACATTGAATATGCCATGCTCTACAAGACTCAAGGCACACGTTTTTGAGAAAGACAAACCTTTGACATGTGACTCCGATGTTGATGAAATTCAGAATAATGGAGATGAACACTCTGACTTTTCAGTCAATGACAGCTTGTCAAAGCGTCCTAATGTACTTTCTGGTCAGGGTGAGGCACTTACAGTCAGAACCAAATGTGGAAGAGTTATTAAACCAATCATTAGACTAATTCAGAATATGCATCAGAAGGTTTTGTCTGGGTTGTAGTTTATTTTATTTGTTTTGTTTTTCTCGCTTTTCTCCTAGTCATGTGGGATTTCTATCAAATTGATTAACTTTAAGCTCATATTTTGTTTTTGACTTATGGGATTCTTGAGTATCTGTGATTATTGTACCTTGTGAACAAGAGTATTTAAGAGTTATTTGTAACTGGATAGGCTTATGTTATGCTGGGGAAATGAAGAGCACTAAATGTATGTAATATGTAACAGGCATATTACTCCTGTGAATGTTTAGAGGCTTTGCAACCCTCTTGCATTTCTAATTTTGAAAAGGATGGTCATGAACCAGAATTTTTAGTGTTTCTTGTTAAATCTAGCATTAACTATTGGTACTAAGGTACAGACCTTTTCCATTTTTTATTTTTTTTTTCTCTGCTCTTCTTTCAAACATGGTTATGTGCTTGTTTGTTTTCTTGGTTGGGGAACTTGGCAGCCTTTTGATGTTAAATAGTACTCCTTCGGTTTTGTTTAGTCATGTACAAGTGGAAGTCAGTAGAGGGGAGTGTAGCAGGTGCAAAACCGAAAGGTAAAAATGTTGGTTATTTTGTGATTCCACTTGTCATGACCATATTTGTGGTTTCCTGTCTCCATGTTGATTTGGGGAGTGCGCACGCTTTGCTTCTCCCCAGTCTGCATGAGATTCAGCAGCGGTTGGTCACACAAGTTTATGCGGTGACTTAATGAGTGTCATATTTCGTTTAATTTATTAATCCAGATGATGTAATTATATGATTGTGATCTAATGCCTGTTTGTGATGTATACACAGAGGCTAGTCGATTATTTCTCATTATTTTTTGTTATGTTTGTTATTTTTCTCTCATAGTGCGAGTGAATCCATCACTACACACTTTTAAGCTGGACAAGTCCTCTTATATTTCCTTTATGTTATCCAGGTACATGTTTTGTTGTTATATGTTCTAAAATATTTATGTATTGTATATGACTTTTGCTAAAGTCAGCCCCAGTCTGCATGAGATTCAGCAGCGTGCGAGTGAATCCATCACTACATGCTTTTAGGCTACACAAGTCCTCTTAAATGTTCCTTTATGTTATCCAGAGTAAACGAGGACGTGATATAAAGGCAAAGAATCGTATGATGTGTCAGTGATTTCAACACAATGCAGAAAACATCACGCTACATGTGCTCTACGCAGGTGAGTGGGCTTGTGGAGGTCATGGAGCACCAGAGAGCATTAGACTGATTGCTGAAAGACCACAGTGACAGACAAGTCTTCACATTGATCCTGTGGGCCAGCCTGAACACCTGCCAGAAACCTACTCACACCTGCAGTCTTCCATGATGGACATCCGGTGTTCTCCAGCCTCCGGCTCCTAGACTATTAAATTCAATTCAATTAATATTTTTCTGTAGTTTTACAATGTAGATTGTGTCAAAGCAGCTTACAATAAAAGATTGCAGTAGATTGAACTGTGTCACTGACGTTTTCAGAGTTCATGTTCAGTTTAGTTCATTCATTCATTCATTCACTTTCTTGTCAGCATAATCCCTTCATTAATCCAGGGTCGCCACAGCTGAATGAACCGCCAACTTATTTTAGCACGTTTTTACGCATTGGATGCCCTTTCAGCCCAACCCATCTCTGGGAAACATCTACACACACACTCATACACTACGGACAATTTAGCCTGCCCATGCATTCTACGTCACTTCCGGGGTGTGGTACATTCCCTTTCCGTAAGGAATCTGTAATTGTAAATTTGTTTCGGGATTTGTAAAAGTGTTTTGCGTCTTGTTAATTTGTTTTCTAAAATGTAAATTTGTTTCGTCCTTTGTACAATTGTTTTTTTTCTATGTAATTGTGTCTGATGATAGGTAAAAATGTTTTTCAAAATGTAAATTTGTCTCGAGCTTTGAAAAGTGTTTCAAACTTTGTAATGTTGTTTTGCACTTCCCGGCCACCGTATTTATCCCTTGATTCTAATGAATTTAAACATAAAATCACTTACCGTTCAATGAAAAAAACCCACGAAGTCTGTGTAACGTATACTTATGGATGTGTCCTTCCACATTCCAAGCATGTAAGCCCCACCTCTGCTTTAAATTCATTTGTTTAATCTGTTAATCTGTTTTTCACTGACTGTGGGCTATATTTTGTGTTGTTTTATTAACCCAAATAAGGACTAAATGCTATGTAGTTTTTTCTGTAATTAATAACATTTCGGAGACTGTAAGGGTCTGAATGTGTTTATATGTGTTGCATTTATTTATTTCATATATTCGCAGACGTTACAGTAGGCTATTTTGAACATTGATTCAATCATTGCTCTGCAGTTATACTCAAAATATTTTCATAAAAAAGTTAGTAATAAACAATAACACACAAGTATTTACGTGTATAAAGCATCTGTTTTGTGAGATGTGCCTCTCATGATGTGAACGACCTATACAGCTTTTCTGTGACATTTCCCTTTAGTTAAAATGATGTCATCTGAAACTTTCTGTTGTTTTCTGTTGAAACGCAAGCTTAATAAAGATGACCCATACCGTACTGTACCACTCAGTGGAAACGGGCCATTATATTGCATATCATTGCCCTATGGGGAAAACTGGAGGACTGGGAGGAAGTCCATGCGAACATGGGAAAACATGCAAACTCCACACAGAAATGCCAACTGGCCCAGCCAGGACTTGAACCAGCAACTTTCTTGTTGTGAGGTGACAGTATCAACGGCTGAGCCACCCTGCTGCCACCAGCATGAAGTATAATTGTTAACTATAACAATTTATTTTGTGTGATTTATAGCCGTTGGGATTTAGACTGCAATTGGACAGCAAAAGTACCTGAGCTCTCGGTAAACATTGTTTTTAAATTTCAGTATGACTAGACTTGATTTTTAGATGTCAGATAAGGAAGTTGCCAATAATAAATTCCTTACTATATGAAGAAAGTGGTGATGACATGGCATCTAGCAAGCTAAGTGGCTAAAAGTGATTGCTGATAGAAAGATCAAACTTCTGTGTCAGCACGGCTGATGTTCTGGCCCTAAACCATAGTTTTCTCCACTGTTAAAGGGTCCGTTGTACATTGTAGCAGGTGTAAAACAAGCTTCGGCCATCTTAACCTGAGGCAAGTACCCCTATTAAATTTGAATCCCCAGTGTAGATATTGATGGTGTCTAGTGTTCTCGTATACTGTTCTTAACCCACAAATTTCTACCAAAGATTTTCGTTCAGAAAACTTTTAATGTTTCTCAAGCAATCCCTGTATCTGTGTCTCTAAAACTAAAGGTTCTTCCTCGATTGAATGTACCTCAATATCTTTCTGTTTGATTGAGGAAAACTTTGCCCCATATTTCTTCTACGCGTCCACCATCATGCTCATGATGTGATACTGTATATTTGTAATTTGCTTTATCTTTAGCTTAGTGAGAAACAAGAAGGATAATTAGTTCAATCTAGAACATGTATAGAAATTAAAGTCTTTCATTGGGATGTATTCAAAGAGACCCTGTTGTCATCTGATTAAGTATTTGATTTCATTCATCAAATTGTCTTAAGTACTGCTGACTTGAACGTCCTTGAAAAGCTACCCAGTGTAGATTACATGTATTTTCGTCTAGATGATTAATGACAAGATTTATTCATTGTGAAAAGTGCCTGGCTGTCTTCAAAGACATTTAGTGTGGAGCAGTAATTTGATTCAATTACTGGCAAGTGCTTCACAAAGGCAAAATCAATTCAGCGGGGTATTCACAAATATAGCTGTACATATTTATATTAACAAAAGTCACTTGAAAGCCCTCTGTTTCGATTGGGTGACACAAAGACCATTACAACAAACAAAGGAGAAAAAACTCAAAGTTCAACAATGCAGGTGCTTGAGCATAGTTCTTGTTCAGTTAGATTCAAGAAAGACCAGGTTGATCAGTATTAAGTTAAAATCAATTTTTTTTCATCTAAAGTTAACAGTAGCTTAACTATGGCGACAAAGGCACTAATTTATCATAAAGTGTTCCCAGTCAATAATTAATATAATAAAGTGTTCCTAAACTTTGTGCATATGTATTTACTAACATGAACTAATAATGAACAATGTTTGTGAAGAATTTATCAATCATTGTTCATCATTGACTAATCCATTATTGAATCCAATGTATGCTTGCTAATATTAGTTGATGAACCGTGAGTTAACCCTCTACAGCACAGCGTTGCCCTCAGGTGAAGGATTCGGATTTCTGCTTTCCAATCCATCTCATCATGGACCAACGTTTATCCTTTTCATCATCCTGTTTCTCAGTATTTAACTGTGAATTGATTTTAATTAATAAATAAGTTAACAAATTGCTTAAAATAAGAATGTTCAGTGCATTTGCCTGTCTCTTTATACCTATTTTCAGGAGCCAGCAAACTATGTCAGAGGTCATGGAGACCTTGAGTGTAACTGAGGGCTGAGGACTGGAAGCAACTGTTTCTATTGTTATTTCTAGGAGTTAATACTGTCTAAAATGTCTAAAGTGATTTTGTTATTTTTACAGTTAAATCTTTTAAAGTGATTCTACTTTTTATTCAAGATAGACTTTGTGTAGTAAGGAATTATAACTGCCTGAATGTAGATTATACCAGTTTTTAACCAGTTTCGATAAAGACGGCTAACAGTACACTCAGCCTTGGATAAGAAACAGATTATACTTTAAGTGTGTGTGTTCTATTTGATTGTTGATCCGTTTCACAGGTCTGGAGCCAGCTCTAATCAGTCTAAGGGATGTCTGACATTTATGCTTAAGATATTGTTCAGAATATACGCACGAACCCCACGTGGAAATGTTCCTAGTCTATCTGTGTTTTAACCAATCAGGTTAGAACACCTATATGTATGACGTAGTTAATGACGTTATGTGAGAGTATAATTGTTATTGATTGGTGATTGTAAGCAGAGCGGCCTAGGAACTCATTGCGAGTGTTGAAGCTGGCTTCTGCGAATGAAACTGCAAACTATCTTCAGTAAACTTGATTTATTTGTTTAAATCTCTGACTCCGGCTCTTCTTCATCAACCAGACTGGTCATTCTTTGAGTTAAACTGTAAACTATCCCCACACAGGTAACAGAAAGTTTTCTTATGGCTGATACTAAGCAAAGATTTCTTAAAATGATTGCAACCAATTAAAATGTTAGAAAAAGTATTAATAAAAGATCCAAAAAGGTGTGGGAGTCACTATCTAGCACCTTTTAAAGGTGGAACTTCATTTTCTGATTCATGGTGACAGTAGCACATTGTATGAGGTTAAGATTATTTTCTTTTATTAACCTAATTTAAAGTAGTGTAAACTGTACAAGTTTTTATTTTTTATTTTACATGTTCAGAAATTCATTTTTTTTTCATTGCCTCAGGGCAACGTTCTGCAATAAGTATTTCTTTTCAAGATGTATTTACTGTTATTAAATGTAGGCATTTTCACATATCATTATTACATATTGCATTATTTTTCATTTAATTTGACTTTTTTTTACATATAATATGACAAAATAATGGTTGTAAGCTTGTTATATGGAAGTAAAGAGGAGGATCCCAGAGTTAGGCAAATCCCATCTGAGGACAATGAGATATACTGCAGTGACAGTGAGGAGAACAAGATTTGAGTAGAAGTGTAAAAGATATCTTCAGAAGTTAAATAAGTAGCACTGACTATCATTTATAAGTGATCAGTTTACACAGCAGGCAGCGCACAAAATAGGGGTCAAATATATAGTGTAACAATGGGGAAGTGACACTCACAAAAGAAGGTAAGATCCACATGCAGGTTTATTCAAAGTCAGGCAAGCGATGGTCAACACAGGTGCAAACAGATCTATACATGCAGTCCAGAATCGTAGTCAAACACAGGTGAGAGGTCAGAAGGCAGGCGGCTAAACAGGAGAACTGGATAAACAAGGCTTAGGTAAAAACACGGGAAAACAAGACCAGGATAACGCGTTGTAATGTCACCTTACGGATAAACAAGACTCGGCAATGTGAATGAGTGTGTGTGCTGCTTATATACTGTGTGTAATCAGTCTTGAAGCAGGATCAGCTGTGGGAGTCTAATCAGTGGAGAATTGGGGCAGGTGTGTGTGTGTGGCATGACTGAATATGTAGTCCATTTACTGGTAGATTTGTAGTTCCATGAGTGAGTGTTTACCAGCGACATCTGGTGGTTTGTTCGCTGGTGAACATGACAGAGCCCCCCCTCTAAGGAGTGGTTTCCATACACTCCTAATACTGTTCAGGCGGGAGGTGGAGCGGAGGCGGAACAGGGGGAGGGATGGAGGGCCAGGACCATGCAGCTGGGGCGTACCTGGGGCGTGGAGCTGAGGCGGGCCTGGAGCGTGGAGCTGCGGAGGGCCTGGAGTGTGGAGTTGCAGTGGCCCTGGATCATGAGGCTGCGACCATTCAGGAAGCTTAGGCGGTGGTGACGGTCATTCAGGAAGCTCAGGCGGTGGCCGTTCAGGAGGCTCAGGCGGCGGCCATTTAGTAAGCTCAGGCAGCGGCCATTCAGGAAGCTCAGGCGGCGTCGACTCTGGCGGCGGCAGTGGCAGCTCTGGCAGTACTGGAGGGTCTGGCAGCACTGGAGGGTCTGGCAGCACTGGAGGGTCTGGTAGCTCTGGAGGGTCTGGCAGCTCTGGAGGTGGCGGTGGCAGCTCTGGCAGTAACAGTTCTGGTGGTGGCATCAGTTCTGATAACTCAGGTGGTGGTGGCCATTCTGGTGGCTCAGGTGATGGCGTTTCAGGAACTAAAACAGGAACTAGGAAAGGAACGGACTCGGAACAAGAAGCCATCTTGTGAGCTGGCGGCAGATTGGCGCTTACCACATTGTGAGCTGGAGGGCTGGTTGTGACCACTTTGTGAGCTGGAAGACTGGAGGCAGTCATCTTGTGAGCTGGAGGACTGGAGTCGGCCATCTTGTGAGCTGTAGGACTGGAGTCGGCCATCTTGTGAGCTGGAGGACTGGAGTCAGCCATCTTGTGAGCTGGAAGACTGGGGGCGGCCATCTTGTGAGCTGGAGGACTGGAGTCAGCCATCTTGTGAGCTGGAAGACTGGGGCGACCGTCTTGTGAGCTGGAGGACTAGATGCGGCCATTTTCTGAGCTGTGTGTGTGGTGGTGGAATGAGCAGCAAGACCCATTGCCAGCGAGTTTTGCTGTCCTTTGCCCCCCCCCCAAAAAAATATTTAGATGTGTCCTCCACCTCTCCTACAGTGAAGGGGGACCCACTCATTTGTAGTGCCAAATCTATATAGTTCGTTATTGTCCAGTGGGGATTGTGTAGCGGCATCTCTGAATATAGTGGTTCAGATAGCCCACCGTGAAAGAATATCATGAGGCATACCTCTTCCAACGTGGTTAGATGAGCCAGATTGATAAAGTCCTCAACATATTCTTCAATTGACCTTGTTCCCTGACGCAGACACATGATTTTTTTTCCCGCTGGATCCATATTGTGGGCGAGTCTTCTGTAACAACGGGGAAGTGACACTAACAACAGAAGGTAAGATCCACAAGCAGGTTTATTCAAAGTCAGGCAAGCGATGGTCAACACAGGTGCAAACAGATCTATACAGGCAGTCCAGAATCGTAGTCAAACACAGGTGAGAGGTCAGAAGGCAGGTGGCAAAACAGGAGAACTGGATAAACGAGGCTAAGATCAAAACACGGGAAAACAAGACCAGGATAACGCGTTGTAATGTCACCTTACAGATAAATAAGACTCGGCAATGTTAATGTGTGTGTGCTGCTTAAATACTGTGTGTAATCAGTCTTGAAGCAGAATCAGCTGTGGGAGTCTAATCAGTGGAGAATTGGGGCAGGTGTGTGTGTGTGGCATGACTGAATATGTAGTCCATTTACTGGCAGATTTGTAGTTCCATGAGTGAGTGTTTACCAGCGACATCTGGTGGTTGTTTCGCTAGTGAACATGACATACAGTAAGTGAGAGATCAAAGTGGCTATTAACGCCGCAGCATGTACCGCCGCCGTTTGATATAGGTGCCGTTCTGTTTTTAGTGTATGACCGCAGTTTGTGAATGAGCCGCCAGGGGGCGCAAAGGGACGGGATGCGGACGGACAGAAATAGCCCATACAGCAGCTTTAAATATGCTACTGTGCTTGTAAATGATATTAAACAATAAGTCAAAGCATTACAATTCCTTCATTAATCATTTAAAATTTGTTAACACGCTTTATTGTAAACTTTTTAAGTGCAAAGAGTATTCGTTTTGGAAAATAGAATTGAAGAAGTAAAAGACAACTAAAATGAAAGCACAAACATTTAGTACAAATAAGTAGTCTTAAATAAATAATAAAGCAGCCTAAATATATAAAGATGTTCAGTGTTTGCTATTTTGATAGGACTAAGACAAGACATTTTCATTTATGTTTTTATTTCTGCTTTTACTTACATTTTCGTTGTTGATTATAGTTTACTATCTCATTTTATGTCTCAACAATTGTACATACTAATAAACGAATAATGAAAAGAAATGAATAATGAAAATAGGCCTAAATAAATTATTTATTTAAAGACATTGCCGACATTGAGCTTAAGTTGAATGCTGCTTCATCAAAACCAAAAAATAAATAAATTGACCTACCTTAAGCAGATCACTGAAAATATAATAATAATAAAAAAAAAAAAAAAAATATATATATATATATATATATATATATATATATATATATATATATATATATATATATATTTAATCTTTTTATTTTTTTACTTTTTTCGTGTCATTTCTCTTCAGCAAATAATTATTTTTAAGCTGCTTGATTATGTTAAAACCGATAGCAAAGCCTGTCAATTGGTGTTTTCCATAAGATACTCCTTTATGAATGTTTTATTTTATGAGTAAAGTCTTTAATGTGCTTTTTTAATACTTTTATTCTATTCAAAGCAGCACCTAGATGCGAATTTATCCTCAAAACGTGGCATGAGAGCGATGCATGTCATGTGTTGCATAATTGCCTTTTTTCCTGTGTGTGAGCGATCAATTTCTGATCCTTTTGCATAAAGGTTTTAATCAAAAGACAGGTCATTTAATTAATTTCGATGTGCTAAAATATTTGTTAAACAAATGTTATTTAAAAAAAAAAGCATATGCACATATTACAACTGTAAAACAGAGTTAAATGCATGGTCTAATTAGAAATAAAGGAAATTAGTTATATATTTCATTATTTAATGAAACATAAAAACAGGCTATTCTTTTTATAAATTGAGTTTAATTGATTTGAAACTTTTAATTGCATTTTTATGTCCTGGAAATAATAAAAGTTGCATCAGATTAATAAAAACGAATCTGAATACCTGCAAACAGGGCTACAGTTACTTTTTTTTCACTGACTGGCATGACTGGCAAACGCGTCAGAAAAAAAAAACTGCTGAATCTCTGCAAATATTTGGTTACCTTATAAAACAAATATCTGGTTTAGTGATGTTAGTAATACATAGAAAAATGCAAAGCAGAATTATTAAAGTTATTATTTCACTGACCTGAAGATAACCATTTATAATATAATTACTAACCCGTCGTCTAAAATATTAAAATAATAAAATAGTCTATAATTTTATTCGTGGCTAGAGCTTGATTAAATTGATTAACAAGCCATGTGCTTTTGTTTGTTTGTTCTACTGGGTATACGCAAAACATTTTCTAAAATGTCAAGCAGTATTTGTCTATAGCTTTAATTAATTCAAAATATTAAAAATAACAATAATAAAATTATAAAAATACAAAGATAAAAAGAGCAGCATTTTGCTAATTATAATAGTCCTTCATATTTATATACATGTGTTGATGCATTCGTTATTTAATGTTTGAATACTGAAATAAAAAGCCATCATTTAAAAGGTTATTTCACCATCAAAATGTAGCCTGTTATATGTATTATTAACTTTTTATATAAAACTGCTGTGCATTGTAAATGGGACCTTAATACAGTTTAAAGCGAAGTTGTCTGTAAGGATGATGGGCATGGCATGTCTATTGTTTTGGCTCGCATTGTGCATATTTGAAAATAACTGTCGGGTGAAGGCTTTATGGTCGTGCAGAATTGTCTGCTGCTGTCATGGCTCAGCAGGCAACACCCTATTCAGCTAGGCTATGTTCGGTGTTTTACGTACAAATATATTTGTTGTGGCGAATGCTAGAGCGTAATATAGATATTTTAAATAACAAGTAGTTCAGTCCAGAAGTTGCTGTGCATAGAAACATTCATTTTCATAAGGCCCCATATTTAATGCGGTTTGGTTTTAAAACGCATAGGTTTTGCTACGGTTATGCCATCCGTCCTCGGAGTTTTGGATTTTGTGTAACCATGTTTGTGAAAAACACTTGAGGGTGGAGACATACCCCTTCCCCCATCTCATAACCAAAAGCTTGTCTGTCAGGTGTTAATGGGCATCAGTGAGACTGAAATCATGTCCACTGTCGGGCTAGTAGCTCGCAGCGCGTCACGTAAACCCAGCCCCCAGAACGTCCCCCGACTGTTGGCATCGTGCATCCAGTGGTCTCCGTTAATAACTCGGTAGAAAATGTATTTTATAACATCCTCATTTAGACACAGTCAAACATTCAGCCCAAATGCACTAGAGAGACCTGAAACGTTAATTTTTCCTTATAGGCTATATGACACTTAGATGTTGCATATTATTCTGTGGTCTTAGGGGAAGTGTTAAGTATTTTAGCACATAAGAGCAAGTAATAAAATATAGCTTATAGCCTATTTTGTTGCGCTCGGCAGCTTTTCACTAATAAAGCTCTTCATGTAAATTTCATTTTTCAATTTTAGCAGGTCATATAAAAACATCAACACAATTGTTTGGGGACACAGAACACTTTTTTGGGCAGTTTTCCCCGATGCTTTTTTAAAGTAGCACTGCGCAGCTGGATAACAAAAAAAAAAGGTCGCATTCTGCTTTCACTCTCCCCAAAAATGCTTTGTTTGCACGATTTGATTATTATCATTGTATCCAAATACTTTATAAATAATATTCTAAACCTTCTCTGGTGTTTATTGTTTTTAGAAAATATCTAAAATCTTTTAAAAGAAAATATCTTGTAAAATGAAAGTTTGATTTGGCTTTAACGGTTTCATTTATGTAGGCTATTTAAGCCTACCTAAACTGTTATAGCTTGCTTTTGCTTGTTTTATATTGGTTTAATTATTTAATGCAATTTTATAATATCCGATAATGTAATTCTTTAAATTATATTTCAATGTAGCTTAGGCTTATCAAGATATGACACTTGTTTTGAGTCTACAAAAGGGGACACATAATTTGTAAAGTTTTATGTCTTTCTGTGATATTCATATGGTGTGTTATCTGCAAAATAAATAACAAAAAGAAAGAAGCCGCTCGCAGCATCAACAGAGCTGTGAAGAGTGCGCTCTTTTGCTCGGGCTCTCACACACATACAGGCATCTAAACATGCACAAACACACCGTTTAAACTTGACAAAAACTCTTGAAAACCTTTATGTCTGCTGTGTCTTTAATATGGTGTATAGATTATTATGCGTTATTGAAACATAAAGGGGGACGCAGCAAAGTCACTTATAAATTAAAATTGTATTATTTTATGCAACAGCCTTACATTTAAAACGGAAACATAAGGGCGATTATAAGCAAAAAGACCTCAGCCTATAAGGCTAGATGTTTTCTTTCTCTTATTTATTTATTTGTTTATGTGTTTGGCGCATGTAACTCGTGTGCGGTCAGAAAAGTAGTGTAATGACAGTAAGCCATTTTTCCCAGACTTGGGGCAAATTCCGCCTCTCCTTTCACTCCGTCCCGAAGCCCCAGCTGGCCCTCCTGCCATACACTGCGTAAAACATATGCTGGATAAGTTGACGGTTCATTCCGCTGTGGCGATCACAGACTAATAAAGGGACTAAACCGAAAAGAAAATGAATGAACGAATGAATGAATAAATTAATAATAATAATAAAATAAAAATAAGGTAATAATCTTTAAACACAAATGCCTCATAAGCGGCCTTTTTTATTTTTAGAGATGGTACATTTGAATTGCCTCTTCCCACTTCCCCCACCTCAAAATTGAAAGTTGCAAAGAGAACTATAGCTCATTTACACCTTGATGCCTTAGCCTCAATAGCAAAGATCATAGCCCATTTACACCTCAACACAGTGCAAGTTTAGCGGAAGAATGTCAAATCAGAATCACGCAGATGAAGCACACCATCTCTACGGCTAGCTGATGTCCGCTGCCCGCTTCTAACATGTTAGAAAATACTGCAAATCAAGCTGTCGTTATCTCCCCGCAGTTGAAATTGTTCGTTATTCGAAAAAAAAGAATAAATATCAGCGTGCAGTAGTTGCTTTCTAGATTTATTTTAGGCCTATATTCAGCTGTTTTAATCTTGCAATTCTGATAACTTTTAGAGATAATGTCTGTTTTTATCAACTTTTCTGTCATTTATTTCTCATTTGCTACTTATTTTATTAATTTGTTGATGTTAATATATTACATAGGCTTGTATATGCATATCTAAAATCCTTTGGCATTCAAATTTGCTTTGAACTTGAAAGAGAGAATCTGATTTGACCTGTCAGAGCACATTGCATATGCTTTTTTTGAAATAACATTTGTTTAACAAATATTTTAGCAAGTAATTAAATTACCTGTCTTTTGATTAAAACCTTTATGCAAAAAGATCAGAAAAAAAGGCAATTATGCGACACATGACATGCATCACTCTAATGCCACGTAAATTCTTTTTTAGGTGCTGCTTTGAGCACATTAAAGACTTTACTCATAAAATAAAACATTTATAAAGGAGTATCCTATAAAAAAAACACCAATTGACGGGCTCTGCTTTTGGTTTTAAAAGAATCAAGCTGCTTTATAAAAATATAACTTGCTGAAGAGAAATGACAGGGAAAAAGATATTAAACATATCGGGACTGTTAAAAGAACATTCCTCTTTGATCTATTCTTTCGACTCCGACACATAAGCTAAGATTATGAATGACGGAGTGTCTCTCCTACTTCAGCAGCATGTCCCGCTGGTTATGAATGAGGAGGCGGAGAGAATGCGCTGCTTAGTTTCGGCTCGATATATTTAAATAAAAACTAACACCGAACTGCTTATAACGCTCAAAAAGTTAAACTAAAATGCACAACTCCTGTTGGTTGCACCTGCAGGATGCACAATGAACCTAACGCGCCATTATTTTAATTATATATTCGTGAAGAATGAGCCAACCGCTTATGCTAAGTCCTGTTGGTCGGGACTCTCTGCTTTATAACTTATTAGTTTATTACAATAATCACACTTAGCTTTGCCATCGTTCTTCACCACATATAGCCACTCAGCACATCTTGCGGTCCATCTTTTATGTTTAGATTATTGAAGGTGCTATTTTTTTTCAAAGTCAAAGTCAAAGTCAGCTTTATTGTCAATTCAGCCACATGTACAAGACATACAGAGAATCGAAATTGCGTTACTCTCAGACCCAAGGTGCTTAACATTATTATAAGATATATATATAAAAAATAGTAGAGTTTAAGAAAAAAAGAAAATTTAGAAAATTTACAGTATATACATTGCACATAAATGTGGTCTAAGAAATATACATATGTAATAAAAAATTGTAAACAACACAGCAACATTAAGGGCATATAGCAATGAGTGCAAAGTAAACCAGAGTTGTGCAGATAAAAAACAGTATAGTGCAAAAAGAACTTGTAAACATGATAATTGTGATAAAGTGACAGTGACATATTGGGAGGTAGTATATGTGTCTGCATAAAGTGACCAGTGCAGATGAGTGTGTGTGTGTTTGTGTGTGTGTGTGTGTGTGTGTGTCAGAGTCCAGAGGTGCGAGGGGAGGAGGTGCGTGGGGAGGGAGCGGGGAGCAGAGCTGGGAGAGAGTTCAGCTTCCTGACAGCCTGATGGATGAAGCTGTCTTTCAGTCTGTTGGTCCTGGCCTGGAGACTGCGCAGTCTCCTCCCTGATGGCAGCAGACTGAAGAAGCTGTGCATTGGGTGGGTGGCATCTGCTGTTATGCAGAGGGCTTTACGGGTAAGACGTGTGCTGTAAATGTCCTGAAGGGAGGGGAGAGAGACACCAATGATCTTCTCAGCTGTTCTCACTATGCGTTGAAGTGTTTTCCTGCAGGATGCATTGCAGGTTCCAAACCACACAGTGATGCAGCTGGTCAGAATGCTCTCAATAGTGCCTCTGTAGAAGGTGTACATGATTGGGGCTGGTGCTCTTGCTCTTTTGAGTTTGCGGAGGAAGTAGAGACGCTGCTGTGATTTTTTGGCCAGTGCAGTGGAGTTTTTGGTCCAGGAGAGATCCTCAGTGATGTGTACACCCAGGAACTTGGTGCTGCTCACACGCTCCACAGTCGCACCATTGATGGTCAGGGGAGCATGGAGAGTGTGCTCTTTCCTGAAGTCAACAACAATCTCTTTCGTCTTCTCCACATTCAAAAAGAGATTGTTGTCTCTGCACCACTCGGCCAGACGGCTCACCTCACTTCTGTAGTTTTCCTCATCGTTTTTGTTGATGAGACCCACCACAGTTGTGTCATCCGCAAACTTGATGAACAGATTGGAGTTGTGTGATGGTGCACAGTCATGAGTGAGCAGGGTGAAGAGGATAGGGCTCAGAACACATCCCTGAGGGGCCCCAGTGTTTAAAGTGATGGTGCTGGATGTGTTACTGCCGGCCCGTACTGCTTGTGGTCTTCCAGTGAGAAAATCCAGCAGCCAGTTACACAGAGAGGTGTTCAGCCCCAGCTGGAGCAGTTTTTGAGAGAGCTGTTGGGGGATGATAGTGTTGAATGCTGAACTGAAGTCTATGAACAGCATACGGACGCAGGAGTCTTTTTTGTCCAGATGTGTGAGTGCTGTGTGAAGTGCAGTGGAGATGGCATCATCAGCCGAGCGGTTGGGCCGATAAGCAAATTGAAACGGGTCCAGGGAGGGGGGGAGGACAGACTTGATGTGCTGCATAACAAGCCGTTCAAAGCACTTTATGATGATAGGAGTCAGTGCAATTGGACGGTAGTCATTAAAGCAGGAGGGAGATGAGTTTTTGGGACCGGAATGATGGTAGTGGCTTTAAAACAGGTGGGGACAACAGCCTGGGTTAGAGAGATGTTAAAAATGTCTGTGAAGACGTTAGTGAGTTCTGATGCACAGTCTCTCAGTACACGACCTGGGATGTTGTCAGGGCCCGGAGCTTTGCGTGCGTTAATCCTGCTGAGAGACCTCCTCACACTGTCCGGAGACAGAGTCATCACCTGGTCACCAGCGGGAGGTGGCATCTTCTGTGCAATGGTGCTGTTTTGTACCTCAAAACGAGCGAAGAATTTGTTTAGCTCGTTCAGCAGGGGGATGGTGCTGTCACATGTCTGTGGTTGGGGTTTGTAGTCTGTGATGGACTGTATTCCTCTCCACAGACTCCGTGTGTCCCTGCTGTCATTAAAGCGATGGGCTATACCTCTGGAGTACTGTCTCTTAGCTTCTCTGATGCCACGGGAAAGGTTGGCTCTAGCTGACTTTAGGCTCGCCTCATCTCCAGCTCTAAAGGCAGTGTTCCTAGCCTTCAGGAGGTTGAAGACCTCTCCTGTTAGCCATGGCTTCTGATTGGGACGGACTGTGATGGTTTTGGTGACTGTTACATCCTCAGTGCATTTGTTTATGTAGGCTGTAACAGTCTCAGCATACTCCTGGAGGTCAGTGGTGTTGTTGTAAGTGGCAGCCTGTTTAAACATATCCCAGTCTGTGGTATTGAAGCAGTCTTGTAAAGCCTCTGAAGAACCTTCTGGCCACACTTGTATCTCCTTGCAAACCGGTTTGGTGACTTTAACGATCGGTCTGTAAGCAGGCATTAGCATGACAGTTAAGTGGTCTGAGGCACCAAGGTGGGGGAGGGGGAAGGCTTTGTAAGCTCCTCTCTGTGTGGTGTAAACAAAGTCCAGTGTGTTATTGCCCCGTGTTGGAAAGTCTATGTGTTGTTGTATTTTTGGAAACACACTCTTAAGGTCTGCATGGTTAAAGTCCCCTGCCAGGATGAGAAAAGCATCGGGGTGGCCTGTCTGCTGCTCACTAATGTGCAGGTACAGGTCATTTAGTGCCTCACTCCTGTTGTTTGCATTGGAGCTGGGAGGGATGTAAACAGCGAAAAGCAGAATGGCTGTGTATTCCCTCGGTAGATAAAATGGACGGCACTTAATAATCATGAACTCCACCAGTGGTGAGCAGTGTTTGCGGACTACAACGGCATCGCGGCACCATGACTCATTGATGTAAACACAGAGCCCGCCACCGCGGGTCTTACCTCCCGCGACGATAGCTCTGTCTGCTTTGTAGCATGTTAGCTGGTCGAGCTGAATGGCGCTGTCCGGAACGTTGTCGTTGAGCCAAGTTTCCGTAAACACAAAAACACAACAGTCCTTTACAGTCCTCTGTGATGAACGAAGTAGACGGATGTAGTCCAGTTTGTTGTCTAGCGAGCGTACGTTCGCTAGGATGATGGAGGGGATAGCGGGTTTGTGGGGGTTAGCCGCTAGCCTAGTACGGATACCCCCGCGCTTACTCCTCTTCTGCTTCCTCTCACGCCGCTTGAAGCGCCTCCATTGTGGGCGAGGTGGTGAGGTGGGGGTCGGAGGATGGGTAGGCATCCGGAGCAAGCCGAGATCTTGCAGCTCCTCAGTGTCCGCGGAGTTTAGCTTGTGAAGTTTGTTTCTACCGATGTCTAGCAGAAATGTTCGACTATATGCGCGGTTACGGACAGATAAACGTGACGTTGACGCACAAAAACACTGCGACGTACAAGACGAAGAACACAAAAACACCGTTTTGTCGGGAGAGAGAGAAGCCGCAGCGTGTGCACGCGCCGCCATCTTGGAACATCTCTCATTGACGTTTTGAGAAAAAAATTAACAGTACTGAAACTAAATCATTAAAAATAAACTTGCGGGACTAAATTTATGTCCTGCGGCAACATTATTTTTATTATACTTTAAGTGATCTGCTTGAGGTAGGTCACATTTATCAATGGTAATTTTTAGCCTAAGTTTACATCAATAACATAATGTGCATTGTCCTTTACCATACAAAAAAAAACAACAACAAAAAAAAAAACATTATTATACTCCATAGTAGCCTGTAGCCTATAAAAAGGCTGCAAATATTTTTTAAAAACAATTAAAAGGCAAGTGCATATCTTAGCCTTGAGTTTGTTCACACTCTGCCTGTATTAACATAAATGCTGTATTTTAATATAGCTAATATTGATTAATTAACTCTAACTGACAGCTTTTTCTTCTTTTTCCGCGGTTATGCGGCATTATATTTCACACGCATATGCAAGGTGACTGAATATGAAATTAAAATAAAAACATACTGAGCCATTAAGTAAAAAAACAAAACAAAACAACAGTTATACTTTGAAGCAGAACATTGATGTTTTGAAAAAAAAAAAAAAAAAAAACGGAACTGAAAGTAAATTAATAAAAATAAACCTGCCAGACTTAATTTATGTCCTATTTACATTATTCATTTATTTTCATTATTCGTTTATTATTATGTACTATAATTGAAACATAAAATGAGATAGTAAAATATAATCAACAACGAAAATGTAAATAAAAACTTACATTAAAAACATAAATGAAAATGTCTTGTCTTAGTCCTATTAAAATAGCAAACACTGAACATCTTTCTATATTTAGGCTAAAAGACTGCTTTATTTATTTATTTATTTATTCATTTATTTAAGACTACTTATTTGTTCTGAATGTTTGAGCTTTTATTTTAGTTGTCTTTTATTTCTTCAACTCTATTTTCCAAAACAAATCCTCTTTGCACTTAAAAAGTTTACAATAAACCAGGTAAACAAATTTAAATGTAAGTTGAGGTGATCGCAAGTTCACAACTGTGAGGTGATGTGCTCTACCGGCAGGATAATCTATATTATTTTGCTGTTTTTCATATGCGCACGTTTAAGATTTGAGGTAATAACATTGCCATGATGGTCAAAGAAATCAAAACATTATTTTCACCCCAAAGCAATTTAATCGGGCACTGAAGGCTAATAACTTAATTCTTATATTTGCTTTTTGAAGCCTATGACTTCTCACCATGTATCTTTTCTACAGCATACAGTATAGTGTAAGAGCATGTCTATTACCAGAAAAACTAAATTAAAATTATATTTTAATTTAACACATCACATCACATACAGTAAGCTACGCCTACAGAACAGTCTGTTTAGCATTGTGAAAAGGCAAAGCTGAATATCTGTGGTTAAAGTGCCACCCAGCGGTCAAATGCTGCTGGCGCATCAATTACCGCCGTCGCCACGGTATGAATGGCGGCAAAAGGAACACATTGAAGTAGTAACATCTGTATAGACTATCACAAACCACTATGTACAGTGCTCAGCATATAGACCATTTGAATGTGGTGATGTCATTGGCCCACAAATATTTCCTGCTTGTTGTTAAACCATTTCAAAACTGTAAAAAAGAGGCAACTCAATCATAAATTAATGTTAAAACAGCTATCATAACATTATTTATCATTATGTTGCTTTAATTTGGATTCTTGGAAGCTAAAGAAATTAAAAATGTAAAACAGGAAATACGTTGGGAATATTGTTTTTGTTTACATCCCTCAAATAGGTCTATATGAGTCCACCCCTCACAAATATCTAATTTAAATTAATATTAAATCTAGGGCTAATCTAACAAAAAAATTTGTGCCAAAATGTATATGTTAGAGAAAAATATCGAACAAAAATATGTAAAAGGGCAAAATTCAACAGAAACAATAAATAATTATAAAATTTAGTTGTTGTTTTTCCAATATTTTGCATTGATATAAATGTATTATCTTCTATTTCTAAAGATTTTCTGTGAATAAAATATTATTTAAAAAAATAAATCAGTTTAATAAATCTGTTTTGTTGAAATGCACCAAAATATATGACCTATATTTACAGATAAATGGATAAAAATATTCATTTTCAAAATGGGGTGTACTCAGTTATGCTGAGCACTGTATATGTTTTTATGTGTTTTTCCCTATTTCCTTAATAATTCTGTTACTATATGAATAAGATTTGTAAATTATTATTGGTCTATTATCACTGACTCATAATATTTCATATGTAATATGTGAAGAATTTTCTCTGTGATTTTGTACCATTGTTGCCAAACATTGCCTTAAGGCAAATATATATTTTTGGGGGTTGGGGTCAAACCAAAAACAACTATTAACAATAAAATGTTTCCAAAAGAACCAAAAAATATTGTGGAATATTTTTTGTCATGTACCATTAAAATATGAGCGGTAGAGGGTTAATATAAACAAATCTATGAATTACTTTATTAACATTAACTAATATTGACGAAAATAAATGAATACTGTAATGAAATGTATTGTTTATTGTTTGTGCATGTTAGTAATGGACTAACATTAAGTAATACTACTTAATTGTAAAGTGTTTTCTAAGATTCTTTACTGACACTGTTCATTAAGAGTTATGGAATCATTCCAGTAAACAAAATGTTATAGTTGTTTAGACTACTAAAATAGAAAGTATTTTTATGTATTGCGACTTCCTGATGCCTCCTATAAGTCGCTCGAGAGGCAGTGAGGGTCCTTTATATTTGTGACGCGCTGGTGGCTTTAGACAGAGACACTGAGCCCAAGATGTTATATGGAAAACTTTATGTAACTTGAAGCATGAAAAAACAATACAGCAATTTGTGTCTTTGAATACCTGTTTTGTATGGTGCCGATTATTGCGTTGGTGTGATGATTGTTGCGTGTGCCGTTATGATACAGTTTTGCGTTGCTTGGTTTGCGCTGCTGTTTGCGTTGCTGTTTGCGTGGCTGTTTGCGGTCAACAAAAAATACGGCTACCCCACTCTCCTTCTCTCCTCATCACCTGTGTGATTGTGCACGCGCTTTATGTTCGAGCAGGTGCCAATTATGCCCACGTGACCAAAACATAAAACGTCACTGTGAAACCCAAACCAATCAGTATACAAATAAACATTATAATTAAATGAAAAGTAATATGGCTCCTATAAACCAGCCCCTAATTATTAGATCACCACATAATAATTATCCAAAATTACAGATAGGAGACATAAATCAAACAGACAAAAGTTCAACTGTAAAGTCCAACAGTAAAATGTCCATACTTTTCTTCTTTGTGTCCTAATGGCAAAATCCACAAAAAAAACAAAAAAAATAATCCACAAAAGGAATTATCAAAAAAAAAAGAAAAGAATTGAACTGTAGTTCATATTTAATCAAACTCAGCCTCCTGCAGCAAGCAGACCTTGGTAATAGGTCTTTCCAAACAGCTGGTTTTTGTTTTAATCCGTACTTGACGGACAAATCCTCTTCGGTCTGGGAAGGTTTGGATCACTCGACCTGTTGGCCAAGAATTTCTAGGAGCTGTGCTGTCCATAATGATCACAAGATCTCCCACAACGAGGTTCCTCTTAACTCCAATCCATCTCTGACGCTCCTGTAGCTGAGGTAAGTATTCCTTAACCCATCTCTTCCAGAATAGATCGGACATGTATTGTACCTGTTTCCACCTCCTAAGTGCATACATGTCTGTCGGTTGGAACAACCCTGGGGGTAATGATGGTGAAGTCTTTAACTGCAACAAGTGGTTTGGAGTTAGTGCTTCCAGGTCATTTGGATCCATGGAAGCCTTGGTGATTGGACGGCTGTTGATGATGGCTTCAATCTCACAGAGCACTGTGTGAAGACCTTCTTCATCCAGGTTTTGCACCTTAAACATTGAATTAAGGACTTTACGCACTGATCTTATTAACCTCTCCCAAGATCCTCCATGATGAGAGCCAGCCGGTGGGTTAAAACTCCATCTGATTCCCTTCTGCAGCAAAAGATCATTGATCTGCCCCTGGTTCCACTGTTTAATGGCAGCTTTCAACTCACGTTCTGCACCTACAAAATTAGTTCCGTTATCTGAACGGATCTCTCGTACCTGTCCCCTTCTGGAAATGAAACGCCTGAGTGCATTAATGAATGAGTCCGTATCCAGAGATGGAGCAACCTCAAGGTGTACAGCTCTGATGGCAAGACAGGTAAATATAACCCCATACCGCTTTACCATGCTCCTTCGGCTCTTAACCTCAAAAGGTCCAAAATAGTCCACTCCCACTCGAGTAAATGGTGGTTCATCTGGGACTATTCTTTCGTGTGGCAAGTCTGCCATTTGCTGGTAAACTGGCAGAGCATTTAGACGGCGACAGACGATGCATTTGGACAGTACTTTCCTTATGGCTACACTGACACCAGTTATCCAGTACTTCTCCCTCAATTTGGACAGCATATGGTTCCGTCCACCATGCCCCACTTCCTGATGGATATGTCTCAGCAAGAGTTCTGAAATGTGAAGATCTTTTGTTAATATTATAGGGTGTTTAACTTCCACAGGCATAGCCAACCTACAGAGACGACCACCAACTCTCAGGATTCCATCTTGCAGCTGTGGACAGAGTTTATGGAGGTGACTGGATATTTTAATATGTTGCCCTTTCTCCAGACTGGCTAGCTCTTCAGGAAATCTCTGTCCCTGACAGAATTTAATGATGGCAAGCTCAGCCCGGTCCAAGTCCTCCACTGTAAGTTTACTGCTTGTCCTTTTAAAATAATCAATCTCCTCTGCCACGGAGGAGCTCTGCTGTGCATTGTTGTCAGACTGTACAACGGTCTGATGAAAGTGCCTTGTTTCCTTTAAACAAGACATGAGCCAGTCCTTGATCCTCAAGAACCATGCTACAGATTTCTTAAGGCGTGTCCAGGAAGAAAAATACTTGATCAGGTAAGTGACTGGATCTTCTTTGAGTTGTGTAACGTTTGTTGCAGCAACATTTTTGACCTCTGGGTCTTCAGGTGAAAGGTAGTTGACGTCCTCCTTGTTTACAGGCCACTCACTCTCCGGATGTAAAAGAAAGTGAGGCCCTGACACCCATGTAGTGTTTTGAATAAACACATCCACCTTAACACCTCTAGATGCCATATCAGCTGGATTGCTTGCAGTGTCCACATACCTCCACTGCTCAGGACTGGAAACTTTCAGGATTTGAGAGACCCGATTAGAAACGAAAACTTTGAATCGTGAGGTTTCATTTCGGATGTATTTGAGCACAGATGTACTGTCCGTCCAAAACACAGAATCCAAAAGATCCATATGCATCTCTTTCCTCCAAAGAATGTCCATGCGACTGGCCATGGTAGCAGCAATAAGCTCCATTCTAGGGATGGTTACGGATTTTAACGGAGCCACTCTTGCCTTCCCCATGATGAAAGCACTGTGCATTACTGAATGCTGGTTCTTCAGCAACAGGTAAGACACTGTTCCATACCCATCCTGACTGGCATCACTGAAATGGTGTAACTGGGCTGTAACAACATCTCCAAAGCATGATGGTTTCACACATCGGTCCACCTTAAACACATCCAACAAATGCAGCTGCTGCAGCCATTTCAGCCAATCCTTTGACACGGACTCCGGCACAGTGTCATCCCAGCCAATTTCTCTCCTGCACAAATCTCTCAGAATTTTCTTTGCTGTTAAAATGACAGGGCTTAGCATTCCCAAAGGGTCATAAATTGAACTGATAGTAGAGAGAATTCCTCTTCTGGTGAGTGGTCTATCCTTTAGTACAATCTTGAACTTAAAACAGTCTGATTTTATGCACCATTCCAAACCCAGCACTCTCTCCACAGGTAATGAATCCAACTCCATGTTTAACCCTTCCATACCTCTTGCTCTGTGACTTTCAGGGATAGCTTCCAATACACCAGGCCTGTTGGTTATCCATTTTGTGAGGGAAAACCCACCCCTGGCACACAGAGATACCAGCTCCTGGTAAAGTGACACTGCTTCCTTCTCTGTAACAACTGACACAAGGCAGTCATCTACATAAAAAGAGTTCAATAATTTGTCTACTGCATTCTCACTGTAGTGACATCCATAATCCTCTGCACACCTTCTGAGGGCATAATTGGCACAACTAGGTGATGATGCTGCCCCAAACAAATGCACCTTCATACGGTATTCAACAGGTTGTTGTTCCACATCTCCATTAGGCCACCAAAGAAACCTAAGCAGATCTGAGTAATCCGAAGAGACCCGTACCTGGTAAAACATGGATTCAACATCAGCCATGATTACTACTGGTTCCTTTCTAAAACGAGTCATGACTCCTATCAAAGAACTCGTAAGATCTGGGCCCTGTAAGAGCTGAGCATTCAACGATGTTCCTTGATAACTCGCTGCACAGTCAAACACAACTCTCATCTTTCCCTTGGTGGGATGAAACACTCCATGGTGTGGTATATACCATACCTTTCCATCACTGCGGTCTAGTTCCTCTACAGGCACCTTCTCAGCATAATCTTTAAGAAGCAGATCATTCATAAAGTTGTTATATTCAGCATGAAATAATGAACCTTTCTGAAACCTCCTTTTCAGATGATGCAAACGCTGTTCGACAATGTTCTTGTTTTTTGGCATGCTGACGTCAATGCTCCTTAATGGTAATGCAATTTGGTAGTGCCCATTCACATGTTTTACTGAATTACTCACTAGTTCTAGGAATTTTTGATCTTCTCTTGACATACCAGCATAATCATCGAGACGGTTTTCAGGGAAGTCAGTTTTAAACTGTTGGTGCCAAATCTCATCCAGATTTACAGCTGACACTCTATTAACCATTACCAGGGGCTGTTTCCAGTTAACCCTTTCTCCACTGTCTCCCATCAGTGGTCCATTAACAGTCCAGCCCAACATGGTTCTAATGGCATATGGTCCATCATTTACACTGCATACCACTTGTAATGGTTCCAGTGCTTTAGGGACATTGGTTCCTATCAGGAGTTCTATTTCGGAATCGATCTGAGGTAAATGAATGTGTTTTAAGTAAGACCATCTTTTAATATCCCTATTAGTTGGAATATTTCCTTGGTGCACTGGCATGGACTCTTGTGTATAAACTTTTGGCAGCTCAAGAAAACGATCTCCTTCCAGAGCTGCAACCTCCAAACCAGATATAATGTTGCTACTCACAACCTTCTCCTGCCCCATGGTTCGTAGAAGAATACGCCCCTTCCTTCCTGTAAGATGAAGCTTGTGCATCAAGTTCTCTGTACAAAACACTGCAGTGCTCCCTTGGTCCAAAAATGCATAGGTATTAATAATTTTGCTTCCTTTATTAGATTTGACCTGAACCGGTACTATGGGTAGCTTGCAGTCCTCATCTCCAGCCCCTGTAAGACCACTTGACACCAGCATGTTGTCAACAGGCACCACTGTGTTCCTCTCAGTCTGCTCAATAACATGTGCTGGTTCCCTATGAAGTACTGTAGGATGCTTAAGGTTACACTTTGAACAGGAAATCCTTTTACGGCAATTTTTACTGATGTGTCCTCCTGTACACAAACAGCCAAAACATATACCATTTTCCCTCAAGAAGCCTATCTTCTTCTCGTGTACCATCTTCCCCAGCTGTACACACATATCTAGGGTGTGTCCTCCTCCACAGCACATACACACTTTCTTATCTGTTGTTATAATTTCCTTCCTTTTCTTTTCAGACTGACATTTACTTTCCACAGTGCCCACACTGGTCGCAAAGCTGATTCCTTTGTTTCCTGATCGATATTGTGACTTAAGTTTGTTCATTCCTTTATTTCCACTTACTGATGTAGTGTCTTGTATGTTACCAAACACCGGATCTGTGAGTATTTTCACTTGCTTCTCAATGAAATCAGCAATGTCTTTGAACTTAACTCTCTGGTTATTTCTTTCCTGCAGCTCACAAACCTGGCTCCTCCATCGATCTCTGAGTTTATATGGAAGTTTTTTAATAATACACAACATATTAGAAGGCATGTCTAAGTCATGAAGATACTGCACATCCTCCATTGCATTACAACAGCCTCTGAGAAAGAAACTGAAATCCTGCAGAGCCTTCACATCCTCGCCACTTTCTGTTCGTCCCCAAACTGTTCCTTCAACAAAGTTTTTGCTTTCAAATATCCTCGATCTGGATTCATATAATGACAGCTCCCCACAAGTGCTTTAGCATGGCCCCTTGTATATTGCTCCAAAAAATACAAACGGTCACAGTTGTCATTTATATTTTTCTCAATACCATTCTCAAAAGCTCTAATAAAAGAGTGGTATTTCAGTGGGTCACCATCAAATATGGGTATTTCTCTTTTTGGCAAAGCTGAAAGCCCCTGTTGCTGCATCAACAGTGTTGTTACCTCATTCTGTTTCTTCATGAGACCAAGAACACAATTTTTGGTTTCCGAATCCATGAAAATATCTGTATTGAAATCATGTGGTCCTTGTGAATCTTGCATGTCGAAAGTATTCAGGCGGTTTTGCGAAAATGGTGGGACAATGATGTTTGATGGAGTTATATTGTCCAACACTGGAGTAAGCTTGACTTTGGGTTTAGCTCCTAAATATCTCTCCTTATTTGAATCTGATGGAATAAATTCACCTGCATCAACATTGAGTGGTTGTTTAGACTGTTTTGCCACATAAGAGTTCATCCCATCTGAAACATTTGATGTCAGTATCACGCTTGTTGTTGTACTGTGTGTTTTGAGAACCTCAAGTTTTGCCTGTTCTCCTGCAATTTCAGCATCCAGTTGCAATCTTTCTTTCCTTTTACGCAACTTTTCCTCCTCTTCTTCCAGTGCATGTCTTTCTTTTAATAATTTTTTCTTCATGGCTAAAGCAGCCAACTCAGCTTGGGCTTTTAAACGTGCAGATGAGGTTGAAGAATGTTTTGACAGTGATGATTTGTTACAGCTTATGTTTGAGACACTATCACGTGGATTAATTTCATCCTCATTTTCAACTTCATTTGATTTTGCAGAAATCACATTTTCGTTCATTTCTGTTGCATTCTGTGAAACACCCTGGGTTTACTCAGTTTCACTGATCCATTGCTCAGTTTGGTTTTGAAACACACTGCTGTAATTCATTATGCTTAAAAACCATTCCTTTTGTTTAAGAAATTCATCCTCAGGAAGTAATGGCATAAGTTCATCATGTGCATTAACAGCACTCTCACACATTGTGTTTAAAGTCATTAAACATTGCTTTATTTGAAGGATGTTTGCCTTTTGTTTCATATATTCTTTCATTTTTGGTATCAACCCTTTGATTTTATCAACAGCACGTTTACGTTCACATTGCAATCTCTCAATTTTATTCAGCAAGGCCTTTTGAGTGAGTTTGCTTTCCCTTTTCTTTCCCATCTCTTCAACCGAGCACGGGGTACCACCAGTTTGACTCATAGTGACTCTTTTGATTCAGTGTTCAGTGAATCACAACATCCAAAAACAATGCAACGTTTAAACACGCTCAAACGATTCGATTCAACTCAACAGCACGTATACGTTCACATTGCAATCTCTCAATTTTATTCAGCAAGGCCTTTTGAGTGAGTTTGCTTTCCCTTTTCTTTCCCATCTCTTCAACTGAGCACGGGGTACCACCAGTTTGACTCATAGTGACTCTTTTGATTCAGTGTTCAGTGAATCACAACATCCAAACACAATGCAACGTTTGAACACGCTCAAACGATTCGATTCAATTCAACAGCAGTTCATTTTCCTTCCAAACAGCATCACACAAACAAGCCGCAAAGTGCAGACTTCCTACAGACACCAAAGTAAGTCGCGCGACCTCTCGCATCCGATTTGCATTCCAAACAACTTTAACATGCACCAATGCCAACCAGATTCCTCATCCACACATATATCCACAGATAAACTTATCTGTCCTATGTAAACGAACACATGACGTGGCCCATTTGGTTTGCAATCGCATCACTTACTTGGCGTCTTCCTGATTCGTCTGTGCGCTGATTTTGCGAGCGATGATTTTCCTGATAAGATGCCGTTTTTTGTTGACAAAATATTGCGACTTCCTGATGCCTCCTATAAGTCGCTCGAGAGGCAGTGAGGGTCCTTTATATTTGTGACGCGCTGGTGGCTTTAGACAGAGACACTAAGCCCAAGATGTTATATGGAAAACTTTATGTAACTTGAAGCATGAAAAAACAATACAGCAATTTGTGTCTTTGAATACCTGTTTTGTATGGTGCCGATTATTGCGTTGGTGTGATGATTGTTGCGTGTGCCGTTATGATACAGTTTTGCATTGCTTGGTTTGCGCTGCTGTTTGCGTTGCTGTTTGCGTGGCTGTTTGCGGTCAACAAAAAATACGGCTACCCCACTCTCCTTCTCTCCTCATCACCTGTGTGATTGTGCACGCGCTTTATGTTCGAGCAGGTGCCAATTATGCCCACGTGACCAAAACATAAAACGTCACTGTGAAACCCAAACCAATCAGTATACAAATAAACATTATAATTAAATGAAAAGTAATATGGCTCCTATATTATGCATTGAATACACCATACATTTGGTGTATTCATACAACTCACTTTGTCAGACTATTTAATTTGTTTTGACTACTTTACTCTTTTATTTTTGCTGTGTTCAAGACAAGAGCCTCAGATTTTATTTCTGATTTCACAATTCCACATAACTTACAATACATCCCTTATATCATCTTCATCATTTTCCTTTTCGTCTTCTGTTCTCTCATTGATCAACATCACAGAAGTGTCTGAACCAGATATAAAGACCAGTTATGATTTCTGTTGCAAAATAAGAAACAAATTAGAATCAGCATATGTTAATAAAATTATTGAGGATGTGTGGACAGCTTAATGAAACTCTTGACTTAAGTATATATGCAAAATAAGGTTAAAACATTAGCATAATGACATTTTTATGGTTTGCCAATAAACATTAACAAGTTTTTGTATTCTAATGTGAAGCACATAATTTGGTTGGGTTGTTTCCTATATGAGACTGGGCTGTTAAAAACAAAAAAGTTTACTTTTCATCAACATTTTAAAATGTGTCTACGATGACTAACTGTCTGTACCTATATTTGATTTAGTACATTTTATTGTAACATGACTTTACAAGAGCTACAAGAATATTAATTTTACAAGTCATGTAATTACAAAAGTTGAAAGTCACATTAACCTGCTCCTGTGTTTGTCCCCTAAAGTGCCCATTGACTAAATATAACTAACGGTTGAGAACCCAAACTGACAATTTACTATTGATTTGGCTCATTCACATCAGCATTAGGTGTCTGGGGTATAAGACATGTTAATGGGTTTTTCTCACCTGCTGCTACATTCATCAGATCTCACTACATCTACAAACACATGCAACACTTTTCCTGCTCTTAGCAGCTCTTTGGGTTTACTTTGTGAGACAGATTGTCAGTTTTTCTTACTTGACATGATTCTCTGGTCTAGAACGTTTAAAACCTGAATGCTATTACTCAAATAGCAATTACTTGGGGTTGCATGAACAAATTATGTTCATGACTACACTTTCAAGAAGTGTAATTTCTTGTGTGTAACTTTGGCTCCCAGTTCAGTTCAGTTTGCGCACACCTTCCGCCTGCTCTTCACTTCACGCGCTCTTGTTTGTGATTCAGCTACTGACAGAGAGAAACGCTCTGGTTACTAAAGTAACCCTCGTTCCCCGAGGTGGGGCACGGAAAATGCTATTAGTGGATTTTAATCCATGAATGGGGGGTTTCGTTTCAGAAAGCCAATTGTCTGAAAGAGTATATAACGGGCCAATGAAATGCCAAATGAGTTGGAAGCGTAAGCTTGAGCACCTGAAGCTTATTGCTCCGCATATAAGCACAGGGAAAGCAAGGAAACGCCATCGTTTTAAGCTGAAGAGACTGACACTTACCGCTAAGGAACAATCATTATGGCGATGCTATATAGCATAGGGTTACTTTAGTAACCAGAGCGTTCCCCTTCAGATGGGGAACTTCAATGCTATTAGTGGATTTTAATCCACGAATGGGGAAATGTCTGGAAAATGCCATAATGACTGCACCTTACCTTTGCCTCCGATGAGAGGATAGCCAGGCATAGCGCGAGCACTCCTGCATCAAAGAGAGGCGCGGTCTTCCAACGTGATCCCTGGCCCTTACTTATCCCACTTCAAAAGAAGTTTTACGGATTTAGATATATTTTTTGGGAGTTGCAAGTGTCTAGATAGTTCTAGGTAATACGACAGTACGTTGGAAAAGAATGCAGTCCCGATAGAGAGGACGCTGCGGAGGCCACCTGCTACCCAATGGGGAGATTTGGTGGCAAAATATAAGGACTAGCCCTGAGATGGGGGATATAATAAGATGGTTAGCAGAGAGGGAAGACAAGAGTCCGCCCGTGAGGGGGGACTGCACCGTGGCTGAATAAGCATATGGGATCGCCTAGTGGGGATCACGCATAGCGGGCACCAATACCCAAAACGCGGGCTGACCAGTGGGCAGACCTACAACGTAATGGGCCAGCGAGTGACTCCTCCGCTGAGTCAGTGCTGGGGGCCTCGGAGGAATCTGCAGGGCTCACCCAACGGGGAACTTTACTGACAGATGAAAAAGCACACGTATCTCCGTGTTAGGGAGAAAGGTGCAGAAAGCATGTTTCAACACCTTACCCGAGTTGTTTTCTCAATCACCAAGAGTTACCTACCCTTGAGGAAACCGGCTCCACTCAGATTGTAAAACCTTGCAAATGTATTAGGTGTCGCCCACCCCGCAGCTCTACAGATGTCTGTTAGACAGGCGCCGCGTGCACGCGCCCAAGAGGATGCGATGCTCCGAGTGGAGTGCGCACACACTCTCAGGGGACACGGCTCGCCTTGGCTCTGGTAAGCAAAGGTGATGGCATCCACTATTCGATACGGCACTTCCCTGCTGCAAAGAGCTGCTCAGATGATCTAAGCTCTGAGTGTGGTCCAGATAATACGCAAAGCGCGAACTGGAAAAAATAAGAAAAGGGCTGGGTCTGCCTCCTCCGGGGGCAGCACTTGCAGGCTCACTACTTGGTCTTCAAATGGTGTGGTAGGAACCTTGGGCACATATGCCGGGCGGGGTCTCAGGAAACGTGAGAGAAGCCAGCCCGAATGCAGGCACGAGTCACTGACCGAAAAATGCCTCCAGGTCCCCGATCCTCTAAATCGGTATCAACACGACCAGCAGAGCTGTCTTCATGGACAGAAATCTTAAAGATACATATATAAAGAGTCGAGGATCGAAGGGATCTGACGCAAGCTTGTGAGAACGAGGGCGAGATCCTAAGAGGGCATGAGAGGGGGGCGGTGTGGATTAATTTGCCTAGTGCCTCTGAGGAACCGGATGATGAGGTTATGCCTTCCCACGGTGCTGCCAGCCACCGCGTCATGAGAGCGGAGATGACAGCCACGTAACCATGAGTGTGGAGGGCGGCAGCCTGCTCTCCAGCTTCTCTTGGAGTAAAGAAAGCTCTACGCTGATCTGGCAAATTTTGGGGGTCTTCTCTGCAAGAGACGCACCATTTAGTGAATAGACTCCACTTCAGGGCATTTGCGCGCTCGAGGAGGGGGCTCTAGCCCGAGTGACGGTATTAACCACCGCAATTGGTACCGCAAGAGTTCCTCGCATCTAAGGACCACACGTGGAGGTTCCAAAGATCGGGGCGAGGGTGCCAGATGGTGCCCTGTCCCTGAGAGAGTAGGCCCTCTCTCAAAGGGATCTGCCAGGGGAGGGCCGTCGCGAGGAGGGAGAGCTATGACATCCAGGTCCGGTTGGGCCAGAGGGGCGCAACCAGCAAAACTTGTTCCTCGTCCTCCCTGATCTTGCACAGTAACTGCGCGAGCAGGCTTACTGGGGGAAACGCGTATTTGCACATGCCCCGAGGCCAGCTGTGGGCCAGTGCATCCGTGCCGAGAGAGCCCTCGGTCAGGGAAATGAACAACTGCCAATGGGTGTTCTCGGGGGAAGCAAACAGATCGATCTGGGCTTCTCCGAATCGCGCCCATATCAGCTGAACAGACTCAGGGTGGAATCTCCATTCTCCGGGACGTAAAGGCTGCCGTGAGAGCGCATCGGCTGCTCGACCTGAAGAATTGCCGCAAACCCCCTGGCCGCTCCACTGTCAAGAGTGGTGAGGGCGGAGGAACACGCAATACGGGGAGAGAAAGCTGCCCTCCAAGACTGCGTGAGCCTACTGTGCACCTCTGAGAAGAAGGGGACCAGAGGCCTTGAAGGCTTAGCCCTCTGGTCCTCTGCGTAGCACCCATCTAGTCGGTCCGGCCGCGGAGCTGGGGGATAAACCATCTCCAACACCACGGCCGAAGCAGCCCGGGAAAGCACGGCTGACATGTCCGTTTCAGGATCAGTTTTGACAGCGCTCACCTGCCCGAGGGGGGCGAGCGGGCCTGGATTCTTGTAGGACAATGAAAGCCCACCCTCCGATGCAGCAGTGGACATCTGGTCCTCGGTGTCATTGAACGTAAAGGCTACCATCTGGTTAGACGGATCGCTTCCTCCGCTCGAAGCTTGTATGGAGCGCTTGGAGGAGCGGGAGGATAATCTCCCAAAAATTAGAAAAAAAGAAGAGAACGAGAGGCAAAGTGATACCTAAAAAGGATACATAGAAATATTCATTTAGAATCACAGATGACTTATTTAAGTAACTGTTTTGTTACTTTTGGTAATTGTTTAACTGTTGGTTTTGAATATCTTTGTTCTTAATTGATCTTCAGCAATGTTTATCTATTTTGTATTATTATAAGATTTCCTCTCCTGTTTCTCTTAGATTTGTATTCTTTAGCTGTCAAAATAATACTTCACATCTATGGAAGAAAGAGTTAATAAAGATAGAGAATGTGTAACATCATATTCATCAAAAGATGGTTTATGTGTTACCGCATCGGTTCAAGCAGGGAGCGAGCCGGCGATACCGGCATGGGAGACAAATGCTCCGAGGATGCTACAGATTGCAGAACGTCTGTCCCTGGATCCAAGGAGTGAGGTTTACGCGATTACCAGCTGGCTTCCGTTACATAAGGGCAAAAATAGATGACTAAAACCTTTATTCATTTTACTCATACTTTTTATCATTTATAATGTCCAAGGCATTGTTATTAATATTAAATACTACTTTTGTGCCTTTATTAGCTTTTTTCTCACCTGTTTACTGGGTTAAAAATCTTACATTATTCCATCTCCACCTGCTGGTAAAAGCTAGAGCAGCTGGCGATCTTCAATCTGCAATCTATTGCTTTTCCTGCAGTTCACGGATGTAATGTTGAATTTTAACAATCGAATTTGAGCCACTGAATTTATGGAAGCGAAAATTTGAACCGAAATAAAATGAACTGAAAATGACCTTTTGAATATTATATGTTGTATTTTTAAAGGGTATTTAATATTTTGTTAGTGAAATCTGGAAATTGAACATGAATTACTGAACTTTTCAGTATGAAAACGTGTTTGAAATATTTTTCATTAATTTAACAGCTATGTTAAATTTTAGGACCTAAAATTACAAACCCTGGAATTCAAGTCATTAAAATGCAAGAACTTGTTAATACGGTGTATTATTTTTTCAGTTTGTGCTATTCAACAAGCTTTTTAATTCAAGACTTTTGGCATTGATTTTGTTTCTTATGTGTGTGTCTGTGTTTTGACGCTGAAACTCGCGCGTGCCCAAATAGACACTCCCACACCATCCCACTTTAGTTCCTCCGACAATCCCCCCTAAACAGAGCTGGACACGCCCACTTTTCTGACTTTTTCCAAAGTAGAGGTGTGAAAACACCCTGCTGAAACAAGGGGGTTTCATGACCCTTTAAGATCTCAAAACTCAGGGCTTCTGGTTGTACCTAGAATAGCAAAGTCGAGTAAAGGAGGTTGAGCCTTCACCTTTATGGCTCCTACACTCTGGAATAGCCTTCCTGATAACATCCGAGGCTCAGACACACTCTCTCAGTTCAAAACTAGATAAAAGACCTATCTGTTTAGTAAAGCATATAAACAATGCATCACTTAGCAGGTTTCCACACAAGATTCTGCATCTTGCTTATATACACTATAAACAGCAGCTACATTAATTATTCTCTTTTTTTCTCCATTTCCAACTGGGGATACTCATCCCGAGGTCCTCAGATTATGCAGAGTCACTGATTGGATCCAAGACCAGCGACGAGATGATCCCAAGGTTTTCATATCCGGTACCAGGCTGTACCCTGTATCCTAGTGCGCTGGTGGTCATGGGGGAATGGAGAGCATGAGACTGATTCCAGTGACGCTCCAGGGTCAGACGAGTCTTCGCTGAGGCCAGCCTCCAGCCTTCACCGCTTAGACTGCAGCTCTGCACAACAATTTTGGTCAGCGGAGAAATAAAAATGGTCATGCCCATCTGAGTCTGGTTTTTCTCAAGGTTTTTTTTTCTTTCTTCACTCTCCAAATGGTGAAGTTTTTTTTCCCTCTCCACTGTCGCCTCTGGCTTGCATGGTTTAGGATCGGTAGAGCTACACATCGATGAATTTGCTCTTCAGTGTTTGGAATCACAGTAATGATTTAAATCACACTGAACTGAGCTAAACTGAACTGAACTTAAACACTAAAAACTGAACTACCATGATCCAGTTACTATGACCATTTATGTGAAGCTGCTTTGACGCAATCTACATTGTTAAAGTGCTATACCTGTATGGTGTACACTATGCTCAGGGTGTGTGCAAATGTATGTGCAGATGTGCAATGTTCATAAGTGTCCCTATGTGCAAATAAAGTGTTTCAATGCTGTGTATTGCCCTGATTGGGACACTGTATCGCCTGCGGGAAAAAGCTTTTCTTCTCTCTCTGTGTTGGCCTTCAGTAGTGTTTTCCTGAACGCAACAGAGAGAACAACCCATTGTTGGGGTGGCTAAGTCCCTTCACAATCTTCCTGGCTTTGGTCCAGTTTGTTGTAGATTAAGGGCAGCTCAGGAAGCTCAGTGTGGATAGTGTGCTTAGCTGACCGCACCACCCATTATAGGGCTCATCTAGGTTGTGAAGCTTCCGCTCAGAATACTCTCTATGGTGCAGGAATAAACGTTCCTAAGCACCCTGAGGGGCAGTCTGAAGTCTCCAAAGCATCTGAGGTGGTAGAGACACTGCCGAGAATTTTTCACCATGGTGTTGATGTGACAGGACCATGACAGGTCCTGCGTGATGTGAACACTGAGGTACTGGAAGCTCTCCATTTGCTATACTGTGCTCTCGTTGATGACCGGGGCGTGGCCATTCCTCTCCTGCTTCATACTGAGGTCACTATTAGCTCCTGATTTCTACTGATGTTTAAGAGGAAGTAAATGGGTTTAATTTAATTAATTACTCCATATTTCTATTCAACAAAGAACATTTTAACGTAACCCATAAATCATCATTGCATTGACTCCCTAATAAATATTGTATAAAATAAGTATTGACTACACTGAAAAAAAATATTCAAAGATGATTCCTTGGATTTACATTTTTTTTTTTTTACTTTAAGTGGTTGTAAACAGTTTATTTGGGTTCAATTTAAACAAACAAATTAAGTTGAACATTATTAAACTTAATTTGTTTGTTTAAATTCAACACAAATAAATTGTTTGCAACAGTTCTGCATGCAACACCTTTTTCAGTGTACCTACAAAGACTGAACGACTTAGCTCCCCAGTATTTGAGGGAGCTCCTGATGTATCATAGCCTCTCACATCCACTATGCTAAATTAATTCTGTTTTCCATATTTTAAATGTTATATATTCTTGTGTTTAAAACGTTTGTCTTTACGCTACTTCAGTGTCTCAGAGTCATTTAGAAATATTATGAAATACTAGATTAATGCTCAAGAATGTTTTTATACCATTTATGTTTTATACAAATATGTTTTTGTGCATGCTGTATAAGTGCATATACATTGTTTATCCATAGGGTTTTGTGGTCATAATACAGCAAGTAATGCAACAAGCATTTAGTTTGGGCTAGTTTTTGCAACTGGACATTGCTTTACAATGCACTTGATGGGTAACATTAGCTAGTGGGGGAGTGTCTTTTATCTCTCATTATTTATGACCATTGTCACTCCCATGCATACAGTTTTCTGACCAAGTGTGCCACATGCCTGCTTTTGAGTGAAGGTCTCAGCTGTTAGATCGTTTCCTGGGGGCTGGCTGCAGCACAAGTCATGAAGCCCTCCTCTGTGTTAATGAACTTTGATGAATCCTATTAATGAACTTGAAAAAAAAAAAAAAAAAATATATATATATATATATATATATATATATATATATATATATATATATATATATATATATACTTGCAATAAAATGTTCCAAAAGATGGTTCTGGACAATTAAGGCACTGGTTGTCATGCTGATATAGATGCAGATCTTCATTTTTGTAAAGATTATGTTTTTAGCAGTATTTAATGCTGGGCGTGTCATCGTGATTGACAGTTTCTCAAATGCAGACGCTGTATTAATGATTTATGAATCTTTTAAAATGCATATTTTTTCCCAGATGGTATATCTTTATGGCTATATTTTGGGTCATGTTGATTGCTAAATAAAAATAAAAACCTTTCTAAAAATGTATGGTGTTGTTTATTTGTTATTGTTTATATTTTACAAGTGATATTTCTACCCCTGTGAAGATAACAAATACCAACAACCCTGTTATAAGAGACATATTTTGTGTGCTCATTTTTGTCTAATTCAGGCTAGTGTATGAGAGATGGTTTTTTTATGCAGTCCAACATGTATTGCTTTTATTAAATTATAACAGCTTACATAACACAGGGTGTAACAGCCAGGTTGGAGAAATAAAGGATTAAACTCATGCACTGATGTTGCACTGTCCTCCTTTGTGACTTTATTGTTGAAATTGCCATCCTTATAGACTGTAAAACACCGTAAGAGCTAAGAACAGATGAATAAACACAAATAGAAAAGATGTAATGAATAAAAATTCACATAAGACAAAACAATAAACTTAGTGACAATATTATAAAGTTACTGCAAATATATGACTAGTTTTGTGATAAAATAGCTACTCAAATTATTAGCAAACCAACAGATACATAGACATTTAGCAATATGTGTAAAAATGTCCTGATCTTCCTTGTTCTCCCTTCCAACCAGGTGTTCAAACAATGAAGACAAACACAACAAAAAACAAGCTTAAATAAGCATTAACTACTCTTAAATAAGTCCTTAAATTTAGCTTTAGCTCCGTGAATTTCTCCCTGCAAGCAATCGCTCTCTCCCTCGTGCTAGGCGCGCTTCTCCGATCTCCGTGCTTCCGTGATCTGCGCGCGCTCGCGCACCTTACCACTTCCGGCAAGCCGACGTCAAAATAAGGGCCTCTATAAGCTAAATAACTAAATACCAAATCGGAGTTTAAAGAAATAACAAAAACACAACTATCTTTAAAGAAATAGAGAAGTAATTAAAAGCAGGACAAATTATTAATACTGAAACCTAACTTAAATAACTTGGGGTTATTTACACAAGGGGCGTGGTTGATTTGATGTACAAGCGTTTGGTTGGAAGCTCGATTCCGCAGCTCCTCCTATGGCTCCATCAGTAATTAATTAAATAATCAATTAATTAGTCCTTTTGCGCATACCTATGCTCCAATTTCAGCAGTCATTTGCGACAGTGTGCCTGTCATGAGGCTTTCTCTTTCACACAGTATGCAAGAAAACATTACAATGATTTACAATTTGTAAAGTCTGTTTTGGGTCAGAATCGATGACAGAGTAAAATATGCAAGACACGTTTTCTTGCATATTTTATACTGTCATCGATTCTGACCCAAAACAGACTTTACAAATTGTAAATCATTGTAATGTTTTCTTTAAATGGAAAAGCAGAATAATTTTAAAGGAATTGCCGTAATTAAGAAGTAAATATTCTAGCCTACAAGACTGGTTTCTCAAAAGTCTTATTCAGGCCCATTTAGTTTGTTTTCAACCTTATTTCAGCGGCTTGGTGGGGCTCAGTATATCTCAACATTAGACTTGAAAAAGGGGTATTGGCAAGTCCCTTTCTCCCCCCAAGTCCAGAGAAAAGACTCCATTCAGCACTCCTAATGGCCACTGGCAGCACCGTGTCCTTGCATGGGCCCTAACCACCTTCCAATGAAGATAAACATCCTGCTGTGGCTGCACCAGAAGTATGCAGTGGTGTACCTGGATGATGTAGTAATGCACTTGGTAACAGCTTACCAAGTAAGCCATCTAAACTGACCATCTGAACTGGTTGTGGAGAGGCCTGCTCAAACTCTGACAGGTGGGGCTCAATGCAAATTCTAAAGTGCCATCTAGGCCTAGCTAGGGTAAACTTACGTGGGTTTCTGGATCAGAAGTGGCCTCATCCATCCACAGCCTGTCAAGGTTGACCACAGCGCAATGAAACACCAACCATGCCAGCATATGGTTTGAGAGGGTCTGAATGCAGACCTGGTGCAGTGCAATCTGAGCTGCAACCAATGCTTTTTAAGGCAATCACTTAACCCCACCCATCACAGTGACGGCACTCACTCCATTGAGTGCATTGTGTCTGACATTGCATCGCTGAGTAATGCAATCTGAGCTTGCATCATAAAGGCTGCATCAAGAAACTATTGTATTGTTTAAACAGCGGTTGCCCTTCTAGTCACAACCCATTCGTCTGGCATTCACACACATGCACTCATATATTACGACCAATTTAGATAATCCAAGTCACCTATAGCGTGTGTTTGTGGACTGAGGTAAATCGAAAGACCCAGAGTAAATGCCATCCAAGATGCCTCAGAGCCCAGAGGAGTTGACAGTGCTTCTGGACACTGTTAACATATGATTTTCTTTTGGCTCTTGTTAGATTTGCCAAAGTAGTCCTGGGCCCATGCAGTCATATGACTTGATATGACAGATGAATGGTGATTCTTGGTGCAGTGCCACTTGAGGGATTGAAGATTACGGTAGTTTTGCTTTTTTTAGCTACTCCAGATTCCTGGAATCTTTGAATTATGTTATGCAGTGTTAAAGATGAAATATAGAAATGTACTCTTATATTTCTTTGAGGAACAGTATTAATAATTTATAATAATTAAAACAATAATTTTCTGACATATTTGTTGGCAAACTAGCAATTCTCAGCCCATCTATGCTTTTAAAGTACTAGAGCATTCTCGAAGGCTGCTTTTCTACCAAGTCATAATTACAATCACCTCTTGACATCAATTGACATCCCTAACTTGCTCCTGTATCAACTTATCTTTAAATGTGTTGTAAGAACCAAAATTGGAAAATGTGCTTATTTAGAAAAATAAAATAAAAACCAAGAGAAAACATTAAATAAAGTTTTTTTGTATTATAATGAAATACAAGTAAATAAAAAATTACTACTTTTTGTTTTTTAATTGTGTTTTTCATACTTTACAACTTGTTTTCTGATTTGGGTTGTAATCCAAAAAAAGCTAATCAGGAAACACTTGGATATATATTTATACAGGGTAGGCCATTTATATGGATACACCTTAGTATGCTTATTGGGAATTTTACAAGAAAAACAATGGTGTGCTTGGTTTTAACGTAACTTTAGTCTTTCATGAGTTATTTACAAGTCCCCTCACATATATTAATGTGCCACAAACAGGATGCCATATAAATGGCCCAACCTGTGTGTGTGTGTGTGTGTGTGTGTGTGTGTGCCACCAATTATTCCAGCCGCAGCCCAGCACTGGGAAACACCCATACACTCTCATTAATTGTCTATGTGTGTGTGTGTGTGTGTGTGTGTGTGCCCACACATTATATTATATGCATCTTGAAAATTAGTTAAATGTTAGTTCATGGCTAAAGTATAGCTTATTTTTCAGGGTGGTTGCAGTAGGGTTTCTAGTTAGTTGTCGTATTTTTTCTATGTTGATTCTAGGTTATTGTACTTTTTAAGAGTAATCCCAAACAGTTAGTCTTTCTGATACTCTGGTGATGTTATATTGTTTGGTCCCTACTTTACTGTATGATCATGACTATTTTTGCCTGTTTTATGGCCTGCCAATGACAATACAAATGCATGAATGTCATATCAGCAAACACTACTAATTATTTGAGGTAACATCAGGTCTCTAAACCATTCTCTCTGTTCTCTGGAACAACTCAACATTCTCGGAAGTTCAGCTAGCTCAATCATGTGGGAACTTGTGGTGAAATTGCTTTCTCTCCTAACAGGTGCTGGACCAGGAACCAATTATCTGGAGATGTGTCTTGGGTCCCAAAATATCAGTGTCAAGCTGCCACACACCAAGAGATAAAAGAGTCAATTCGCATAGTGACATTATAGACTGCCTTCTTTTTCCTATCTTCTCCAAAAAGGAACTGATGTAAGATTGTTGTTATGGTACAAATATTGTTTATTTCACATGTTAGAAACTCCTATTCTTTCTACAGAAATTAATTCGAACTTGTATGTTATATCCCACCTCAGTGCTATCTGTTGAATACAGTCATGCAATACAGTTTAATTAAAATATACACCGAGTTAAAAGCATAGCAAAAAATGATAAAAAACATTACTGTATATGCCAACATGAAACTATGTAATAGAAGATAGAAGGATTTCCTCCGGGTGCTTTACTCAACTGTAGAGGCAGAGTTGCCATCAGAGTCAGATTTTGATACAAAACCTGCATTGAGCTGACTGCATTGGCGAGCGCGGCAGGCAGGTCTGTACAATTACGTAATTCATTGGCTTAAATATATCGGCCTAATTATGACATCGGATCGATAACGATAATCTTATATTTATATATACTTTACTTTAATATATATACTTTAATATTTATACTGTATACCCCTTAATATATACAGTTGTAGTCAGAATTATTAGCCCCCTGAATTATTAGCGCCCCTGTTTATTTTTTCCCCAATTTCTGTTTAATGGATGAAAGATTGTTTCAGCACATTTCTCAGCAATTTTAAAAACTTATTTCTAATAACGGATTTATTTTATCTTTGCCATTATGACAGTAAATAATATTTTACTTGATGTTTTTCAAGACACTTCTATACAGCTTAAAGTGACATTTAAAGGATTAACTAGGTTAATAAGGTGAACTAGGCAGGTTAGGGTAATTAGGCAAGTTATTGTATAATGATGGTTTGTTCTGTAGATTATCGAAAAAAAGATTAGCTTAAAGGGGCTAATAATTTTGTCCCAAAAGTGTTTTTAAAAAAATTAATAACTGCTTCTATTCTACTTGAAATAAAACAATTAACACTTTCTTCAGAAGAAAAAATATTATCAGACATACTGTGATTTATATATATATATATATATATATATATATATATATATATATATATATATATATATATATATATATATATATATATAATAAACATCATGGTAAAAAGTGTGTGTGTATATATATATATATATATATATATATATATATATATATATATATATATATATATATATATGTTACGATCACCAGCGATCTAACCACCAGAGGTTGGTGGTAAACATAGGACTATAAATCTGCTTCAAAATAGACTACATATTCAGTCATGCCACACACACACACACACACACACACACACACACACACACACACACACACACACACACACACACACACACCTGCTCCAAGTCTCCACTTAGACTCCCACAGCCTGATGCTGCTTGTAGACTGATTACTGCACTACATAAACAGCACAGAAACACTCACTGTTGCAGTCTTTTTTTTTTTTTTTTTTTTTTTTTACTGTTAGTGACATTACAATGCGTTTTGCTTTGTCTGCCTTTGCCGTGTTTTTGATCCTTTGCCTTGCTTATTTGTTTAATTCTGTTTGCTGCCTGCCTCTGACCATCTGCCTGTTATTTTAACTTCGTCTCTGGATTGCCCTCATACATCTGTTTGTCCCTGTATTGAGCACTGCTTGCCTGACAATTCTAATAAACCTGCACGTGGATCCTACTTCAGTTGTTTGTGTCACTTCCCCGTATATATATTCACAATATATGTATTTTGTGTTCAACAGAAAAAAAGAAACTAAAACAAGTTTTTAAACCTGAAGGCCGAGTAAATAATGATATAATTTGGAGTGAATTATCTCTTTAAACTCACACAGTAGGTCTATGTGCCAACAGCCCATTGTGGTATAACAAAAATGAGATAAGCTATTATTCTATTTTTATCAGATTGGCAGTTAAACACTTTTAATATGACTTTGATTTCCAGTAAAAACTATTTAATAATGCTTCCAAGGTTCTCCAGATAGTTAAATGTTTAATAGTTTTTAATTTCTCAAGAGTGCACTTCAACATGTCATTATAACTCCTCTTTCACTGTCCTTGGCATTTTCTCAATTTCTCTTGTCACCCGAAAGCCTCCTCTCACAAACCAATACTCATTACACTACCAGCCAAGAGCTTTTATCACAAGCTGAAAGTTTCAAGGAACCCCAGTCTGCCTGATGTGATTTTTACCTCAGTGTTATATTTGGCCTTCCTTCACTGGCTTTGCTGACAATATTATTGTCCTGACACCTGATGGATCAAAACATGTCCAGTGTGAAGACTAGCGGGTTTCAGTGAAAATGCAGCCTTTTAACCTGCACACAATAAAGCAAGACATCTCGCCTCTCCGGAGTTCGCATGGAGTGATTTGCTCAGTCATCTGTCACTGTCACTCTCCGGCATCACTGTTTGTGCTCGTAAATACCTCAATCACAACTGGGCTGCCCTCCAGAGCTGCCCTCACTTTACTGCTCATTTTCTCTCTTTCTTTTTGTTTGCTTCTTTTATTTCTAAACATTTTTAAATATGTAACTTTTTTTAAGTAGACTACTTTTATCCCTGTCCATTTTCAGTGAACAGCTGATCCTTATTTCCAAATTTATATACTGTATACTAATGTAAAGAACTTAAAATGTAAAATCTTCTGATTGTCAAACAAAGCATTCAATTGGGGAAAATAGGCAGCAAACACTTAATAATAACTAAACGCTATAAATCATTTATTAAGAAATAGCAAATAGTTCATTTATCATTTGTTAAGCATTAACTCTACACTAATAGATGCAGGCAATTTATAAAAAGAGCTACAAATGATGTATTTTTGACATATAAACACATGTACAATTTAATGTACTTTAATAAACTGAGTTTATAAATATATATATTAGGGATGTGCGAGGAGCCAGTATTTGTATCTGTATTTGTATTTGTTGCGGCGGTAAAAGTATTTGTATTTGTATTCGAGTAAAATTCAAAATGGCACAAAAATATATATTTTTTCTATTACACTTCTAATTTATAGTGAAAGTATTGTTTAATTATACCCATTATATAAATTATAGATATGCAATATTGGTTGTTGTTTTTGAACATGTGACAAGAAATCTCATTGAAAAGAAAATAACATAGAAGCCAATATCTCATCCATGGTTAAACCAACAACTAATAAAATACCATTGTGAATATTATGAACCCCACCACCACCGTTCTTGTTGAAGGATACTGAATAGACAGAATAAAAACAAATAATACTTCAAAAAACTGTTCTTCTTCTGAAAGAACTTCTTTCCAATGCACAGAATTCCAAAAACTAAAATTAGCTAAATAAATCTAAATAAAACCCTGCCTGGGAGATTTGGCAGAACAAAAGTATTCTATATATTACTAAAAGATACAGCCTTGCTATTGTCATCTGCCTGCCACAAAACAGACACAAAGTTTGTTTGTTTTTTTTACATTTTTTGTTTTTATGTTTGAAACTGACTTGCTGGGGCAGAATGTGGCTGTGTTGATGGTTTGGTACTTGTGAAGGATTTAGCAGACCATGGCTGTGCTGATTGAGGGGATTGATGCTTGTGGGGGGTTCACAGACAGTATCAGGAGAGGATGCTTTTAGTGCATGTGATAATACATTACATAGAGGGTTGCGCGGTGGCACAGTAAGTAGCACTGTCGCCTTACAGCAAGAAGGTTGCTGGTTCGAGCCTCAACTGGGTTCTCCCCATGTTCTATGTTATTTTCTTTTCAATGAGTTTCTTGTCACATGTTCAAAAACAACAACCAATATTGCAAATCTATTTATATAATGGGTATAATTAAACAATACTTACACTAAAACGTAAATTAGAAGTGTAATAGAAAAAAATATATATTTTTACGGCATTTTGAATTTTATTCGAATACAAATACAAATACTTTTCCCCCTCAACAATACAAATACAGATACAAATATTGGCTGCTCCGCACATCCCTAATATATATATATATATATATATATATATATATATATATATATATATATTTTTTTTTTTTCTTTTCACCACAGTGGAATGAACCGCCAGTGGGAAGTGGGATGCCCTTTTAGCCACAACCCATCTCTGGGAAACATCTACACACACTCATACACTACGAACAATTTAGCCTACCCAATTCACCTGTATCGCATGTCTTTGGACCCACGCAAACACAGGGAGAACATCCAAACTCCACACAGAAACGGCAATTTATATATATATATATATATATATATATATATATATATATATATATATATATATATATATATATATATATATATATATATATACAGTTGAAGTGAGAACTATTTGCCCTCTTTGATTTTATTTTTTAATATATCCTAAACGATGTTTAACAGAGCAAGATAATTTTCACTGTGTGTCTAATAATGTTTTTTTTCTTTTTTTCTGGAGAAAGTCTTATTTGTTCTATTACAGCTAGAATAAAAGCAGTTAAATTTTTTTTATCATTTCAAGGACAAAATTATTAGCCTCTTTAAGCTATTTTTTTTCAATATTTTTCTAAGCTTTTTTTTGTCTACGGAACAAACCATCATTGTACAACAACTTACCTAACTACCCTAACCTGCCTAGTTAATCTAAATTACATAGTTAAGCTTTTAATTGTCAGTTTAAGCTGTATTGAAGTGTCTTGAAAAACATCTAGTAAAATAATAATTACTCTCATCATGGCAAACCTGAAATAAATCAGTTATTAGAAATAAGTTGAAAAAAATCTTCTCTACATTAAACAAAAATTGGGTAAAAAAATAAATAAACGGGGGCTAATAATTAGGGGGGGGGGGGTAAATAGTTCTGACTTCAATGCTTGGCTAGGTCAGAAGAGCATCTTTGATCACATCGTACACTGAAACAAATGAGCAACATTGTTAACCCTTGATATAGTTTATGTGTGATCACTTTCACCGAGAGCCAAAGAAGAATCAAGGAAGGAGTTAGAACTGGTGAGGTTGTGTCCATGAGCATATGAAAAGCATATGACTAAGTGGCTTTGGGAAAACATGATCAAAGCGAACTAAATAAACCGAATCCCAACCAATAAGTTTATCCGCTTGAATTAGATGAATTAAAATTTTAATTATTACTAATTATTACAAAAAGACACAGAATACCTTTCCCCAAGTCCATGGAAACCTTCTTTTGACCTCTAACAGGAAAGCACTACTAGCAAAGTTGGTTCTTTAATATTACAATGCTTTCATTAAAGTAAAGTGTGCTCTACGGTCACTCCAACAGAAAACATATGTGCTGGAACCAGAGATTCTCTTCATGGATGTGCAGGGAAAAATCTGCAGCAACTGTGTGGTGTGATGTTCTCATGTCAAAATGGAACAAAATCAAAGTAGAATTTATTTAGCACCTTGTAGAATTCATGTGGTTAATAATTTAGGCTGTTCTTAATTTAGGCAAAAGGTGCATTCTACCCAATACTAGTAAGGAATACCTAAAATCAATGATGAGTGAATACTAGTGCTGTTAATCGATAAAAAAAAAAAAAAAATAAACTAATTTATCACACTCTCTGAGTCCGAGGTGTCCAAACTCGTGCTATCTAGCCATGCAACCACCTGTCCACTTGATCCCATTCCCTCTCATCTCTTGCAAGCCATCTCTCCTGCAGTCATACCAACACTGACTCACATAATTAACACATCTCTTGAATCTGGTTTATTCCCCACTTCATTTAAGCAGGCTAGGGTAACCCCACTGCTAAAGAAACCCAACCTGGACCATACGCTACTTGAAAACTACAGACCAGTATCCCTGCTTCCATTCATGGCCAAGATTCTGGAGAAAGTAGTATTCAATCAAGTCCTGGACTTTCTTACTCAAAACAATCTCATGGACAACAAGCAATCCGGCTTTAAGAAAGGCCACTCAACTGAGACTGCCCTGCTCTCGGTGGAGGATCTCAGACTGGCTAAAGCAGACTCAAAATCATCAGTCCTCATTTTGCTGGACTTGTCAGCTGCTTTTGACACTGTCAACCACCAGATCCTGCTATCTACGCTCGAGTCACTGGGCGTTGCGGGCACTGTTATACAATGGTTCAGATCTTACCTCTCTGACAGGTCATTCAGGGTGTCTTGGAGGGGAGAGGTGTCCAACCTACAGCATCTAAACACTGGGGTACCTCAAGGCTCTGTTCTTGGGCCACTTCTCTTCTCCATCTACACGTCATCTCTAGGACCAGTCATCCAGAGACATGGATTCTCCTACCACTGCTATGCTGATGATACCCAGCTATACCTCTCTTTTCATCCTGATGATCCCTCGGTTCCAGCTCGCATCTCAGCCTTCCTGTTGGATATTTCACACTGGATGAAAGATCATCATCTTCAGCTGAACCTCGCAAAAACGGAAATGCTTGTAGTTTCTGCCAACCCGACTCTACACCATAACTTTTCAATCTAGATGGATGGGGCAACCATTACTGCATCCTAAATGGCAAAAAGCCTTGGAGTAACGATTGATGACCAACTAAACTTCTCTGACAACATTTCTAGAACTGCTCGATCGTGCAGATTCGCACTCTATAACATCAGAAAGATCCGACCCTTCTTATCTGAACATGCAGCTCAACTCCTTGTTCAAGCTCTTGTTCTCTCCAAACTGGATGACTGCAACTCTCTACTAGCTGGGCTTCCAGCTAACTCTATCAAGCCTCTTTAACTGCTTCAGATCGCAGCAGCACGAGTGGTCTACAATGAACCTAACCAAGCACATGTCACTCCGCTGCTAGCCCGTTTGCACTGGCTGCCAGTTGCTGCTCGCATCAAATTCAAAGCTCTGATGTTTGCCTACAAAGTGACTTCTGGCCTTGCTCCTTCTTATCTGCTCTCACTTCTGCAGATCTATGTGCCCTCCAGAAACTTGCGTTCTGTGAATGAACGTCGCCTCGTGGTTCCATCCCAAAGAGGGAAGAAATCACTTTCGCGAACGCTCACGCTCAATCTGCCCAGTTGGTGGAATGAACTATCTAACTGCATCAGAACAGCAGAGTCACTCGCTATTTTCAAGAAACGACTAAAAACTCAACTATTTAGTGCCCACTTTACTTCCTAATCTGCAATTGCCTCTCTGAATATCACACTAACTGTACAAAAAAAAAAAAAAAACTAATACTACTAATACTTTCCTTCTTAGACTTTACAGACCTGAAACTTGCCTATAGCACTTATTCATTGTTGCTCTTAGTTGTGTAAATTGCTTCCTTGTCCTCATTTGTAAGTCGCTTTGGATAAAAGCGTCTGCTAAATGGCTAAATGTAAATGTAAAGGCAACATCAAAAACAGTATAAATGTTTGAGTTTAAGAATGTTCAGGGTTCATTCTGACTCCGGTGAACCCAAGGTACTGCCATGCATTTTGAGACTGCTATGCTGAATTAACATCTTCATTGAGATTTTCTTTGTCATCATCGTTTTTTTCTTACACATAGAAGGGGGAGGGAGAGGCAAAGATAACTGTCTGCTCAAACAAGATGGTGACCGTGACTCAGAAATAACTTTCTCATTTTGTTTCTCCTGCAAATGATCCCCCAACTCTTGAACTAGTGTTCCAACTGTGCCAGTCACAGTAGAAGGTGCAAGAGAATCCATTTTAGGTGAGGATGGTGCAGATAAGTGTTGGCTACTTGCTTCAGATGACCAAGATCTAGCTGAAGAAAATATGCGATTAACCCCAACTCTTGAACTAGTGTTCCAACTGTGCCAGTCACAGTAGAAGGTGCAAGAGAATCCATTTTAGGTGAGGATGGTGCAGATAAGTGTTGGCTACTTGCTTCAGATGACCAAGATCTAGCTGAAGAAAATATGCGATTAACCTTACTGTTTATCTGCTTAACACTTTGTCCCAACTCCATTACACATTGCTTCAACTGCTTCATTTCCTGAAAAATTGAATTATGGATTACAACACTGCTCTGGACTGGGGCTGAGGTCACTGAATGACTGATTTGAGACTTCAAACTGGGAATAGTACTGGAGGCCTGGTTTGTCTTGAAGACTGTCGACGAGTTGGTACATGGCATTGGCTATTAACTTGATCTTGATCCATTGAAACACTCAACTCCGGCTCGAAGGACTATGTAAGAAATTAGAAAGGTAATGCTGACTCACAGGGGGAGTATCACAATGGAGTGTCAGTCAAAAAACTTGAAGCAAGATCAATTTCTTGGAGTTTTATTTACCAATGCCAGTACATTCTCTCCTCATGGTATAGGATTGGTTTATTGACACGCAGCCACAACACCACATGATTCCAGAGCAGTGAAAGACTAGAGCATATTGTGACACTGAAGCTACACTATTTAAAGGGACTGATGATTTGGGTAATAGGGTGCAGCTGTGAACCATGTGGTAGGCCTTCAGTACGTGTATCAGAGAGGTTTGAACCAACAGTGGGCAGGGCTTCAGGGATCACGTCAAAAATTTTCTACAGGCGGAGAGTGAGCGGAGCTGCTGGCATTTTGCTTGGACCTGGCAGACAGACTTTTCTTTGGTAGAAACGCTTAATACTTCATTACCTGCGATTCATTTGTGTACTGACCACGTGCTTGGCTGTACACTATATAAATAAAGTGTTTAGACTTTTAAAAACACTGCTGTAATACATTGAGCCCCTAAGTATTGTTCTTATGACGTTTTTCTACAGGAGGAAAACGCAAAATATGTCCAAACACTTCAGATATAGTCTGTGTTAGTAAGTACAAGACTATTGATGAAATCCAGGCATAACACTATATGATAACACTTCATATGACTGTTCTAGAGCCTACAGCTAATCAATTTGACAGATTCTGGAGTGCATTACAGCTCTAAAGAACATTATAAATGATAAATGATCTTAAATAAAACAAATACATTTATTAGGATGGTATACAAGTATATAATTTAACTCACCAGGGAAACGGAGGCCACGTGAATGGTTTGTGAGCACAATAAAGTGAACACAGCATGTGTTCCATATCATCTGTTAATTGTAGGAAATAATCCCAAAAGGCAATTGAAATTGTGTAAAGAAACATTAACCAACACAAAAATGTGATGTATATGCCGAGTTCATCAGCTAATTAGCCGTAATCAGCTGAGGTGAAGAGACAGCGAGCAGCGAGACCTAGCTGTCACTCAAGTGACCACAACCTTAATTATGCAGACTTAATATAACTTAATAAAAATGATAGGGATGAGTTATAAAAAAATTCACCCCCCTCACAGTTGTCATGAAGGTTAATCATTGCTATATGCACCAACGCCATCTTTTGTACCAGGCTGTAAACATGTTTTTATCAGCTGTAATATAGCCAATATAGCCAATTTCCCATTGCAGTCTGAAATGACCTGCACTTCCTGGAGCCAGCCCCCCAATGCGAGTCGATGAATTGCAGTTTTAGTTACTTCCGTATTGGCTTCCCGAGGGAGAGCGGGAGGTTGCCGCTTGGTTACAACTTGCCAGTTCAGTGCTATACAATCTCCTTAACACTTAAGAATGGTTAACCCTAAAATGTCAGGAGTGGGAAGTGTGCGTCTAGAATCTTGGAACACCAAAGGAGTGAACAATGCTATCAAAGCTAATAAAGTCTTAACACATTTATGTTATCTTAATGCAGACATCATATTCCTCTAGGAAACTCTCCTGCGAACATCTGATATACTTCGTATTAAGAGGGTCTCGATGGGTCACATGTTTCATTCTAAATTCTCTCAGAGGGCTTGTGGGGCTGCTATCATTGTCTATAAAAGATTTATGTTTGAACCTGCTGAGACCATTGTAGACCCTAATGGTCGTTTTGTCATGGTCTCAGGTAAGCTATGTAATACTCCCGTTGTCCTAGCTTCTATATACGCCCCTAATTGGGACAATGATGAATTTTTTGTTAAGTTCTTTTCAAATGTACCAAAAGTTGATGAACACTATATAATCATGGGAGGAGACTTTAAACTGGTTCAGGATGGATCCCTAGACAGGTCTTCCTCCAATCAATATACTCTTTCTAAATCCGCCAGTGTGGTAGCGAATTACACTTCCCAACTGGGACTGTTGGACCCTTGTTATTTTAAAAACCCCCAATGCAAAACTTGTTCATTCTTTTCACAAGTGCATCACACATTTTCTAGAATTTCTTTCTTTCAAGTAGATAATAAGTTATTGCATTATATTACCACATGCACTTATACGCATTAGTTATTTCTGACCATGCTCCAGTATCTATGGACATAGCATTGCCCTCTACTAGACCATCACCTCCCATATGGAGATAGAACATTTAAGTATTTTCTTTATTCAACTTCGAGCTCAATCAGACTTCAGACATTACCTATCACACCTTATGAGAGGCCTTTAAAGCATTCATTTGTGGCCAGATTATTTTGTATACTTGACAAATAAAAAAACCCCCGAAAAACATCAACTCACTACATTAGCTGATAAATGGTCTAAGTTAGATGCCTCGTATGCCTCTTTACCTTCACCTACCCTCTACTCTAAAAGAGTTAAATTACTTTCAGATTACAACCTACGGCTGACAGAGCAAACTGAGAGGCAACTTAGACAATGTTTTACCCACTGTAATTGCTCATGATCAGACAGACTTTACCCCAGGGAGACATTATTTTTTTAACACCTTCAGACCTGAATCATGTTCCAAATTTTAAAAAAATGGATTGTCATGTGATGTTCATTGTAATGGAAGCAGGGTCTGAAGGAGGCTTCTTAACATCCTCTTTTCTTCACTTTATGACTCACCTGAAATTATTCTGTCCCGAGATGCAGATAAGACCTTCGATAGCGTGGAATGGGATTATCTGTTTTTTTTTTTTTTTTTTTTTGGAAAAGTTTGGGTCTTTAGACTTCTTTATTCTACTCCTATAGCATCTTTACACACAAATGGTATGTATTCGGCTTCTAGGGGCTGCCCCCTTTCTCCTTTACTCTTTAACTTAGCTATTGTTTTAATATGAAGCCAATTCCAAGTGCGTTCAATAAGAAAAGGTCTGGAGAGGGTTTCTTCAATGCCAAAAATATTAGAAATTAATTAGATACAAATGAATAATTCGATTACAGAGCTTTGCGTTACAATATCCTAATGCAATACAAGAATTACATTCAAGAGGTTCTCAACTAACATACATTTATTAACATACATTACTCCAGCATAAATACACAACTGACATTAACAGGTGGAGTTTTGGTTTAATGTCACTCATCAGACATTCTGCAGTCCTTTGGCTCTTTTACCCCAGACATAGTTCTTCTTTCTGCAACCTCTCTCAACTACGTGCGTCTTTATATATTTCACAACTTTACAAGCATCATGACAACTTGTGACATATCTAGACAGTCTGGAACAAGGGCCCCCACCCTAAATTTATTTGTATTCTGCTATTTCCTCTGGTCAGTTCCTCTAAAAAGTATGCAGCACAGTAAAAAAGAGGAAGTATGCCTGGTCAGTATATGGTATCATTGTGCTGGAACATATTTGATGAAAGAAGAATTAATGTTTAATCTTTAATTGGCAAGATAATTATTGTGTATTGCAAGGGTAATTCTTTCAAGTAGTAATTTGATTTCATTTTGTATATGGTTAGTGTTCCATCTAGTGGTGACCTTGAGTTATAGCAAAGTAAATCCTGCTGTTCAATTAAATCAGGAAGTAAAGTGCTGCAAGCACATGGCAATGACTACGATGATCAGCAATCGTCATGTTTTTATGTAATCTTAACCCTTGCAACAGCATCGCTTGTAAGTACGTTTTTTATGAATAATTGAGCTCAAGAGTGACTTCTTAGCTTATCTGCAAAGCTAATACAATTGTCACAATTTGCTTTAGCTTTATATTTCAGTATTTTGTATTTACATAAGAAAAGATATTATTTACTACAAAGCACTCTGTATTTCATGTAAAAGCTATGCTTCTGTAGTTTTGTTAACTTGTGGACATATTATTTATGTATCCTATTGTTTTTTATTTCACTCCATACCCAAGACCATTAAACCTGTTGGCAAATGAGTTTTTTGTCTTCAGAGTCGTGTGAGGGAAGGGAGTTTATCTAACTGTCAAAACAATCACTAAGGGACAGTATGTTGAGGACAGTACAATCATACAAAAAACATTGATTAATCAGTTGTTAGTCTAAACAATTTTCTAATAAATAATAAAGACACAAAAGTAATAAAAATAAATTCCTTTTTTTCCACTCTATAGAACCCTTTAGCCATTTGGCTTCATTGCCACCACGACTTTGAAGGAATTAAACGTCATGGACTAGCCCATAAACTTTCTCTATATGCAAATTACCTTTTTATTATTCATTTCGAACCTTGTTACCTCTTTGCCCCCAATTTTGAATATCTTAGACAAGTTTAGCCAACTGTCTGGCTACAAAATAAGTTTACAAAAAGGTGAACTTATTTTTGTTAATTCTCAAGCCAAAATTCTCCCCCCATCTTCCTTGCCCTTTAAAATAACCTCTGATGGTTTAAAATATCTAGGAGTCTGTTTTACAAATTCTTACAATACATTATTTAGAAATAACTTCCAACCGCTCATGAATAAATCAAAGCTGGTGTAAGAGGCTTAATTATCATATGCATTTGTTTATATGACAAAACATGCTTTTTGACTCAAGAAGGTCCATACTGACTACAAAGCCAGATACTGATAAGATCAGGGCCTGTTGTGTGGACTTTGGGGGTTTTATGGTGTGGTCACATGTTGATTGGTCAGTTTGAATGTCTTGAATGGCTTTAGTCACATGGTCAAGAAAGATACAAAATAGGTGGTAAACTCAAGCTCTGTCTCTTTTCCTGCCCTCTCTTTTCCTGGCCTGCTTCTCTCCTGCTCTGCTCCTCTCCTCCTCTGGAGTCTATCTTCTCTGACTCTACTGCAATCAGGCTTTTGGGCCTGCTCTCTTAGTCTCTCTCTCTCCCTCTGTGTCTCTCCTTCTACCTCTGGTAACTTTAATTTTACATTTAAGCTGGGTACAATTTATACCATTTGTTTTATCATTTCATATTTTCTCATTTTATACAGTATTTTGTTATTAATTCAGTTGTAACCATAGAGAATTATTGTCATTAAATCATTTCATTTTCAAGTATTTGTGAATTACTTTTGATTTAACATCAACACTTAATTGTTCCATATAGCAATACAATACAATCACATAATATCAACGCTCTCCCACATTTATAGCTATTAATACTGCCCTCATTTTCGTTTTTGGTATAAGATTGCAGAAGAATGGTTTGATTAGAAATGTACAGTTTTTTACCATCATGCTGATCACTTTTTAGTCACTCGGCAGAACTACAGTTCGAACCGCTGTGGTTTAAAGACCATTCTTATACTGGACATAGTATAGTGTAGATGGTCCCCCCTGCCTTTATCTCTTGCAGGTTGTATAAATCTTGTAAAAAATTTTATTTTGCCTAAATTTCTTTATCTTTTTCTACACTAACTATAGACTGTAAAATATATGGACGTAGTGTCCGTGACGTCACCTATTGGTTTCTGTAGAGTGCAAAAGAAGCCACAAGTAGGCACGGCCAACCGTCGCCATTTTGTTTGCGCGTCATAGCACTCATGGCGGGATACCAAACAAGGGCAAAGAGGGGGAGAGTAAGCGGAGCTACAGGAACTGCTGGCATTTTGCTTGGACCTGGCTCAGACACACTTTACTTTGGGAAAACGCTAATACTTTATCACCTGCGACTCGTTTGTATTCTGACCACATGTGCTTGGCTCAACACTATATCAATAAAGTGTTTAGTCTTTTAAAAACACTTCTGTAATACATTGAGCCACTAAGTATTGTTCTTATGATGTGTTCCTACAGGAGGAAAATGCAAATTACTTCCAAACACTTCAGATATAGTCTGTGTTAGTAAATGCAAGACTATTGATGACATCTAGCATATCACTGTATAATAACTCTTCAGATGACTGTTTTACAGTCCACATCTAATCAATCTGTCAGATTCTGCAGTGCATTACAGCTGTAAAGAACATTATAAATGATAAATGATATTAAATAAAACAAATGCAATAATAGAGATGATTTACAAGTATATAACTTTACTCACATGGGAATTGGAGGCCACGTGAATCGTTTGTGAACACAATTAAGTGCACACAGCATCCCATATGATCTGATAATTGTAGGAAATAATCCCAAAAGGCAACTGACTGTGTAAAGAAACATAAAACAAAACAAAAATAGAATGAACATGCCAGAATTAGAGGCTAATCTTCCGGAGTCAGCTGAGGTGACGTGACAGCAACATCGAGACCTAGCTGTCAATCAATCAGCCATGCCCTTAATTATGCAAACTTAAAATAAACTAATATAAAGGAAACTGATGAGTTATAAAAAAATTCCCCCACCTCACAGTTGTCATGAAAGGTAGTATTAGCTTCATAAACCAAAATTGTTGATCTGTATTTAGATCAGTATTTAGATGTGTATTGATGTGTATTAAGGATGTGTATCTAACGGTGCCTCCTTAACCAAGGGCCTCTTGACCCATTGGGGTTAAATGAACTGCCAGTGCCTCCTAAATCAAAATCTCCTGACCCACTTTGGTTAAATGAACTACCCAGGCCTCCTGAACTACTAGAGTTAGATTAACTGTCAATGTCTTCTGAACCTAAGCCTCCTGACCCACTGGGGTTAAATGAACTGCCGGTGGGTGTACGACCCGCCTTTGCCTGCTGAACTAAAGTCCCACCTCCACTGCACGACAGCTCCACACTCCAGGCCCTCTGCAGCTCCACGCTCCAGGCCCTCCGCAGCTCCATGCTCCAGGTACACCTCCACTCCATGGTCCTGGCCCTCCATCCATCCTCCTTTTCTGCCTCTGCTCTACCGCCCTCCTAGCCGGTATTTGGAATGTCTGGAAGCTGCTCTTTAATGGGGGGCACTGTCACACTCATCAGCAATCTAATCCTTGCAGATCACTGGTAAACACACAGATTGCTTAAGAACTACAAATCCGTGATTTATGTGGACTACATATCCAGTCATGGCTAACACACACGCACACCTGTTCCGGATCATGATTGATTAGACACATAACCAGGCGAAGGGTAGGTACAGCCAGATTACAAAGATTATTTAAACAGCGCACACACACACACACACACATTTAGGCTGAGTCTTGTTAAACTGTACTGCTTAACAGCGCATTCTCTTGTTCCTTCTTTGCTGCCTGTACCAACCTTTCACCTGTTTTTTGATCACAACTTTAGATTCCCTGCATACATCTGTTTGCCCCTGTATTGGCCATTGTTTGCCTGACCATTCTCATAATATATCTACATTTGGATCCTCAAATTGTCAGCATCCCTCACATTACACAAATTATCCGCAACTATTTTAAAATTCTGATAATAAAAAAATCTTCTACAGTGTATGAAGTTTTGACATTAACAATTTGCCAATAATGTACATTAATACATTTAACTGAGTACATAGTATTTTTCTTTGTTATTTCTTAACAAAATTAATAAAATGTGATATTTTGATACAAGTAGTTCTTAACATATCCTACACATTATTTTTCCCAGCAATTATCTCTTCAGCACAAAGTCAGTCTTTAAAGTCTTTAGTTTTTTCATACAGTTGTTTCTCTACTTTCAGAACCTGTTGCTTCCTCCTGCCTATGTCTTTTCTCTTACACTAATAAATTCTTTATGTGGGCTTCACAGGATACAGTTCAGCTGATCATGGCAGACAGAGTAGTTATATTTTAAAGTCTCAGGAGCACATTTTAACCTAGACCACATGTCTCAAACAAAGCTTTACATCTCCCTAAAGGTCAGAGCTACTGGAGACAGGATCAATGAGTTTGAACCTCCAGCCGAATGTAAAGCTCCAGTCGCTCTTCTAGTGATTGGAATGCAGAGATCTTTGACAACCTCCTTGTTCAACTCTTCACCGGAACAGGAATAACTACTTGTATTGACTCAGAAGTCGATCTGTCTGTTCAGCTTGTGTCTCAGCATGGCCCTATTAATTATGGGAGAGTGAGCACCAGCTACTAAAAAATGTAAAAAAAAAGAAAAAAAATCTTTTCTTGGAGATTTTGAGGGCACAATGAAATGGAATTAGTGGCAATCCTTTCTTCCATATTATAACGAGCATTTAAGGGAAATAAAATCACTATAATGGCAGCCTAAACCCAGATAATAATCCTTATATGAACCTGAACTTATTTATAGCATCAATTAATGTCTAATCGATGCAATAATTTCCAACATCTTCAAAATCAATGTTACTTTACATAATTTTTTATATAACTTAACAAAAATATGAGGTGAAAGGTAGTGAATGGGAATTGAAAGAACATGGGAATTCCAGGGGAATGGGGTTTAAAGGTTTACTCATCTATTCATTTGTTTGTTTGTACTAAAACCCTCTGGACATATTAACTCTAATGTCTCATGTCACGTGGCTGTAAGATGCAAGACAAAGGTGCCTTAAAGCTAAAGATGTTAACGTTACTTTTCCAATCTCTGTTGTTATTAGTTTTTTTTTTTTTACAATTGTTTTGCCACAAATTCCAAAGCTCTGAAATCTTGCATTTGCAGGATCATTGGTTCGCATAATACTTTTATCTTACAAATACTATAAGAACATAACTTTTAGATCACCCATTCATGTTATACACAGTTGCAATAAACAATCTTGTAATATTGTTGTTTAAAACATATTAAACAGCTTTTCTATAGTTTATACATAGGTGTAGAGGAAACAGTACAGGACAGACAGTGGAATCACTGAACTAGTTTTATTCATTCAATCATACAGTACATGTACTGTAAAAGAACAAAACAGAATAGTAAAGTTAACATAAGTGCTTCTTACTGCACGTCCCCATAATGATAAGCTGATATATGGCATGAAATCTAGCAACATATGTTAATGAAAATTAGATTTCACACATTGTATAGACGACAAATTCTAACCAGAGCCCCCCACATCCCCCTTTTTTGTTATCTTTTCTGCAAATATTGACAAACTTTCTAATAAAGTGGAGGAACTATGACGTCACCTTGTAGGCTAATCAGCTGCTAGCATAAAACTGGTTCTCTCGACAAAATCCCTATAGGATTTTCCCATAGGCTTTTGGAAGATTGCAAGTAATAATTGTGTTCAAACACTGTTCGTTACACTTAAATTTTTTGTCCGGCTCATCCTCACATAAAAATGCAACGTTAAACACTTTTAGATCTTAAATGCAAATGCAAGAATTGAAAAGCTAACATAAGGTTATAAACGAACTACATTGTTCGCCTGTGACGTTAGCACTACTCAGCTACAGACACCTTTTCAAGCTCATTTTTACAAAAACTGTTTAAGACAACAATTTACTCTCTCAGGTTTATAACATTATAATCCATGCTATATATTATAAACAAATAAATACGCAAAAACACATCTGTATAGACTTGCATGCCTTTTGGATAGTTTTTACGTGGGAAATACATTTTGTTTTGCTTCACGGTTGTTGTAAAAGTTTAAAAACTTGCTCACAGGCACACAGCCTGCTGTGAGTTGTGTTGAGTTGTGACGGACAATTCTACATGCCTGCAAGTTCCACCATGGACCCAGAACATTCATTATTATTATTTTTTTTTAATTTGTTTATTAAACTTTTCAGATATAACATAGTATTTTTACAGAGAAATTTAAACATATTATTCCCACCCCTACCCTCTACATAACATAGAGTAAAACGTAAAAGTATCTTGAGTTTGTGTTAGCCAAGAACCTTATTTGAGCAATTTTACTGAAATCCCATTGAAAAAACCCAAAGCTAAACTTGCTTTTGCATACAAACTGATGTTATAGTTCCTCCACTCTATCGTATATTAAAATATCTCTTCACATATTTTCAAATTATTTTATTCCAATGCAAAAATCTTTATAAGAACATGTATTTTGTCATTTAAACAGCTCAATAATAATCCGATTTACTGATTTATGAAAAATGATGGGTGCTGCCATGCTAGTCTGCACTGCAAGGGAGAGATAAAAGAAGCTGGATTTACAACATGTTAATTCATCAATTTTTCCTGTAGTATATGAAAGTAAGTGGCTGTAAAACTGGATGAAAAATAGAAGCTGTGTTTTATTTCAGAGGCTGCGTACCCCGAAGATAGCAAACTTTAAAAGGTTAAAGCCTTTTGAAATGAGACAATCTGCACTGTTAGACCTCAAACCGCCTTTCCACTGCACATGACATTTGGACACGACTGTCGGAATACGCCCCCTTGTGGCAGTGGCACAGTATTTTCAGTGTTGTCGTGCACCACGGGAAGAAGCTGATTCTCACGGTGTCCGAAATAAAGGAGGGCAAAATCACGAGCCTTTATTCTCTGTGTGTTTACATAGTTTAATGGATGAATGAATACTAGAAGCTCATAGACTGCTAAAATATTGGAGGGAATGTGGAGACAACATTAAAAATATAAATTTTTATTACTTTCTTACATTTATGAACAGAAAAGTTTTATTTTTTATTTTTTTATTTTAAAAAAAAAATTACTAAATAAACTCCTATTTCTCAACTTGCGCGCACAGATCTGCTTAGACAACATTGGAATACATCATATCCGGTCGGCAGGTCGCATACGGTCTAGTCGCAGGAGTTAAAATATTTCAACAGATCCGCAGCTCAATTCGGATCCGAATTTTCCGCATACGGAGATGGTCGAAACTCAACGCAGCTCCAGGGCTTTTCTCCATTGGAAATGAATGACTTCCGGTCTGTCACTTGTTGTTTGTCGTGTGCAGTGAAAATGAGGCTTTACTGTGTCTTTTTTTTTTTTTTTTTAGATGTGTCTTGAAAAATATCTAGTGAAATATTATGTACTGCCATCATGGCAAAGATAAAATACATTTAAATATGAACTCAAGCTTTGGTCACACTACACTTTTTGTCCCGAAGACTTCCGTTCATAAGCATACAAATGCGGCACACCGGAAACAGTCACTGTATAGCAAAGCTCAAGCTTAGTGAATAGAAGATTTAAAAATTACCTTTCTGTACAGAAATTCAAATCATGGAGCAATCACTCGCTGTTTTTAAAATCTAATCAACTTAATTACCCCGTCCTGTTTTGCAGCATCATACAACAGAATTTCTGCACAGTTTACACACCTGATGAAACCAATTCAGTTCATCAGGCTTGTTAGAAATCTACATGTAAGTGTGTTGAAGCAAGGCTTGTACACACCAAGACGCTTTTTGTTTGCGTTTATTGTCACCGTTTTATGATACACTTTTTTCCAGATTAAAACCTAAGCGATTTTTACTGGTGTCAAGCAGAAGAGTATGCAAAATCACTCTTTGACTTTTGACTCTTAGATGGCACTACACTACTTTAAGCTTCTGACACCACGCTTATAAAACAGAAGAAGGGGAAGAGAGGAATAGTTAAACTCTGCTGGGCTTTGAGCCTCCGGGAGATTGACACCCGTTTGTATATTGCATATTTTCAAAGATACTGCAGATAAAATAAAAATAAATAAACCAGATGTTTGAGTTGTTCCAAACCTCTAGTGATAATAAAAAAACAAAACATAACCTGCTATTTGCATTTACTTAAGGAAGCCTTTATATTTTAAATAGCACTTTTACTTCATTTGAAATTCATTGATTCATTTTCTTTTTGGCTTAGTCCCTTTATTAATCTGGGGACCCCACAGTGGAATAAACCGCCAACTTATCCAGCCTATGTTTTATGCAGCGGATGCCCTTCCAGCTGCAACCCATTAATGGGAAACACCCATAGACTCTCATTCACACACAGACCTGAAACTTGCCTATAGCACTTATTCATTGTTGCTCTTGGTTGCGTAAATTGCTTCCTTGTCCTCATTTGTAAGTCGCTTTGGATAAAAGCGTCTGCTAAATGACTAAATGTAATGTAAATGTACATACACTATGGACAATTATTTTGCTTACCTAATTCACCTGTACTGCATGTCTTTGGACTTGTGGGGGAAACCGGAGCACCCGGAGGAAACCCACACAAACGCGGGGAGAACATGCAAACTCCACACAGAAATGCCAACTGACCCAGCCAAGGCTCGAACCAGCAACCGTCTTGCTGTGAGGCAACAGCACTACCTACTGCGCCACAGCAGCACCCACATAATATGTATTATTCAATCATTTTCTTTTCCGCGACAGCATAATGTACTGCAAATTTATCCAGCATATGTTTTAGGCAGCGAATGCCCTTTCAGCTGCAACCCATCACTGGGAAACACCCATACATACTCATTAACACACATACATTGACATCCCGAGGGAAACCTACACATACACGGGGAGAACATGCAAACTCCACATAGAAACGTCAACTGACTCAGCGGAGGTTTGAACCAGTGACCATCTTGCTGTGAGGTGACAGCACTAGCTACTGCACCACTGCGTCACCGTCATATGTATATATATTTGTAATTGTTGGTATTTCTGTGTGGAGTTTGCATGTTCATTCCACAGTGGCGACCCAAGATTAATAAAGGGACAAAGCCGAAAAAGGAAATAAATGAATGAAAACAATGTTTGTAAAAGTGGTACATGGAACAAAAAAAAAAAAAAAACATTAAGAGGAAGTAAGGATAAATCTAGAGATAATGTATTGCAGTTGGGTAATTTTCTGTAGTAACTGATGTTATTTGATCTATCATAAGCATTCATCATCTAAATATGCAATAATATGCATCAGTTTCCATAATGCTATGCATTAAGAGTAATGCAACAGAAGCTATGTTTCCATCCACCTATTTTATGTGCATTTGCAAATGCGCATAAAAAAAACAGTTGATGGAAATGCCATGATGCGCATAAATTTTGAAAATGCACATAAAAAAAAAAACATATGCGCCTAACTGGGTAGGATAAAATTTTTATTCGATAAAAGATGCGCATAAACTGCGATGGAAACACTTTAACCGCACAAACTTTAGCATGCGCATTAAAAAAGGTCATGTGATTTTGTTAAAAGAGATCATGTGATGCTTAAAAGGTGTGTGAATTAATAAAACGTCAGTCTGAGCACATTATAAAACATCTAAAATGTTGATTTTTTCTTAAAAAATGCCTTACCATTTCAGTATTAATGTTATTATATTATTAATGACCTCCAGAATCAAGAGTGCCTGTGCTCTGCGTCTGACACCTTCAAACGCCACTGCGAGCTCACTGCTTGTCAGGATTGTCTTCTGAGGCGCATTCATTTAGAAAAGATTGATGCAGCTTCTCCTACTGCAGCAAATGCAGTTTTTACTGTTGATATTTGGCGCCAGTTAATCAGGAAGTGACGATTTTGTTCGCTTTGACTTGCTGGATGGAAACGATGCTTCATTCGCACAGCTTTTATGCGATAATCCAGTTTTTCGCATAAAGTTTATTTGCATTTTTGAATGGAAACATAGCTATAGACTTATCATTTTGAGTGTTGTATCAGCTGATAATTACATCGTGTTAATTAAATAAATACATGGTTGTTTCAAATGTAATGTGTGAGTTGCATTGTATCTTTGACTTGACTCTTTGAAAAGAGTTAAGAGTCTTGCGAAAATGTGCAATTTTGCCAATGGTTGTGATTTTTTTGTTAAGGGTTTTGAAAATTGACAACAGGGTTCTGAAATTTGTGGCAAAACAATTGCAATGTAATAGTGAAAAACTTGTCAAACGACATTCAATTGCGTGTGTGTTTGTTTGTATACCTGCTGCAGGCCAGCGGGAGGCTGGGGGAGAAGTTAAAAGCGTTAATTTTCGGTTTATTTGGACCCATGAAATGGAGGAAAAACTAGTGGAGGTTTGACAGGACTCAGGAGCACCCGTGTCTGTTTGATGTTTCATACAGAAAGAAATTAGTTTATTATCAATGTTAAGGAGAAATGGCTAATTCCCTTTAAACTCAGGTGAGCAGATATGTACATTTTCTACCCCATTAAAGGATTCTTTCTCATTTTGTAGTTAATAACAAAAGATATACTATGTGTTTTTGGCTGTGAGACATAGTTTGGATGAAGTTGTCGGCGATTCTTTCTTGCAGTGTAAACAAAGCAGCGACAAAACGCAAGCCCAGATAGTCAAGCAGTGTGAAAACATCTGTGACACGACTACTTTGAAAATCATGCAGTCTGAACTCGGCATTAGTTGCAGACGCTGGCAAAACAGGAGAATGCTCCTGTGTTGCAATTATATTATCCAGCTTTATCAGGAGACGTAACGAGAAATCTGTTACATAATTTGAATCACTAAGAAATTCTTTTGACCTAAATATATCAATTTATATATACAGACATTTATATAATAATAAAAGAATGTTTTGTTTAAATTAAGTTATTAGTTTTACTTACTATTATTTAAAGGGCACCTAGGTTACCCCTTTTTTCAGATTTAATACAAGTCTTTTGCATCTCTAGAATGTGTATATAAAGTTTCAGATCAAAATACCTATCAGATTTTTCATTATACCTTTTGCAAGATGCTGTTTTATACTGATTTCCAGCAGGGGGTGGTTTTGTCGTACTGCGCCCACTATTAATTTCTACATGCCTCCTCCCTTAGCTGCGTCAGACAACAGACAGACTTAAAGGAAGAAGGTCACACGTAGCGTTTGTGAGATACTACAGTAAGAACTAACTTTTACCAATCAGTATTGTGAAGTTGCATTGATGAGTCACACACAATATCGTTACAAAGTAACGTGCGCGCCCGCGCACACACACACACCGCAGATGACACACACACACACACACAAGCAGGCAGGCAGGCAGACAGACAGAGCGCACTTAGCTTAGTTAAGGCTAACCTCAAGTACTGTGTGGATATCTGTTATGCTAATGTACAAAATAAACCTGATTTAACTTCCACAAACCGGGATTGAAGCGTCTTCTTTTATAATTGTTCTGACACACGGCTGTGCTGATGAAGTAAAGCTGAAATAAAACGCTGTTATTAATCACACACATACTCTGTTTTAAAACACTTTAAACATGTGAAACTTGTTCACTTGTTCACTTTTGATGATGATTGCTGATCCTAGCGAACAGAACAGACCTTTTATTCCTGGTTGCTTTGCGTATGTCTGCTTGGTCTTGTTGACATATACACACGACTACCGGAACATGTTAATGCGCGCAGCTGTCAATCAATTCGGTGGGCGGGGGGATCGCACACCTACGTAATGGTGCGATCGATTTGAAAACAGCTCCAATTGGCCGACCCTTTTTTTTTGTAGTTAAATTGAAAAAAAAAAAAAGACTGGGTGTGTTCATATCACCCCAGTATGACGGTCTATACACTATACCAACACACAGATCTGTCCAAACAGCTTGAAAAGTAGATTTTTTTTTTTACCATAGGTGCCCTTTAAAGTGCTATTTTGCACTTTTTTTGCACTCAAGTCAACTGAAATTAAAAAGTACACAAATATGTACTCAAAAAAAGCTAGGCATACAGTGAGAGTAAAAAGTATTTGATCCCTTGCTGATTTTGTTAGTTTGCCCACTAATAAAGACATGATCATTCTATACTTTTAATGGTAGATGTATTCTAACATGGAGAGACAGAATATCAAAAAGAAAATCCAGAAAATAACTTTAAAGAAAATATTTTAATTCATTTGTATTTCATTGAGGGAAATAAGTATTTGATCCCTCTAGCCAAAAGCACCTAATACTTGGTGGCACAGCGGACAGATGTTTGTTGTACTTAACCACAAGGTTAGCACACATATCGGGGGGAATTTTGGCCCACTTTTCTTTGCAGATCCTCTCTAAATCATTAAGGTTGGTGGGCTGTCGCTTGGCAACTCGGACCTTTAGCTCCCTCCATAGATTTTTGATTGGATTGAGGTCCGGAGACTGGCTGGGCCACTCCATGACCTTATTGTGGCTCTTCTTGAGCCACTCCTTTGTTGCCTTTGCTGTATGCTTCGGGTCGTTGTCATGTTGGAAGACCATTTTTAACTTCCTGGCAGAGGGGAGGAGGTTGTCCCTCAGGACAGCACAGTCCATGGCTCCATCCATCTTCCCACTGATGCGGTGAAGTAGCCCTGTGCCCTTGGCAGAGAAACACCCCTAAAACATAATGCTTCCATCTCCATGCTTGACGGTGGGTACAGTGTTCCTGGGGTCATAGGCAGCATTTTTCTTCCTCCACACATGACGAGTAGAGTTTAGGCCAAATAGTTCAATTTTGGTCTCGTTTGACCACAGAACCTTCCCCCAATCACTTTATACATCCTTGAGGTGATCATTGGCATACTTTAGGCAGGCCTTCACATGTGCCTTCTTGAGCAGATGTACCTTTCGGGCACTGCAGGATTTTAATCCATTGCGGCGCAAAGTGTTGCCAATTGTTTTCCTGGTGACTGTGGTCCCAGCTACCTTGAGGTCATTCACTAACTCCCGCTGTGTGGTTGCAGGCCGATTTCTCACAGTTCTCATGATCATTGCCACTCCACGAGGTGAAATCTTCTGTGGAGCACCAGACCGAGGTCTATTGATGGTCAGGTTATACTACTTAAATTTTCTCACAATTGCACCAATGGTTGTTACTTTAATACCCAGCATCTTGCTAATGTTTTTGTAGCCCATTCTAGATTTGTGCAGGTCAACAATCCTGTCTCTGAGGTCCTGAGAGAGTTCTTTGGTCTTACCCATGTTGGACAGTTTGGAATCTGTCTGATTGTCTGATTCTGTAAACAGGTGTCTTTCACACAGGTGATTAGTTAGAACAGGTGTCTTCAATTCAGGTAACAAGTTGATTGGGAGTGTCTAACTGGTCTGTGAAAGCCAGAACTCCTATTGCATACTAGGGGATCAAATACTTATTTCCCTTAATGAAATACAAATCAATTAATAAATATTTTTTAAAGTTATTTTCTGGATTTTCTTTTTGATATTCTGTCTCTCCATGTTAGAATACATCTACTATTGAAAGTACACAATGATCAGGTCTTTATTAGTGGGCAAACCAACAAAAGCAGCAAGGGATCATTTTAAATAAGTAGCTTGAACAAGTTGAAAAAATATATTTTTGAGTGCCATTGGCTGTCCTTGTATATTCTTAAAGGGAAAAACATTAATAATAATGATCATTATTGAAACATGCATCAACATTTAAATGTTGTTTGTAAATGTAATTCAACAAGTTAACTGAATTCCTGTTATTTCTTAAATGGTCTTACACATTTTCTAAAAATGGTTAAGTGCTTGGAAATTTTCCAGAAAAGGCTACATATGGCTTTACCTTTATTACTGTATCAGTTATAACCCTATGTCCTGCACACTGAACATCCAAATTTGGTGTGCTGCAGAAATCTAAGGAAGATTATTAAAAATAATGTTTATTAACATCAGTTTTTAGATGGCTTTCAAATTGTAGAAATAATAAAATAAAGAAATATGAAATCGTTGTCCAAATGTCTAATCGTTGGCATCACTGAAAAGGTGCTATCTGTATATGAAGCTAATCTAGCATCTTTGACCTCTCCAGACAATTCTGGATCAATGACACAATGAGCTTGCAACTACCTATAACATGTACTTACAGTATATGGTGTCAATTTGCTTATCTAAATTTGCTTTTATCCTTGCCATAAAATCCCTCTTGGAAATCTGTCAAGTCTCTCTCATGTCCATGACAGCTCAGACGATGAAAGTAATGTACAGAATCACATTGATAATAATAGCACTGTCACAGACAAATGTCCAGAATGTTTGTGTAGTCTAGTGGTATGAACATAACACACATCATATCACACATTAAAACAAAATAAACATCACTTGCTTTATAATTAATTTACATTTACCTGTACTTTGTGTTAAGTTTTTTCCTTTTATCATTGTTTTTGGAGGGGAGGGCAGTTTTGTTTTTGCTGTAGTATATTGTTGATGTCACCTAAAAACCAATTTTATTTATTGCATTTATGTGTAATTTAAATATTTTTTTTTTACCTGAAAAAATTTAAGAAATGATAATGCATTGTCTTCAATATAATAAAAAAACGGTGTAAAAAGTATTGATAATAACTGAAAATGGATAAAAATAACAACAAAACATTCAAATTGTAGCTATTAGTAACATTGCCTTCAGCTTCGATCTTCATTGATATAAAAAGCAACACAATTTATTGACATTACCTGATGATTTAAAAACTCTTTGGACTTGTATGCTCTATGTATCCACATGGTTGTATGCTCCATATATCAGAAAAGCTCATTAGATCATGTGATTTAAATGTGTCAAATGGTTAAAAAATGTGGTACCAACTTTTTACCTTTTATATGAAACTCCCATATTTGATTAACAGATGCAATGTTAATGTACCAACCCAAAAGAAGTACAGATATTTGATTTGTATCGTAATACAAATAGATATCACCACAGATAATACAAATCACTGCCACAAAATCATGACCAGATTTTTTCCAAAATTGTCATCATTGTGAAATTGTCAGATTTATTATTGACCCACATAGCATGTCATATTTATTGTTGTAGCTGTAGTGCAGTTTGTTGCCATGGCGATCTGAGTTCTTCTGTGCTCACAATAGACTAGATGGAGGTGGAGTGGGGTTCAGTTAGTGCGATAGCGCTGAAGTAATTACTCTAATTATATGACCAATGTTACTGCTGCAAAACAAAGATAATCAGTTCTTTTATTTTGCAGCTCCATACACAAATCACAAGTAGAATGCTGCACAGTGATAGTATCTAATCCTCCATAAAGGAGTGAGTTATCTTGTTGTATAAATCTTCTTGTCTTAAGCTCCGAGCACTTATGGGGCTTCTTCTGGAAAATCATTCTAAATTTCACAGCATGAAGATCGTATGGTTATTTTTTTTTAGGTGTAAGCACTTGTGCTAGGATACAAAATAAAGCATTCGCACACTTGTAATGTAAATACTATTTCTACATATGGCATAAACCAAACTGCCAATGCATTCACTTCAAATGAAAGTCTGTCCATCATAGTTTATTATATTCAATTAAATTCACCTTTATTTGTATAGCACTTTTACAATGTAAATTGTCAAAGCAGCTTCACATAGAAGATCATAGTAAAATAAAACAGTGTCTGTCCAGTTTTCAGCGTTTAAGTTCAGTTCAGTTTAGCTCTGTTCAGTGAGGTTTATTAATCCCTACTGAGAGTCCAAACTAGGCGTCTAGGCGCCGGAGGCTGGAGAATGCTAGACCTCATCGAAGACTCGTCTGTCCCAAGAGATTAACAGGAATCAGTCTCACGCTCTTCACTCCTCCATGATCACCACAGCAGTTGCTCTGTATACAGCCTGGTCCTGGGGCCTCATGTGTCAACGCTGCGTAGGCACAAAAACTTTGCGTACATCAGGTTTCACGCTCAGAATTGCTCACGTTTGGATTTACTAACAATGAACTGAACGTGGGAATGTGCGCAGCTCCATGGCAGCTTTATGGCTGGCGTATGCACATTTTTTTGTGTGTGTCTGTTTTATTTCCATTGGCGACTCCTAGAGGCAGTTGTGTTAAATTCCTCTCTACAAAGTGTCTGAGCCTTGCAATGGCAGCTGTATGAGACGGGTTCATCTAGCAGGTATATAAGGTTTCCATACCATACAGTTGATCAGCTAAACATTAAAGCACAATTTGCAGCGGTCGCCTGTTTTCCCAATGTAATCTGAGCTATCGACTGGACGCACATTGCTTTAAAGACACTATCTGTAGATGAATTTGCATGCGTGAATCAGAAACATTTCCATTCACTAATTGTGCAAATAAAATATGATGCACAAACTTATTAATGATTCCTACTTGTCTTGCTCGTGATAAATAGTAGGCAAAATCTGATATGTAACGGGGGGAGAAGGAGAAAGAGTTCATCAGATGCTGGATTCAAACCGAGTTCATGATCGAACGTGTCAAAACATGTTAACATGCGTCTTGCAAGCTGCGCCACTGAGACTGTTATGGTTGGCGCAACATTTTACACCTGTAAATCACACTATATCTCTTTTAACTCCACAGTGCGATGTTCAGACCCAACTATGTTAACCGCATGAGCAAAACTCTACCCATTCTGTTTTTTTCTTTTGTTGGTAATTCCGGAGGACAAATTTGCAAATAACACCGCTTTTCTCCGGTCTACCTCTGAAAGCAGCACCTCCAATTCACATTCTGTTCAAAGTTTCTCTTCTTGCTTGCTTTTTCCTTTGCTTTTTCGTTGGGTTTTGCCAAAGTAGAGTCATTTGCATATTCATACAGGGGAGGAGGCAGGGAGGGGTTTTGTGCTCGTGCATGTTGCGCTCAGTCTCACGTTCATTCAGATGTACAAAAGAATATGCGTCATACATGTGAATTTTTTTCTGCGTACGCACATTTACAGCTTTGTGCGTACGCAATGTTTTAGTATGATTTCCACGCAAGTCTTAGTACATGAGGCCCCAGGATTGTGGAAATCTTGGGATCATCTCGCTGCTGGTCTTGGATCAAATCAGTGGCGCTGCATAACCTGAAGCCTCAGGATGATTATCCCCAGGTGGAAATAGAGAATAAAGGTAATAATTAGCATAGCTGCTGTTCATAATGTATATAAATGAGATGCAAAAACTTGCGTGGGGCACATTAATGTATCATACCGAAAAGTGATGCACTGAGTGTATGCTTTACTAAAAAGAGAGGTCTTTAATCTAGTTTTGAACTGCGAGAGTGTGTCTGAGCTATGTTGATTGTAGCGAGACAGAAGGTTGGTTAGACAAACATGAGCTAGATTATTTAAAGCTTTATAGGTAAAAAGCAATATTTTAAAATCAATACAAAACAACAGGTAGCCAGTGTATGGAGGATAAAATTGAGGTGATGTGATCATATATTTTCTAGACCTGATAAAAATTCTGGCTGCTGCATTTTGTATTAACTGAAGTTTATCAAGTGGATGCTGGCCAACCAGCAAACAGAGCATTACAGTTGTAGGGCTTCGCACACGTAATACACAATTAAGTAGTGTGTTAAGTTTAAATTATCTCAAAGGGAATATAACAGAACTTAAAGAAAAAGAATAAACTCTCTCGAACTGAACAAACAAATTGTCCATCGCTCGTTCGAACAGACAGGGCTGTTGACTCAACAATGATTATTGCTATTCGAAATAAAGTAAAAGCACTTTAATATTTAAGCAGGGTAACAAGATCTAGGTATAAGGCAATAGATTCATAAGTATACACAGGCGACTTTCCTTTAAATACAAAAGAGACTTTATTGACTACAAACAAAACTAACACAAACACACATACACCCATTCATTTTGGTTGCAGACAAGGAAAAGAAGAGTTTCAGAGAGATGTAATGTATAACCCTTAAGATTTAAAACCTAACCAAAGTGAACCAAATAATCAATTCAACCTTCACTGTTTCTCAGACAGGGTTATCTATCATTTACATGATTAGCAGATCATACACCAGTTCAGCAAAGGATCTGGAGATGTACTTGCGTTTCTTAGGGATGTGGTGAAATACCTCTGTGGAGCTGGATTCCCACATGAGTTCACTGATGGTTGGTTTGCTGTTGAAGTGGCTTCTCTAAGGCTGCTGATAAAGTGAAGTCCAGAAGTTCAAGTTGGAGAAGGCGAAACTGCAGTTGTGTTGACTGGTTTCTTAGCGCAACTTAACTAGACTCTCGACTGAAAGAAAAGAAAAAAAGAGTTAACGGAAGATGGGAAGTTTGAGGTTGGTCTCATCCCATCTTAATGTCCAAGTCCACCTGGACTGGACCTGGAAAAGAGTTGTCCTGGAAGTGGAGCATCTCCACTCCTTAAGAGCTGCTGCTAGTGCGACTCTGTTGGACTCGACTCTACTCTTTTCTGCTGTACTCTGCTCAACTCTGCTCAGAGAGTTTTAGGGTGAAGGGTTTTAACTATTAATGTGTCCGGCCCCTAATAGAGCTGGATCAAAAAGGCATTGTCCATGGTTCTGCGGGACAATCTCATGTTAGCACATGCAGCTTTGGCGTGACTCACTCACATGAGCCATGGAGCTTAGACATATAGTGTTAAGCATACATTCATAATATGAACATGATACAATTTACATATCTATAATTAAAAGAAATGAAAGAAAGGAAAAGAGTTTCACTCATTCATCTCACATGACATACGCATAATGGTACATTAGGGATAAATCAAAGCATAATGGTTACACATGATTAATGCATTGTTAACATACAGGATTCAGGTGTCATATAAGAGCATTAAAATTACATTTATTAAAAGTCTGCTATCATTGTTTCGAGGATGATCTAATGAACTTTAACCATTGGGTGATAGTTTATAAATTTCAGAGAGGATTTTGATTCTCGACGCAGTGGTGGTGCTGTTGCCTCACAGCAAGAAGGTCGCTGGTTCGAACCTCAGCTCAGTTGGCATTTATGTGTGGAGTTTGCATGTTCTCCCTGCGTTCGCGTGGGTTTCCTCCAAATGATCTGTTTTCCTCCAGTCCAAAGACATGTAGTACAGGTGAATTGGGCACACTAAAAATTGTCCATAGTGTATGTGTGTGAATAAGTGTGTATGGGTTTCCCAGTGATGGGTTGCAGCTGGAAGGACATCCGCTGCGTAAAACATATGCTGGATAAGTTTGTGATTCATTCCGCTTTGGTGACCACAGATTAATAAAGGGACTAAACCGAAAAGAAGTTAAATATTTTAAATAATTGTGTAATTTTTGTTATTGGTCTTTAATTTTTAAAGTTACATATACAAATAAAAACAACTAATTGGAGATAATGTGTGCCTTTTGAGAAATAGTTACTGTTTACTTTTTACTCATGAGTACATTTTTAATGCGTTACTTTTTACTTTTGCTTGAGTAGACTTATAGACATGAAACTTAACTTACTTGAGTGGAAGATTTTATTACTCTTTCCACCTCAGCTGTTTTATCTGTTTAACAGAAGAACAATGAAGAAAATTATGCATGTATTCTTTTATTGAACTCAATTGAGTGCACATATTGCACACATTTATGTTTAAAAATGTATGCACATTTGCCATTTCTTACAAAGCTTTATAAAGCTGCATTCTAAAGCTTTAGAAATGTGTGGAAGAAAACACTGTTTACAATATTGACTAAAACATCACTTCCATTGGTTAATTAGATTGTTGTCTTAACTGTCATAATTAAACATCATAGTCAACAGGTTAGGGTTAGGTTAGGGTCACTGCCTTGGTTGGGTCAGTTGGAATTTGCATGTTCTCCCCGAGTTCACATGGGCTTGCTCCGGGTGCTCTAGTTTTCCCCACAAGTCCAAAGACATTAATAATACACCTAATAAACTTGTAAAGTTTTAAAATGGAAATGCAAATGCAATGCAAAAAGTTATCTCATATAATACATAAAATAAAACATTTCAATTTTAATTCATATAAGAATTATAATTCAATAATTAAACTTAAGCAAACATTGTAGGTTCAACTGAAACAGTTACAAAGCATATGCTATGCATTTATATTTATTTTATCATGTAGCAGTGTTTTTAAACATGATCCTATCTGGCTTGGAAACGCTCAGGTTATGGAAGTAACCCTCGTTCCCCGAGGAGAGGAACGGAAATGCTATTAGTGGATTTGAATTTAGAAATCCACGAATTGCGAAAATTTGGTTTAGAAGCCGCTTGTCTGAAAGAGTATTGAACGGGCCAATGAATGCCAATGAATTGGCAGCGTAAGCTTGCGCAGGTGTGCTTCATTGTTAATTAACCCAACATATAAGCACACGTAGAGCAAGCAGACACCATCCTTTTTAAGCTGAAGAGACTTGCTAATAGCTAAGGGACAGTCATTAAATAGATGACTAATGGTAAATAGCCTGGCCCTAACTTATCCCACTTCAAAGGAAGTTTTACGGATTGGGTATATTTTTTGGGAGTCGCTAGCGGCTAGATAATTCTAGAAAATACAACAGTACGTTGGGAAGCGTGCAATCCCGAAAGGGAGGACGCTGCGCAGACCATCCGCACCCAATGGGGGAGATAAGATGGCAATACATATGGACTAGCCCTAAGAAGTGGGAGTGCGCATAAGAAGGTGGTTAGTGGAGAGGGAAGACACGGGTCCACCCAAGAGGGGGGACTGAACCGTGGCGGAATAGGCATATGGGATCACCTAGTGGGGATCATGCATAGCAGACACCTATACCCAAAACACGGGCTGACGAACGGGCAGACCTACAACGTAGTGGGCCAGCAAGTGACTCCTCCACTGAGTCAGTGCTGGGGGCCATGGAGGAATCTGCAGGGCTCACCTCACGGGGAACCTACTGACAGATAAGAAGGTACACATCTCTCAGTTTTAGGGAAAATGGCACCGCAAGCGTGTTACAACACCCTACCGAGTTGTTTCCTCAATCACCAAAGGGTTACCTAATACCCTTGAGGAAATCGGCTCCACTCACAGATTGTAAAACCTAGCAAATGTGTTGGGTGTCGCCCAGCCCGCAGCTTTACAGATGTCTGTTAGAGAGGCACCGCGTGCACGTGCCCAAGAGAATGCAACGCTCCGAGTGGAGTGCGCACGCACTCCCGGGGGACACGGCTCACCTCTGCTCAAATAAGCAAGTGAAATGGCCTCCACAATCCAGTGGGATAATCTTTGTTTCGATAAGGCACTCCCCTGCTGCCGACCACCATAACAGACAAAGAGCTGCTCAGATGATCTAAAGTACTGAGTACGGTCCACATAAATGTGCAGGGCGCGGACTGGACAAAGTAAGGAAAGGGCTTGGTCTGCCTCTTCCGGAGGCAGCGCTTGCAGGTTTACTACCTGGCCTTTAAAGGGAGTGGTAGGAACCTTGGGCACATAACCGGGGCGGGTTCTCAGGATAACATGAGAATAATCCGGCCCGAATTCCAGGCACGAGTCACTGACTGAAATGCCTCCAGGTCCCCGACCCTCTTAATGGAGGCCAACATGACCAGCAGAGCTGTCTTCAGGGACAGAAATCTTAAGGATACTGATTCGAGTGGCTCGAAGGGATCTGTGCGCAAGCTCGTGAGAATGAGGGCAAGATCCCAGGAGGGCATGAGAGGGGGGCGAGTTGGATTAATTCGCCTAGTGCCTCTGAGGGACCGGATGATGAGGTTATGCTTTCCCACGGTGCCGCCAGCTACCGCGTCATAATGAGCGGAGATGGAGGCCACGTAAACCTTGAGAGTGGAGGGCGACAGCCTCTCTTGAAGGAAAGAGAGCACAACACATCTGGCAGGTTCGGGGGTCTTCTCTGCGAGAGATACACCATTCACAGAATAGACTCCACTTTAGGGCGTAGGCGCGGATCGTGGAGGGGGCTCTAGCCTGAGTGATAGTATCAACCACCGCAGTCGGTAGGTTACCCAAGTCTTCCTCACGTCTAGGGACCACACGTGGAGGTTCCAGAGATTGGGGTGAGGGTGCCAGATAGTGCCTTGTCCCTGAGAGAGTAGGTCCTCTCTCAAGGGGATCCCCCAGGGGAGGGCTGTCGCGAGAAGGGAGAGCTCTGATATCCAGGTCCGGTTGGGCCAGAGGGGCGCAACTTGCAGAACCTGTTCCTCGTCCTCCCTGACCTAGCACAGTAACTGCACGAGCAGTCTCACTGGGGCTAGGTGTGGGCCAGTGCATCCTTGCCGAGAGAGCCCTCGGTCAGGGAAAAGAACAACTGGCAATGAGCGTTCTCGGGGAAGCAACAGATCGATTTGAGCCTCCCCGAATCGCGCCCATATCAGCTGGACAGACTCGCGGTGGAGTCTCCATTCTCCAGAGTGTATTTGCTGCCGTGAGAGCACATCGACTGCATGGTTGAGCATACCTGGGATATGAATGGTGCGCAGCGATTTCAGCCGCGGGTGACTCCAGAGGAGCAGACAGCGGGCGAACTGAGACATGCAGCGAGACCGCATACCCCCATACGGTTGATATACGCTGCCGCCACAGTACTGTCCATCCTGACCAGCACGTGTTGCTGCTACAGTACCGGAAAAAAGTGGTAGAGAGCGGGGAACACTGCCAACAGCTCTAGGTGATTGAATGCCAATGCAGCTGGGCACCCTTCCATAGGCCCGCAGCTGCATGCGCGCAACACACGGCCCCCCAGCCTGTGTTGGAAGCATCTGTTGACAACAACATGACTGGACTCTTGTCCCAGAGGCACACCGGCCTGCAGGAACGAGGTATTGTTCCAAGGGCTGAGGGCGCGGCGACACAGCGCAGTGACAGAGACTCGGTGTGTGCCCTCATGCCATGCGCGTCTTGGGACTCGATTGCGAAGCCAGTGCTGAAGTTGTCTCATATGGAGTAATCCGAGTGGCGTGACGGCTGCTGCAGATGCCATATGCCCCAGGAGCCTCTGAAAGTATTTCAGTGGGACCACTATTTTGCTGTCGAGCTCTCAGACAGTTCAGCAACAGGTGAGCGCGCTCTCCGGAGAGGCGTGCTACCATGGTGACCAGTTCCAGTTCCATCCCGATAAAAGAGATCCTCTGCACAGGGATGAGTTTGGTCTTCTCGGTTGACCTGCAACCCCAACAGGCGGAGGTGCCGGAGCACCTTGTCTCTGTGCATGGTCATTTGCTCCCGCAAGTGGGCTAAAATCAGCCAGTCGTCGAGATAATTGAGTATGCGGATCGAAGGCCGAAGTGGCGCTAAAGCACCCTCTGCGAGTTTGGTGAAGACCCACGGAGACAGAGAGAGCCAAAAGGGGAGGACCTTGTATTGCCATCGACCTTTGAACGCAAACCGCAGAAACTGGCAGTGGCGTGGAAGAATGGAGACATGAAAATACGCGTCCTTAAGGTCTATGGCTGCAAACCAATCCAGAGGACGAACGCATCGGAGGATGCACCTCTGCGTAAGCATTCTGAACGGCAGCTTGTGCAGTGGTTCAAAACGCACAGATCTAGGATTGGCTGTGACCCACTGCTCTTTTGGGCACTATGAAGTGCGGGCTGTGAAACCCGCTCTCCATCTCGGCTGAAGTGGCTCGATTGCATCCTTTGCCAGGAGGACAGCAATCTCCTCTTGCAAGACAGGGGCTGACCCTAGTGAATACACACCCGTGAACTTGGGAGGCCGTTTCGCGAACTGAATTGCATAGCTGAGTCTGATTGTTCATATGAGCCTCCGCGAAGGGCTGGCCTGGGCTAACCAGGCAGGCAGAGCTCTCGCTAATAGACTCATCGCTACAATCGCTGACGTACCAGCAGTGTGGCAGCACAGCGTGCTCTCAATCCGCACCCAAGCTCCGGAGGGCAGGCTCGAGGGGTGGAAGAAAGGAGACCGTCCTCCCAGAGCTCGTGAGCCACTGGCGAAACGCACCGAACCTGCGAGCTAGAGAGCACAGTGTCTTAGACTGGGAGATTTCGGGCTGTCACATCTGGGGAAGTAGAAAAGTGCTCTTACATTGATGTTTTCATGGCAGTAAAAAGTGTCGTTGGAAATGGGGCCCCGCCCTCCAGCGGGGAAAGAGCAAGTTCCCTCTTCTCCAGATGACCTGTCCCAGAGACGCTTCGCGGTCCATTGCCGGACTTAGCAGCGTTCTGGGTAGGGGGGCGCTGCCTGCTTCCAAGGTGCTCAACGCGCTCGCCTAGCCAGAGGTGTGTGCGGGGGCGGTGCAGCTCTCGTAGGCGGACGCCTTTGGCGAGGAGCAGATATGGATGGTACGGCAGGCGGAGCAGGCTTACGGCTCCGCCGAAGGTGACATCACTCATCAGACTGCTCTCTCACTGCCTCGAACTCCTGGGTGAATTCACAGACGGTGTCGCCGAACAGGCTAGCTTGGGATATGGTGTCAAGAAAGCGGACTTTGTCGACTTCGCACATATCAGCCAAGTTTTAGCCAGGGGTGGCGCTCCTGGACCACTAGTGTGGACATCGTCCTCCCCAACGCACACCCAGCGGACTTAGTAGTTTGAAGAGCTTAGTCGGCTGCGGTGCAAAGCTCATAAGCCTGGGTTGGACCCATCTTCCAGCCTAAACCACGGCGAATGAAGCTCTGCACAAGACTTTTGGCCAGCGGAGAAATTAAAATGGTCGTGCCCAACTGAGTCTGGTTCTTTCATGGTTTTTTTTCTTCACTCCCATCAGGTGAAGTTTTTTTTCCCTCTCCGCTGTCGCCACTGCCTCGCATGGTTCAGGATTGGTAGAGCTTAGCATCGATGAATTGGCTCTTCAGTGTTTGAACTCTCAGTAATGATTAAATCAAACTGAACTGAGCTAAACTGAACTGAACTGAACTTAAACACTAAAACCTGAACCACACTGTTCCAGTTACTGAACCACACTGTTCCAGTTACTATGACCATTTATGTGAAGCTGCTTTGACACAATCTACATTGTAAAAGCGCTATACAAATAAAGCTGAATTGAACCCTCGTGCAGCTCGGCCAGTGCCTGCGCTTGGTAGCGCTGGTAGGTGGCTATTGCATGCAAGGCGTAAGTAGCCTGGCCCGCAGCCTTGTAAGCTCTAGCTCCGAGGGAGGCAGATAACTTACAGGCTTTGTATGGGAGATGAGATGGACCCTGCCAAGAAGAGGCGCCACGCGGACAAAGATTGACTGCAATCTCGCTCAACCTGAGGAATCGCCACATACCCCCTGGCCGCTCCACCGTCAAGAGTGGTGAGGGTGGAGGGACACGCAGCACGAGCAGAAAAAAGTGCCCTTCAAGACCGTGTGAGCCTACTGTGCACCTCCGGGAAGAAGGGGACGAGAGGCTTCGAAGGCTTTGCCCTCTGGTCCTCTACGTAGCACCCATCTAGTCGGCCCAGCCTGGGAAAGCACGGCTAACATGTCCGTTTCAGGATCCGTTTGCGAGCGGGTCTGGATCCTCATCGGACAATGAAAGCCTACCCTCCGATGCCACGGTGGACGTCTGGTCTCCGGTGTCATCGAGTGCAAGGGCTACCATCTATTAGATGGATCGCTTCCCCCGCCCAAAGCTTGGATGGATCGCTTGGAGGAGCGGGAGGTCCATGGGCCCGTGGGCGACGGATTATCTCTCGCTAAAACCCTCAGATCTGCCCGAGTGCCCGCTGCAGAGCAGGGGACAACTGGGGTGGTTTGCCCTTTTGCAAAGGCTAGCCGCGATCTTTACTGCTCAACAGTCATGGCATCGCAATGACGACATGAACTGCCCGCGAGCAGCGCATTAGCATGCATTCATTGGCCCGTTCAATACTCTTTCAGACAAGCGGCTTCTAAACCGAATCCTCCCAATTCGTGGATTTCTAAATTCAAATCCACTAATAGCATTGGAGTTCCACACCCGAAGGGGAACATGTATAAAGCTAAAAGTAACCTAAACCTGAAGTGCAAATGCTGATATAAAAATACTGTTTATTTATTTGTTTTCAACTTTTTTAGTGGAAAAACACTTGTAGGTAGACGAGGTCACAAGAATATGCTAGATGTCTAAACTATTAACTAAACTATCACTAATTAAACCCAGTTCTAATCATGCAACTAAATAATCACGTGATTATTAAAACTGTGTTTTGAAAGGTTTGCATTTTGTTTGTTTGAAGTCCTTGTTTGTGTGCTGAATTCAAGGGACATTTTTTGCACATTTCTTATAATTACAGGGGCTGTAGCAAGTGTCCAGCATTTGTTATGATTGAATCACTCAAAACTGAAAAAAAATGTGTTTTAAGTATAATTACTGTTTATGATTAAGAATAAATTAATGGCAGTGCGGTGGTGCAGTGGGTAAAGCTGTCGCCACACAGCAAGAAGGTCCTTGGCGGGATCAGTTGGCATTTCTGTGTGGAGTTTGCATGTTCTCCCCGTGTTCACTTGGGTTTCCTCTGGGTGCTCCAGTTTCCCCTAGGATATTTACCAGTGATGTGTTGCAGCTGGAAGGGCATCCACTGTGTAAAACATATGCTGGATAAGTCGTCAGTTCATTCCATTGTGGTGATCCTTGATTAATAAAGGGACTAAGCTGAAAACAAAATGAATGAATGAATGAATGAATAATATTAAAATATATCACCCAATACTCACAATCTTGTTGTGAATAGTATAAAACAGTACTGTACCACACCTAAATGTATCAAAAGCAACACAGTTCCATTGAAAAACTTAATATCTAGATATTGCATAGCATAAATCATTTTTAGTCATTTTACAATCATGTTATTTTTAGATCAAATGTTTAGTTTATTTACTTGTTTATGTCCTGTTTTTGCTTAAGTTCTTGTGCACTTGTAATGGTTTCTGATTAGTTCTGTTTTGTTAATTAGCTGTTTCAGTTTGCTTAACTCTCAGTTTCCTCAGTTCTAGGTCTTAATTTAACAATAGTGTACTTTTTGTATAGTTGTGGTGCACATAATTAAAAAAAAAAAAAAGCATCCACCTGCTCTCAAGATATGTGTTAATCTAGCTCTCTATCACTAGTCAAACCTAGCACTAGCATACAAAACATACAGCCACATTACCCTGCAGCCCAAGACTGGATGCTCACTGAAACTTAGCCAGGCTAATAAGAATGGTTAGTCAGTTTATAGGAGATCACATGGGAAAACTGTAATCCTGGTGTCCTGGCATTATTACCCTACATTTTTACCCTAGGCTAGAATTTACTTTTTAAATGCAAAAAAACTTGTAGTTAGACAAATGCAAAAGAATATGCTAGATGTCTAAACTATAATGTCACTAATTAAACCCAGTTCTAGTCATGCAACTAAATAATCACGTGATTATTCAGGCATGACCTTCCAATCATCCTTATTTACTGAATAGACCCTTTTCACAATAACATCCCTTCACTTCCGCAACGCAATGTAATTTTACTTCTGGTTTACCTTTGAATTAATGGGATACTTTGCTGGAAAGAAATCTGTGATTTAAGACCATCAAAGAATTAGGCATGTGTACAAATGTAGATGCTTTGTTCAGTCTCTACATTTGAGTGACTTAAGATCTTAAGACAGTGTCATACTGCCACCTGCTGGGTGGTTTTAAATGTGATATCTGTATTACCTTTTATTAATAAGTAATAAATTATTTCAGAATCTAATAATAATTAGTAATTCAAAAGTGTTCTTGGTGTTATTTTTGCTATTGTAATGTATTATATTGATTTAGTTTGATTAGTAAGAGTCACATGCACCATTGGTATTCTTTTTCCTATAATGTGAACATTAAATAGCCATAAATGTTATATGCTCATGAATAAAATACCTTTGTATAGAAAAATAGCAAAGAACTGAGTAGCAAAATGTGAATGATATAAGATGAATGTGTAAATTAGCTGTCCACAGTTAACAATCACAGTAAAATTACCCACATTACTTATTCTTCAGGACACAAAAAAGTATTTAAAAATTTAACATAAATGTGCAGAATATGTGTAAACATCTGAAATATTTATTTGACAAATGCTGACAAGTACATCAACTTCATCTGCAGAAAACACACCAACATAAAGCAATACACTCTCTGTTTAAAGTCCCATTTTTCTCAGCTGAAGTGGAAATCTGGCTGATGTGTATGTTTTATTTAGATGTCAGATGTCTCACCTTGAATGCAGACAACAGAAAACAGTCATAGTCACATCTAACAGTATCTGTAGAAAATATACAGCTGACCGGGTGAGTTCTCTATGGGGAGTTCTGTGTAGGCTGAAGTAACGATACACTGCATGGGGTCAAACTGGTCTTTCCTTCACCTGCTGTTGGTTTGTGGTGAGCACACTGGCTCTGTTGTCCTTAGGCTGTGTCACATCACACAGGTGAATGCTGCACGCATGTGAGATAAAACATAATAGCAATGCGATAAATGTTAGTTATACTACATAATAGTGACAGTAATGTTAAAGGGAAAGTTTACACCCCTACAGCACAAAAACTAACAAATAAATCAGTTAACTCATCCCTCACATAAAAACCTGTTTTAAGTAAAACCTGTTTACCTGTAAAACCTGTTTAAGTATTTTTTTCTTCTCTTGAACAAATATTAAGATATTCTGATAAATATTGTGAACAAAAATCCCTACTAAAGATGTCAATTGCAACATATTCATAATTGATGAGTAAAAAAAAAGTAAATAAAATTAAATAATGTAGTTCACCCAATAAGAGCAAGCGCGGTTATTTAAACTGTATTGCATTGACATTATATATTACTATACCTAGTCAATCTAGGGCCATATATACTTGCAAAATAAAATAAAGCTTTGTAAACAAACAAAAAGAAGTCTTGAGCAAAAAAAAAAAAAAAAAAATACAAATCTTCAAAAATCGCAAAGTTAAAATAAAGTTTTGAGAAATACAAATTACATTTGAAAACATAAAACAAACTGCAAATAAAAAATCAATCAATGCAAAAAAAAACAAAAAACTTTTGCATATTAATCGTGAGTTTGTGATGTTGTTTTCACTTTGCACTTTACATTTTTGTGTGTTTCACTTTTTGGCCCTTATTTAACAAGGGGCGGAGCCAAGGGAACTAGACCGAGTACAGCTGTGAACAGGGGTATGTTCTTCATAGCTCGCTTAAATGATCTAAGATGATTTGGCAGATTCTGTATCTTAACTGATGTCTGGCTAATTCGGTTTTTCAAAAAGTTTGTGAATCAGACAGAAATGTCTTTGTGGAGAGATGAGCGTGATCGAACAACCAATAAGGGATGGGGGGGGGGGGGGGGGGTGGAGCATGCTTTGTTGCCCGGCGGCTAATCAGCAGGTCAATCAGAAATTAAGGGAACTTCTTAAGGAGAACTTATTTACTTAGGAGAACTATCTAAGGAGAACTTATTTAACTTAAATATAACTAAGGAGATACTTATTTAAATCGCCGACCCTGTCTTCTTCCCACAACAAGAACGAACTTTACTACAGTGGTGCCGAAGTCAGAGACGAAGAAGAAACATTGCTGCCAGAATGTCTACTCTGTCTACAAGTCTATGTGTGGAAGTCATTGAGGCGCTAGCGCTTCTCAACGAACAACATCAGGCTCTGGTGGAGTTGAAGAAAGACCTACATCAGCGGTTCCAAGTCCTCGTGGAGGCCCAGCGGGAGGACCGAAAGCTAATCCGGAGTCTATTGTCCCAGGAGATCCAGGAAGCTCCGACATCTGCCGCCCACCCTCCCATTGCTTTCCAGAAAATGGTGGTGGAGGACGATCTGTGTTCCTCAATCTGTTCGAGAAGATGGCAGAGGTATGTGCTTGCCGCGGGCAGAGTGGCCGTTAAAAGTTATCCCGCTGCTCTCTTTCCAGATTGCCACACAGCAGCTACCAGACCAGAATCTCCTGGAGTACACTCACCTAAAGTGAGCCATTCTTCAGCGGGCCAGCTGTAATCCGGAGGAGCAACGTCAGCGCTTCTGGTCACTGACTGAAAGCACTGCGACGCCTGCCGCAAATGGCTGGTGCAGGATGGCCGGACCACCGCCCAGCTGGTGGATGCCGTGGTACTGGAACAGTTCATCACACTGCCTCCCCTCCTAACCAACGGAATGGGTCCAGTGCCACCGGCCAGATGATCTGGAGACGGCCATCCAGCTGATGAAGGATCACCTGGTGGCGGGGTCCAGGGTCGGCAAAATAACCTCTCTCTTCTCACCCTCTCTCTCTCCTCCTGTTCCCAGGCCCAGACTGCGGGTCTGCCCTCACCAGCACCTAGATGGCGGTGCATCGAGGTGGATCTGCCGAGCATCCCAAGAGAGACGGGGCTCTATCCAGACAGAGGGATGGAGCCACGACCCCTGGCGGTTCCCCAGACTGCACCAGGTTTCTCGCCAGTTCAATTGGTTGGTCCTGCTGGCCCTGGGGGTATAATGAGAAGGATGGCGGGAAATCAATGCCAATATTAATCGAGCGCAGCGGTGATGTTTACGCGCAAGGAGAAGTGAACCGCGAGCAGATTACAGGCATACACACAAGGAAACTACAGCTCACGAGCGCACAGGGGATCTTCAAGCGCACCTCATCATCTGTGCGCACGATGTACGCTCTCGCGAGCGAGGTCATGTCTACAGCGCGTAATCAGTTCTCTCCGCTCACTCGCTGATTCTTTTCTCTGCTCGCGCGAAACATTTTGGAATTTTGTCAGTCCTGGGGCGGGACTTGGTTCACTTGTTATCTCTTACGCTATTGGCTACCTTCCCTTTTCCGGAAGTTAGTCGGGATTGGACGCTTTGATGATCATTTAAGACCTCAGGCGGGAAAAGCCGTAACGTCGGGTCACCGTGGCGTCGAATTAACGTTAGAAGATGGAAAATCAAAAAGAGGTATGTGGTGGTGATTATTACCATGTAATGTTTACTTTGCTTACCTGTTTGGATACTGAAAGTGTTCAAATTAGCTGACCTTAATTAGATTTCTGTTTGCTTCACGAACCCAGTTAACATTGACTCGTTTTTAGATGTAAAACATTAATATATGGCACTATTTATTTCTTATAACTTTTAGTTCAGTTACCTTACCTTACATATACTGATTTTATGCCATATAGCCTACTGTACATGCAGTAGGCTTGGGCGATATCCAAATTTTAAAACCGTCAAACCGCCTCCATATTTTACCCCGGTATCCGGTATTACCGGCGTAATAAAAAAAAATATGACGTAAGGCTCAGACAGCGTCACCAAACTGTAGGCTTGAGCCTAAACCATTCAGAAACTGCATAACTTCTATGCGACCTTAGGCTCGCGGTCAGAGAGAGAGAGAGAGAGAGAGAGAGAAGAGAGAGAGAGCGCCAAGCGACGCAACGCACAGCATCTCTCTCTCTCTCTCTCTCTCTTACACACACACACACACACATCTCTCCCGCGATTTATTCTGAAATTTGCTCCCACACCGTAAGAAATCTGGCAGGCTCCCGCGGAACAGCAGCGGGAAAGCAGAGAGCTTTAATCGGGCCATAAAAATTATACCCGATAGGTCCCGAGTCCGACAGGTACATTTTGATTGACAGCTTTATCAAGCCCAAACCCGTTTACAGCCCGACATTATTCAAATGTGCTCATGCACACAGCTCTAATGCATTTTTTCAAGAATGAGTCATTTATATGTTTTAACATCATTTATTCGTAACAAACGTAGACTATAGGCCACTTGGAAGTTGGAACAAATAAATAAAATAAGTCCTCTGTAACATCGTAACATCTCAGCACTCTATAGGTCTAGGTACATGCACTAAGCCTTTAAATTGGCCAACACACCAATGAAAAGAAATCTTGCTTAACAAATCAAATTAAAATAAACTCTAAATGATGACGGGTATTTTGGAAATAACGAAATTAAAATAAAGGCTCTGCAAGGTTTGTTTCTCCACTTCTCTTCACAATCTGGCATTAAGGCGGCGGTGAAGCTGAATATTAAAAGAATAATGCCACCATTAGCCTGTATACTCTGTCTACATTATGATTATATGGTTTAATTAATATTTATTCATAATTGAAAAACCATTTACTCACCAAGATTAGGCTACGTGTGTTTGTGGAGGAACATTATTAAATCCACTGGTTTTAGCGCAGTCTTGCGCTCGTGTGCGTCCAGCAGCTGAACACCCTTTCCTGCGGCTACAGGTCGAGATGCAGAGTTCTGTTCTGGCTGATTTTGCAAGTTTTGGGTAGGATTGTTTGGTTATCTTCTACCAGCCAGGAACATCCATTTAATTTTCCATGACAGCGGTTTAGTGTAGCGAGCGGAGTGGCCTCGTCATTTTACCTGTCAGCTTGCGGTTTAGGGCTCTACCGTAATACGCAGTGTATGAGCGACCGCGAAATACCTGCGGCTGGAATAACCGCTCTTTCTGAGCTAGTGACTGGCTTGACCACCGTCAAAATTAGCTTTTTTTACTACTTCATCATCCTTTGTTTCACCTTTGCAGGGATTTATTTTAATGCAGGGATTTGGATTTTTTCGGATCTCGCCGGATTCGGGCAAAGATCTTCAGCTCTAATGCAGACCTCTCGTTCATATTAACCACGTCTCCCTTCTGTTCAGTCGAAACTGCCAAACTGCAGGACACTTTGAAGCGCAACTCGTCACGTCACGTCACCTCTCCCTCTCTCCCCCTCTCTCTCACCCTTCCTCTCTCTCTCTCCTCCACACTGTCCCGTGATGACAACCACATATACGTTTTTGTAGGCATTAAATAAAGGATATTTAATATTTTATGACGGTATAACGGTATTGAAACTGACACCGTTGCTATTTTTAGATCCCGCGGTATACCATAATACCGTATTACCGCCCAAGCCTAACATGCAGTATATACAAGTGCTATTTTAGACCTTAGATTTATTATTGTTTTTTCTATTGAACACAGACAGAGTTGCAGAATGCGGCCAGGCATGTCGTTAATCTTTTGCGTAATGCTCTCGCTGCAACCGAATCAAGCTGTTCCTCACCGGGCATGATTAAGTTAATTGTGTTGTGCTCATTTAGTTTTGAATTGAGACAATATAGACTATTTCTATTTATTTCTGCAGACGAAGGTCAGGTTCAGAGAGAGCAGGGCAGCAGGGTCCAGTCTGCAGTTAGAGCGCAGCAAAGTTTATCTGCACCAGGGACAGTGGACCACAGTATGGCAAGGTTTGCATCTCTTAAAGCAGCCAGCATTATATGTAATTTCTTCTGTCATTTTAAGTGAATCATCTTAAAGAGATAGGTTACCTAAAATAAACATTTATACACCCTTTTAAGTGATTCCATACTTTTGAGTTTCTTCTGTTGAACTTAAAATACTCAAGATATTTTGAAAAATGTTAGAAACTTGTAACCCTTTTTGTCTATAGTATGAAAAACAAATACTATAAATGTAAATGGTTACAGGTTTACAACATATTTCAAAACAGCATGTGTTCAACAGATGAAAGAAATTCAAACAGGCTTTAAACAAGTGTAATTAAATGATGACACATTTTTTTTTAGTTTTGGGTGAACTTCCACTTTAATACCGGAAAACAAAAGCAGCACAGTAGCAGCCCTTAAGTACCATAATTTAAGCATAAATCTAAAGGATAACTCAGATGTTGCAATTGGCCAGAGAATGTCACTTTAGATGAGCAGAGCCCACCTGGATTATTCTTTAAAACATATTAAATATATGGCTGACATATTATTATGCTTTTTCTTTCAGAGCATTTTCTGGTTTGTTTAAGGGTCGAAAAACCCCTACAGCAAATGCCAAAAAAAGACCCAGCAAGTCAACACCAGTGCAGTTTTTTTTTTTTTATAAACAAGACCACTGATAGAACCCCAAAGGCCTCCGATGAGTTAACTCTTTTACAGGCTGGATTAGGACGGAGGACTGTTGCCATCCCAGAAGATGCAAATCACTCAGAGGTTAGACATTTCAAGTTTTTACATACTGTACAGAGAATGGGAATATTGCAGAGCAACGAATTTAAAGAATTTTGAACATGGTGGTTTGGATCTCATTGACCATTCATATATACACTGGTTTGCTATAACATGTAACTGCTCGCACCACAAATAAAGAAGAAAATCATATATTGAAATAAGTCATTGCGACAGCTTATTCATCCCTGTCATTTACAAGCCAATTTATTTATTTGATCCACTCCCTCTGCATCTGTGCTCAGCTTCTGTAGTAGTAGTTCTCTGCAAAGTGTGGAGTGTTAGGTGTTCCTCCTGTAAGAGAACACTGAGGGGGCCCTTTTTAAAGTTACAATTTATTCATCTAAAAGCTGGTATAGTCGTATTTAAAGGGATATTTCACCCAAACATGAAAATTATTTCATTAATTACTCACACTCCACAATTACTCACTTGTTATTCCAAACCTGTAAGAGCCCTGTTTGAAACATTGACATCTTATAGATTATTTTAAAAATGTGTACAATGTTTCTGGAGCTTCACCAAATTTGTACCTTTGCTCTCTATGGGAGGGTCAGAGATCTCTTGATTTTGGAGATCTTGCAGGTTTGGAAGTACATAACTATCTCCAAATAGTATGTAATTTTTAAAGAAAATTGATTATCACTACACAATATTTTATTACTATATATAAGATGTGTTTTAAAGCATAATGTTTTTGCATGTTTACCCACCAGATATCCAAACTTCTTACAGAGACGTATACAAAAATGGCATCTTTGGAAGGAGCCTGGATGCTCTATAAAGCTGTTGGTAAGGTTGCTAGGTTGATTTAAAAATAAAGTTTCACTATGACTTGATATCAACAAATGCAGATGTCTTTACACTGAGTTGATACTTTGAGTGTTATTTATGCTTTAGTACTTTCATGTTAACATTAACTATTCAGTTCCTGAGTGAAATTTAAAAAAAATCTGATGAGGCTTCTAATAATTTTTACTCAGGTGGGTCAGGTCAGCGGAAGTTGAATGTTGTCCCACCAGAAGCTAAAGGATATACAGGATCCTACATCATTAAAACGGCAGGAGGAAAGGGCTCTCTGTATATCCTGCCATTACAGAACAGTCTAGATATCTCCCCTTTACCCTATTCATCAAAAAATGCCAAAAGCACGATGTGCTTAATGCTTTACCGACATGCCAATTCAACTACTGGCTATGCACGTTCAGGAGTGTGAGACAGGGATATGCATTGATAGCAGTGATTGTGAATTGGTAAACTTCATAATCTTTTTAAAAATTTAATTGTTTTATTTATTTTAACACATAAAATTAGTCATATTTCATGAAATAATGGTCAATTATTTTTAATACACAGTTACTGTTTAATTTGTCTCAGGACCCTGAAGTGCCACCCATTTCTACAAAAGTGAATCAATCCAGTGTCAATGTAGGTTGTTCAGTACCATCATTCCTGATTAAGATACTAAAACTGCAAAATTCTTTTATCAATACCTATTGATAAACACATCAGGAACAAGCTAATTGTTTATTTGTTAGTTTGTACCATGCAATTATTTTGGATTACTTTTTAAAATAAGCATAAACAATGTCTTTTTTTAAAATCTACATATAAGAACACCAAAGACCCTGACACTGAAGAAGTTCCATCAACATCCACTAAATTGGATACATTTAGTAGCAATGTAAGTAGTAATTTAATGTTGCATTACATGTATGTTCCGTTTTTTTTTTTTTTTTTTGGGGGGGGGGGGGGGGGGGGGTTCTCTCAAAATGAAATCTTATATCATTTATATATGTTTATATCCACAGTTCAAGGATGAATTGGATACTGTGAATTCATTTGTGTCAGTGATGGATCCAATGGTAATGTTGATGATTGCAGTGCTTAAATGTTTAAATCAGAGGTCACCAAGCTCAGTTATGGAGGAACGGTGTCCTGCAGACATGTTCAGGTGTGATTTATTAGGGATGGAGCTAAACTCTGCAGGATACCAGCCCTTGAGTAACAAGTTTGGTGACCTCTTTTAATTTGAAAATTTGTACATTTCATTTTCAGCTTTTTGCATATGACTTATTATTGTAAGAAATGCATTTATAATTGTATTGATAAATGCTGTCATTAGTTAATGTTCTTGTATTTACTAACATGTACTAATAATGAACGATACTTGTACAAAACTTATTAATCATAGTTCAGCATTAACTAATGCATTATCAACATTCAAATTCATGCTGGCTAACGTTAGCTAATGCACTCAGTTGACATGAACTAACAATGAACAACTTTACTTTCATCAATGTTAACATATATGAATCAATACTGTAATAAATGTAGTGTTCATTGTTTGTTCATACAACCTTATTATAAATTGTTACCATTTGTTTTCTGCATTGTTTTTTTCTGTTAGGTATCTTGTCCAGTGTGTTCTGGCATGTATTCACAAGACTACATTGAAGTACACGCGAGCACCTGCGGGGAAAGGTTATAAATATTGCTTTTTTTTTCTTCTTTTTTTTTATGCTTTGCGGCTTTAATTGAGTTTTAGTTTGTGCAATGTAGTGATATATTTTTATTTAATTTTATATAATATCTCTAGATGTGAAAATAGACCAAACATGGATTTGGACATTACTGTGCAAAACCCAGACAAGCAAAGCAGGTCCTGTCAAGTTTGCTAATCTTTTACTTATATGTTTGTTTGTTTGTTTGTTTACTTGCCTTGGACAAAAAAAACTAAATAATGCATCTATTTAACTTAATTTTTTTAGCATTACAGAAGTAATCCACAAACTCAAAGAAGCAATAGATCCTACAACTATTTTCAGTGTCTGCGTCACAAGGGAGGACATGTTTAATCGAGGCTTGATGCAATGGAAACGTCAGAAGAAGTCTTCTCCAAAGAATCCCCTCAGAGTAACATTCATTGGAGAGCCTGGGATAGACAGTGGTGCCCTTATGAAATAATTCTTGACAGGTATGTTTTAGTTTTCCTCATATAAATTTATTTGTGTTATATAAAATATAGTCAGCATTTTATTTTTCCAAGGCTTTGTTTATTAGTATTCATTTTTTAGTAATAACTTTTTTCGGCAGAAATGATGGCTGGGATTGAGGCAAAATTCTTTGAGGGAGGCAATTCTGGGAAAAATCTGAAGTATTCTACCACAGATTTTCAGAATGACAATTATAGGTATATTTAATAGCATCATATACTAGATTTTGTTTTAAATGTTTCTTGGCCAATTCATCAACTGCCCTTTTTCATTTTAGGACAATTGGTGAAATCATGGCTGTAAGCATTACACAAGATGGCCCTCCCCCTAACTTTTTTCAGGAGTGGATCTACAATTTCATCTCTTCTGGGGAAATTGATAAAGATCAGTTGTCAAAGGCTACAGTTACAGATGCAGATCTGCTAGACCTCATCGAAAAGGTTTTAATTTAAATACTATCCACAGTAATTGTCAAATGTTTGTAAAAATAATAATTTGTTTACGTTTTCTCACCAACAAGGCTGTGTTTGTGTGCTCAAATAATATTGCACAGCTTAATTTTATTTTGTCATAAGAAATGCATTTAGTTCATAATACCTTTATGATTATCAATGTTGAAAAATCAGTCTTTTATAATGATACATTAACCCAGAGGTGGGACCAAGTCATTGTTTGGCCAGTCACAAGTAAGTCTCAATTCATTGCCCTCAAGTCCCGAGTCAAGTCCCGAGTCAAGACAGGCAAGTCCCGAGTCAAGTCCCAAGTCAAAAGCAACAAGTCTCAAGTCAAGTCCAAAGTCATATAGTTTGATTTTCGAGTCTTTTCGAGTCTTTTTAACAGAAAAATAAAATTTAAACAGATTATGTATGGCTGTAAGATCTGTATTTATTAAACAAACCTTTTTTTTATGAAAGAACATTGCTTAGATATATAAAAACACAAATGTAATTTTCTGAAAAAGTGCTGAACAGTGCTGCGTCTCGTCTACACAGCCTATTGCACAAGAATAAGTTCCACCAAAAAAAGAGTCCATTTTGCCTCACATCACACAGAAACTGCAGGTCTACTGCTGTCTAGTTCATTAAGTTTAGTTGTGCTATGTTATGTCTTCGGTGATCAACTTGTGATTAACTAAAACTACATAAACAACCCCAATGAGGCAGCAGTAGACCAACAACTCCTGTATGCTGCAAAGTAAAATTGAGTGAACTTGGTATTTTGTCAATTGAATCTCGTGTGTGCTGAAGAGATGGAGATGCAAATCTGTCTAGCAGCAATGTAAACTTGTGGCACATATTCTCAATGAAGTAGGCTACTTCATACAAACAATAACGTTGTTTTCTTCACATAACAATGAAGAACTTTGCTCTCTACCTTGTGTGATGCTCGTGCACCGATTTCCTCTGTGGACAAAACTGCTTGCGAGCTCTCAAATATACGCTGCTCATGCGCAAATTTTCTCGCTCTCAAATATGCACTGCTAATGCACACATTTTCCTGCGCGCTCTCAGAGATTATATGCAGAATTTGTGTCTTGTGTTTCCTATTCCTTTTGTGCTTTTTGATATGATTTATATTGAGGCACTATTTATTAACAATAACCAAAATACTAAAATAGACTTACATATTAAATTTTTTATCTAATAAACCATAACATTTTGGCTGTATGTTTTATGATGAGATATTTCCAGTTTCAAACACTTAAAGACACAGAGAATAGAGGTTGGATGTAAAGAATGCATTTTGTTTTACAAACATTTATTAAACATCCAAAAGGTGCACCATACTAATCAACTAAAAAAACATTGAAACACAAATATAACTAACGCAAGCAGAAATGTAACTGTGATAAAAATAAGGAAAAACTTGATTAGGTATTATAGCCTACTGTACTATTCACTCTTTAAATAAATCTCACTATCAATCCCATTTTATCATGGCAACTCAAATAAAGTGAACACGTCTCTGCTGTCTTCCACATTATTGATGAGATTGTGGAGGACATTTTCTATGTCATCCTCTTCATTTTGAGAAGCTGTTCCACAGGGCCCCTGAACACATCTATTGGCATGGACAGGGTTTTGAACAGTACTATAGTAAAGTACTTTAATTAATCTGTAGGGGTAATATTATAGTTGCTATGGTAACACAAGTGTAATATAAACAAATGACCCAGTGCTGTAGTTTTTTTTACAATATAGGGTATATTATACTACAATTCACCACACTTTACTTTAGTAAAACTACACTCTGTATTTCATTTTATCAGTTCTTTATTCTTAATACTACAGTATGCTGAAGCATTCATTAACAACTTGTAAATAATACTAGGCTTAAACATAGGCAGTATACCTAACTCTCAAAAACACTAGTATTTATTATAGAATTAACCTTAACCTCATAGTTTTTCGTGTATTGTTACTAAATAGTGTAGCAATATATAAACCATATCAACATTCTGGAATAATCAATTTATCAGGAGGATCTCTGGAGAGCAAAAGCAGGAAAGGTATGAAGCGCCAGTGTGGACAAAACTCAAGCAAACGCAGAGAGACTGAATACGCGCGTGAGAGACCAGCCAATCAGATTGAAGTACCTGCCCACTGGTGAAAGTAATGTCAGAGCCAATCAGATTTTTCTTTCTTTTCATAAAGAACGGGGTTCGAATCCCACTTAGGTACTTGTAAACAATCATTTTAGAACATTTTGTCAAAAATCCCTACTGAAAAAAACTGCTTAAACCAGCCTAGGCTGGTTGGCTGGTTTTAGAGGGGTTTTGGCCATTTCCAGGCTGGTTTCCAGCCTGGTCTTAGCTGGTCAGGCTGGGAGATGACCAGCTAAAACCAGCTATGTCCAGCTTAAACCAGGCTGGTCAAGCTGGTTTTAGCTGGATTTTGCTGGTCAGTTTCCAGCCTGACCAGCTAAGACCAGGCTGGAAATGGCTGGAAACCAGCCTGGAAATGACCGGATGTTTCTGCAGGGATATTGTTATGTTTAACCATTTATTAGAGCCACAAAGTATCTAAACTTGTTTTCATGTTTGAATAGCCAATAAATGTGCTAAATAAGTTAAAATAGAAATACCCACAGTGAAACAGTTATATAAATTTAAATATTAGTTTAAATACATTCATAGTGGTTTTAAATATATTTTAATATGTAAAGTAGAGAAGTTCACATTCAACAAACTGAACAAAACAAGTCTTCGTTTTTAGTTTATTTAAAAACAATTACAAATGGAGTAATTCAACTCACAATTAAATGATCTGATTGAGTGATGGAATGATGTGATTGTTAATTGTATTTTTTATTAGATGGTTGGTTTTAAGTACTTTAAAAATAGTAGATAATCCTTAAATATAGAGGGAGAAATACTGAAAAACGAACAAACAGAAATTCAACAATATAGATGCATTACATTACAATCTCACAATAAAAAATGTAGTTAAAAACCATATAGAGGACTAAAATATTGCTAAGAGGCATAACATCAACAATAATAAAAATACCTTTAAGGTTTTAAATAATAAATAAAATCAATAGTATTAATCCAAAATATGAAAAAGGTAACACTTTACAATAAGGTTGTATTAATTAATTAAGTTTATGTATGTACTAATGTCAACAAACAATGCAGTGCAGTTCATTACAGTATTCATTATTTTATGTTTTAATTAATGGAAATAAAATTATTGGTTAATTCTTGTTAACTCACAGTGCATTAACATTAATGTTAACAAGCATAACTTTAAATTGTAATAATGCAATAGTAAATGTTAAACTATAATTAATAAAGGTTTAGAAGTATAGTTCATTATTAGTTCATGTTAGTACATAGATTAACTAAAGAAACCTTGTTGCAAAATGTCATCAGAAAATAACAAAACACTTTTTTTCACAGTTTTAAGAGCTTTAAAAATTAATTATATATCTAGTTATTATGGCATGTAATTAATGTTACTACTAATTAAATAGTTAGAAAATACTGTCAGAGGATGTGCAAAACACAAAAATAAAACATAATATGCGCATTGACACAAACGACCAAGTGCAAAAACATAAATTACAGCCATGTTCATTCATAATTATATGAAATAAATCACGAGAGGGTAAATTTGGTTTAAAAAAACTGAAGTTCATTGACTTATACACAACAGTAAAACAATGCTTTTGCACAGCAGTAACACATTGCGAGTAGTAAAGTCTCTTACCTTTGACAGATGTTGTAAATCCGCTGAATAAAACAAAAGGAGGATGTGTTTATTTCACTCTCCGAGTCAGAATGAAAATGGCATCTTCAAATTTCCCGCTGGTGCAAAAACACGGAAGTGTATGGAAGCATACGAGTAGCATAATTCAATTCAAAATGTAATATGCAAAATGGCAATGCAATATGTTAAATGGCAATGTATTTCTGTATTTGAATTTGCATTTTCCAAGACATATGAGCAATGTTTGGTGCAGAATGAAAATGTAAATTAAATTACATTGTTTGCATTTCTCATTTCAAACACTGTTTTAATATGTAAATTGTATCCACATTTTAAAGCTTTATAAGTAGCAAAATTAAATTGAAAATGCTATACACAAACTTAATTTGATGTGAATAAAGTACAAGCAGAAACTGTAGCAAAATGATAATTTAAATGTTATTTGTCCTAAATGCATTTACGCTCGCGTCTAGGAAACGCAGGATTACATTTTCAGCATAACAGCATGGGATGTGTGTAGCAAAATTAATTTTGAAATGTAATACGCAAAACGATAATGCAGTATGTAAAAGGCAGTGTATTTCTGCATTTCAATTAGCATTTTCCAAGACATATGTGCAATGTTTGCTGCAGAATGAAAATGAAAATGAAAAAAAAACATAATTCATTTTCATTTAACACATCGCGACGAATGAAAGCCAATTTGAAATTGGAAATGCATTCTGGCCTGGCCACGCCCACAGACGGCCACCGTTGCTGCAAGGCGGGTTTTAGGTTATGTCGTCACAGCTGCCGCGAGGACTATTAGGGACATTTGGCAGCATAAACATGGCGAAGTCTGTTCCTCAGCAGCTTCGTGAAGCTGCACGAGCCCTCGAGCTTGAACTGGGAAATAGTTTAGAAAACCAATCACCTCCTAGCTCAGTAAACTTGGCTTAAGGTTTGATATTCGCGCACGCAGTTTTAGGGATCATCTGCAAATTACATCGACAGAACCTAAAGGGGCTTTAGCTGATGTGTACTGTATGCTTATGACAAGAGCTATTGCCTATTTCTGCATTGTATGTACCATATAGTTAGAGGTATAGTAGCTTTGCTACCTGTATTAAATCAGTCTGGCCTCTAACCATTTATTGGAATCTCCTCAATTTTTTTCTGCTTTGCGTTACTGTGCGTTTTGGTTCTGTTGATGTAAATCGCAGATGATCCCTAAAACTGCATGCGCGAATATCAAACCTAAGGCCAACTTTACTGAGCTAGGAGGTGATTGCTTTTCTAAAGTATTTCCCAGTTCACGCTCGAGGGCTCGTGCAGCTTCACGAAGCCGCTGAGGAACAGACTTCGCCATGTTTATGCTGCCAAATGTCCTTAATAGTCCTCGCGGCAGCTGTGACGACATAACCTAAAACCCGCCTTGCAGCAACGGTGGCCGTCTGTGGGCGTGGCCAGGCCAGAATGCATTTTCAATTTCAAATTGGCTTTCATTCGTCGCGATGTGTTAAATGAAAATGCATTATGTTTTTTTTTCATTTTCATTTTCATTCTGCAGCAAACATTGCACATATGTCTTGGAAAATGCTAATTGAAATGCAGAAATACACTGCCTTTTACATACTGCATTATCGTTTTGCGTATTACATTTCAAAATTAATTTTGCTACACACATCCCATGCTGTTATGCTGAAAATGTAATCCTGCGTTTCCTAGACGCGAGCGTAAATGCATTTAGGACAAATAACATTTAAATTATCATTTTGCTACAGTTTCTGCTTGTACTTTATTCACATCAAATTAAGTTTGTGTATAGCATTTTCAATTTAATTTTGCTACTTATAAAGCTTTAAAATGTGGATACAATTTACATATTAAAACAGTGTTTGAAATGAGAAATGCAAACAATGTAATTTAATTTACATTTTCATTCTGCACCAAACATTGCTCATATGTCTTGGAAAATGCAAATTCAAATACAGAAATACATTGCCATTTAACATATTGCATTGCCATTTTGCATATTACATTTTGAATTGAATTATGCTACTCATATGCTTCCATAGAAGTGCGCCACAAAGCGCTAGTGGTCGAAAGTATGCGTGCATGCTCTGTCACACACACACACACACACACACACACACAGAGATAGAGCGCTCCATGTCAACATACTTTTTATCTTTGGGCTTTTTATAGAAAGTAGCAAGTCTTTACAAGTCAATAGGCGCAAGTCCAAGTGAAAGTCCGAGTCATTTATGTTCAATTCAATTCAATTCAGCTTTATTTGTATAGCGCTTTTACAATGTAGATTGTGTCAAAGCAGCTTCACATAAATGGTCATAGTAACTGGAACAGTGTGGTTCAGTAACTGGAACAGTGTGGTTCAGTTTTTAGTGTTTAAGTTCAGTTCAGTTTAGCTCAGTTCAGTGTGATTTAATCATTACTGAGAGTTCAAACACTGAAGAGCCAATTCATCGATGCGTAGCTCTACCAATCCTGAACCATGCGAGGCAGTGGCGACAGCGGAGAGGGAAAAAAAACTTCACCTGATGGGAGTGAAGAAAAAAAACCTTGAGAGAACCAGACTCAGTTGGGCACGACCATTTTAATTTCTCCGCTGGCCAAAAGTCTAGTGCAGAACTTCATTCGTCGTGGTTTAGGCTGGAAGATGGCCTCAGCGAAGACTCGTCTGTCCCTGGAGCGTCGCTGGAATCAGACTCATGTTCTCCACTCCCCACGACCATCAGCGCAGCAGCAGCTCAGGATATGGCCTGGTCCCGGATATGGAATCCTTGGGATCATCACGTCGCTGGTCTTGGATCCAATCAGTGACTCCGCATAATCTGAGGACCTCGGGATGAGTATCCCCAGGTGAAAATAGAGAATAAAGAAAATAATTAGCGTAGCTGCTGTTCATAGTGTATATAAGCAAGATGTAGGAGCCAGTGTGGAACCCGCTAGGTGATGCATTGAGTGTATGCTTTACTAAACAGATAGGTCTTTAATCTAGTTTTGAACTGGGAGAGTGTGTCTGAGCCTCGGACGTTATCAGGAAGGCTATTCCAGAGTGTAGGAGCCATGAAAGAGAAGGCTCGACCTCCTTTACTTGATTTTGCTATTCTAGGTACTACCAGAAGCCCTGAATTTTGAGATCTTAAAGAGCGAGTTGGTTTGTAGCGAGACAGAAGGTTGGTTAGATAAACAGGAGCTAGATTATTTAGAGCTTTATAGGTGAGAAGTAATATTTTAAATTCAATACGAAACTTAACAGGCAGCCAGTGTAAGGAGGATAAAATTGGGGTTATATGATCATATTTTCTAGACCTGGTCAGAACTCTGGCTGCTGCATTTTGTACTAATTGAAGTTTGTTAATAGAGGATGCTGGGCAGCCAGCAAATAGAGCATTACAGTAATCCAGTCTCGAAGTCATAAAAGCATGGACTAGCTTTTCTGCATCTGAGATGGATAGCATATTTCGTAATTTAGCGATATTTCTCAGATGAAAGAAGGCAGTTTTAGTGACATGGGATATATGGTTTTTAAAAGTTAGATTGCTGTCAAATATGACACCCAGATCTTTTATATTAGAGCTAAAGCTAACTTTGTATCCTTCTAATTGTAAATTGAGTTGCGAGATCTGCTGTGTGCAAGATTTAGGCCCAATAAGTAACAATTCTGTTTTGTCTGAGTTTAAGAGAAGAAAATTGTTGGTCATCCAGTCTTTGATGTCTTTGAAACACTCAGTTAGTTTAGAAAGTTCAGACGTCTCGTCAGGTTTAGTTGAAATATATAATTGAGTATCATCTGCATAGCAGTGAAAGCTGATCCCATGTCTTCTAATAATGTCTCCCAGAGGTAGCATATAAATTGTAAACAGTAAAGGGCCTAAAACTGATCCTTGAGGCACCCCATACTTTACTGGGCAGATTTGTGAAGGCTGTCCATTAAGATTCACAAACTGGTAGCGGTCAGTTAAGTATGACTTAAACCATTGTAGAGCCTGTTCAAGTCCAAGTCGAGTTGCAAGTCTTTTGATATTTTGTCAAGTCGAGTCTGAAGTCATCAAATTCATGACTGGAGTCTGACTCGAGTCCAAGTCACATGACTCGAGTCCACACCTCTGCATTAACCATATACTTTTAGAATGTTTGCGTTCCATCAAATTGGTCTTTATATACAGTTGTTTTGTTAATAAATCTGATTAATCATGAGAAAGGTGACATGATGGTTAAATTCTGCTTCGAATAATACAAATAAATTACATTTTGAAATGTTAATTTTATATTTCATTTGTGTTCCTGTTCACTAAACAATAATGTTCAATATTTTCAGCAGTACTTACACTGTACATTTTATGTATATTTAAGTTTTAGCCAAAACTACAGATAAGAACAAGCACTGATTTCATTATTTCAGATTGAGACAGCGGACGCTACAGCTCTTCTTGACCTTTTTGAAAGAATCCTCGGATGTGGGTACACTGGACCTCTAACATGTGAAAGAAAGGAGGACATTCAAAGGTAAATATTATTCTACAATGTTTTTCACGTTTTTTTGCAATCTTTGGATCTGCCTTTATAGTTTTTCTATTTTTTGAATCTTTAATACACCACCGGTCAAACATTTGGGGTCAGTAGGATTTTTAAATGTTTTAAAATAAGCTTCTCCTACTCACCAAGACTGCATTTATTTAATCAAAAATACAGAACAAATGGTAAAATTGTAAAATGTTATTGCACTATAAAATAACTGTTCAAAAGTAGTTTCTAACCAAATTTAATGATTTATTTCAGTGATTTTAAAGATTAATTTTCAGCTTCATTACTCCAGTCTTCAAAGTCACATAATCCAGGGGTGGGGAACCTTTTTTCCATCAAGGGCCATTTACATTTTGTAACATTGTTTAGGGGCCATACTAAATTATAAGGCTGCTTGATTATGGGAAAAATCATAATAGCGGTTATTTTGGTCAAAATTGTAATCACAATTATTTAAAACGATTATCAGTTGAAGTCAAAATTATTCGCCCACCTGTGAATTTTAATTTTTTTTTTACATATAAATATTTCCCAAATAAAGTTTAACAGAGGAATTTTTCACAGGATTTTCTTATAGTATTTTTTTCTTCTGGAGAAAGTCTTATTTGTTTTATTTCAGCTAGAATAAAAGCAGGTTTAAATATTTTGAAACCCATTGTAATAGCTCAATATTATTAGCCCTCTTAAGCAATATTTTTGATTGTCTGCAGAAGAAACTACTGTTAAACAATGACTTGCTTAATTACCCTTATTAATTTTTTGAATGTCAGTTTAAGCTGAATACTAGTATCTTGAAAAATATCTTGTAAAATATAATGTCCTGTCATCATAGCAAAGATAAAAGAAATCAGTTATTAGAAATGAGTTATTAAATCTGTTGTTTAAAAATGGGTTGAAAATAAATCTTTCCATTAAACTGAAACTGGGGGGAAAGGGTCGCTAATAATTCAGGAGGGCAAATAAATCTGATTTTATATATGCACAGTTATTTTCCTCCCTGTAAATAAGGAAAGGGAAATAAATACAATAAAATAAAAATATAAAACAAACTGCTTTAAGCATCTTCACTGTCAAAAAAAAAAAACTTCAGCTACAAAAGTCCTTCAGTCAAGAGCAGTGAGAGATTTTGTCATGTTGTCAGCAGCAGGAATATTGCGCACTGCCACTTTAAGAATAGACTCAGATAGGCTCAGATATGGTTTCTCTTTCTCGTGTCTTTTGATTCTCAACTTGATTGTTTTTTACACAAATGAGAGTTTATATGACTAATCACTAAACACAGCGCTCTGACACAAATGTGCATGTATTTGACCATTAAAGCGCTCGCATTAAGATGGCATTAGATGCGTGTGCTCTGCTCGTCTCCGAGGCTAAGTGCGCGCACACACAGTAGTGTGTTTAGAACTGTGTTGAAAAAAAATCTTCTCTCCGTTAAAGAGAAATTGTGAGAAAAAATAAACATGGGGGCTAATTCTGACTTCAACTGTATATATAATAATAATAATACAACAACAACATGTAGACCTGCTAGACCTTTTTTAAAGCTGTTTTTTTACCCCAGAGGTTGCAAATTTTAGTTATGCACAGTTTCAATAATCAATATGAGTTGCTGTAGTTGTGCTTTTTAAATATTTGGTAGCACTTTAATTTAGTGTCTGTGTCACAAAAATGACTTCTAAGTGTAGCAATAACAGTCAAGTATGCATAATTACAACTAACTTTAAAACAAACCTATTTCTAGCCATATTGTTAGTACATTGTTAATTTTACTCTGTACTTAAATGTTACATCTTAAAAACTGTCCGATTTGAAAGTATATGGTATGTAGAGCACTGTAAACTAAAGTGTAACCTAAATATCAAAATTACATGTTGAATTTGACCATGACTGTCTGCTGCGATATGGTAAACACAGCATATGCTACCCGCTTGCACATGCATGTTCCCGTACCATCACCTTGCCTGCACAGCACTTAGGGACTTACAAAGACTTTTTTAGCATTATGCAGCAGGCTGTTAGCAAAAGCAAAGAATTTGGTCGTTCTTGAGATCAATTTATAGAATACGAAGTAAACACTATACTGTTTCTGTTACAACGTTATCAATATTTTAAAAGAACAGAGATGTAGCACCTTTTAGATAATAAAATGAATAAACTACAGTATATTATTTTATTTATTTTTTTGTTAGTATGTGATGTACTGAGTGGTTCCAGTATGTTGTTCATTGAATTAAGAAAAGACATATACAATTTGTAATTAAGCCTCAACAAAATAAATTTCTTTCTGATGCGTTTATACTGTATGTGCTTGGTGTTTTTGCTTCAAATTACATGACATTTGAAGAAACAATCCCCAGACAAAGTAAATAGAGTTCTTTGACCTCAAGAGTGGGATCAGTTGAATTCAGTTGAATTTCGAGTAACCTCAATCCATCTGAACTCAAAGGGCATTCGAATTCTGGAACAACAACTCTGACATCTTCACAAGCATCATAAGACGCTGCTATGTCCCAATCCACATCTGGCTCTTCAATATTCTGGAGATATAGGAGTTAAACATACTGTTAAACAATAATCTCAATTAATACCTTAAAAAGTAATGCAGGGTTACATTACCTCATGATTCTCTGATTGGCTGGTATTTCTTTGCATCAGTCCAACCTGCCATAGCTGTTCTGGACTTCGATTGCTCTCTGAGGAGAGTGGATGATGATTCCACGATTCTGTGAAAGTGTCCAAGTCTGCCTGAAGTCTTGGGAGGAAGGTGTAGTGAAGACAGAACAGGTCTACAACCGCTGATAAATCCAGCAATCCTTCAGCTTCCAGGAGTGTAGCATGGCTAAGTACTTGTTTATCACAACAACTCTGACATCACGCCAAAGGCGTTCAATCCTATTAGAAACACAATGATATAAAAAAGCAACAAAGAGAAGACATCTAAAATGATCAAAATACTAATATATTAAATAGTTTTTACTAACAAGCTGCTATACCCACTGATGTACTAATTCAAAAAATAAAACTACATGCAATGTCATGTTGTATAAAGTTAATAACATACTAAAAACATTTTGGTCAAAGTATAAGTAAGTTCACTAAAATAATATTTATGAAGCAATTACATTTTATAAAATAAAAAAATGAAAACATTTTATAAAATTTAGACAATTGTACTTTACCTTTGATTATGGACACTTTTACCAGCTATGAAACTTCCACGGTCAGTGCCCCTTGAAGAAAACATGAACCTGGCTATATTCACGTTTTCCACTCCATGGTCTCATCTTACCCTTATGTGAGAAGAATATTAAACATTTAAAAAAAAAAGCTGCTTTTGTTTGTATTTATACAACTACGCACACCTTGACGGTAAGTCAAATTTTTGAACTGCTTCTTTGAAGAAGTGAAATGCTGTTGATGCCAGGTTGTTGTTTGCTGCATTCAAATACATAATCTGCAAATAAAAACAATAAGTACACATTTGTAGAAATACATACAAATTTGTATGTATTTCGACAATCCAAGATGGCGGCGCGTGCACAACGCGAGGCTCAGTGTCTCTCCAGTTTCTGCATTTTTGCAGTATTATTCCTGCTCATTTCGGGTCTGTTCGTGCAGAACAGTGGTGCCTTTACATCGTACACCCGATAAGAGCTTTTGGATATTGGTTTGTGCATTCCGGACAGTTTTATCAGCAATCTTCGACTCATCCATGAAATCGCCAGAGCACCCCGGGCTGGGCGTCCTGCCCGGCCGGGCGGAAGTGCTCGCAGACCGCGCAGAGAACATAAACAAAGACCGGGGAAGCGCGGCGGGCTAAGAGCTAAGCTAAAGCTAACACCACACCGGCTCTCTTTACCCAGCATCTTTCTCGCCAATGTACGGTCACTGGTGAACAAAATGGATGAGATTCGACTGCGCATCAACCACAGCAAAAGATTATGGAACTTTAACGTCATGATTTTCACAGAAACATGGCTAAACAGCGGGATACCAGACAACGCTGTATCGCTAACGGAGCACCACACATTCTGAGCGGACAGAACGGCGGATGACTCCGGTAAGACCAGAGGCGGAGGATTATGCATTTATATTAACAAAGCTTGGTGCACAAACTCTGTCGTCGTTGGGAGACATTGCTCTGCTAACCTGGAATTCCTAATGGTTAAATGTAGACCTTTTTACCTACCACGGGAGTTCACATCCACCATAATATCTGCTGCTTATATTCCTCCCGACGCTGATGCAAAGCTGGCTATGAGCGAACTTCATGCAGCCATCAGCAAACAACAGACTGCTCACCTGGAGGCTGCTGTTATTGTTGCGGGGGATTTTAATCACTCAAACTTAAAGACAGTGCTCCCTAAATTCCATCAAAACATTCTCTGCCAGACAAGGGGAAATAAAACATTGGACCATGTTTACACAAACATAGCTGAAGCCTATGCTGTGACCCCCCTCCCCCACCTGGGTCAGTCAGATCACCTTTCTTTGTTCCTTACCCCCAAATACTCAACCCTCATCGACCGTGTGAAGCCATCAGTGAGGACCATCAAAGTGTGGCCAGCGGGGGTAGACTCCACACTCCAGGAAAGGTTTCAACACACAGACTGGGGTATGTTTGCTTCCCAGGCCACACATGGCTCTCACACAGACATTGACAGTTACACTTCCTCTGTTCTGGAGTATATCAACACCACCATAGACAGTGTTACAACCCAGAAACAAATCACCACATACCCAAATCAGAAGCCATGCATGAACAAGGAGGTGCGCCTCCTGCTGAAGGCACGCAACACTGCCTTCAGATCAGGGGATGCACAGGCCTACAGCACTTCCAGGGCTAATCTGAAGAGGGGGATCAAAAAGGCCAAGCACTGCTACAAGCTTTAGCTAGAGGAGCACTTTTCCAACTCTGATCTTTGGCGCATGTGGCAGGGCATCCAGGCCATCACCAATTACAAACCCAGCCAGTCCACACCCACAGCCACTGACGTCTCCTTCCTGAACGAGCTAAATGACTTTTATGCCCGCTTTGATAGAGACAATAAAGAACCCTACACCAGGATCACTTTCTTCACCGACCACTCACCTATCACACTCACCTCCTCAGAAGTACACACCGCACTGAGTCGTATCAATGGGCGTAAGGCTGCCGGACCAGACGGTATTCCTGGGCGTGTCCTCAAAGTATGTGCAGAACAGCTCGCTGGGGTATTCACAGACATTTTCAACCTGTCGCTCAACCTAGCAGCTGTGCCAACATGCTTTAAAACCACCTCTATTGTGCCAGTGCCCAAACACTCCAGCCCAACATGCCTGAATGACTACCGGCCTGTAGCACTCACACCCCTCCTTATGAAGTGCTGCGAGCGGTTGGTCCTGGCACATCTAAAAGACTCTCTGCCACCCACACTGGACCCACATCAGTTTGCCTACCGTGGCAACAGGAGCACAGATGATGCAGTCTCTATAGCACTGCACTCTGTACTCACACACCTGGGGCCTCATGTACGAAGACTTGCGTGGAAATCTTACTAAAACATTGCGTACGCACAAAGCTGTAAATGTGCGTACGCAGAAAAAATTTCAGATGTATGAAACACTGCGTACGCCGAATCTCACGCATATTCTTTTGTACATCCGAATGAACGTGAAACTGAGCGCAACATGCACGAGCGCAAAACCCCTCCCTGCCTCCTCCCCCGTATGAATATGCTAATGACTATCCTAATGGCAAAACCCAACGAAAAAGCAACGGCAAAATCAAACAAAAAGAAAAACTTTGAACAGAATGTGAATTGGAGGTGCTGCTTTCGGAGGTAGAACGGAGAAAAGCGGTGTTATTTGCAAGTTTGTTCTCCGGAATTAACAACAAAAGAAAAAAATAGAGTGGGAGAGTTTAGCTGATACGGTTAACACAGTTGGGTCTGAACATCGCACTGAGTGCATTTACAAAAGAAATAGTGTGGTTTATAACTGAAAAATGTTGCAGTACCCTTAGCAGTCTCAGTGGCGCAGCTCGTAAGAAGCATATGATCATATACTGACACGTTCTAGCACAAACTCGGTTCGAATCCAGCGTCTGATGAATTCTTTCTTCTTTTTTTCCCGCTACATATCAGATTTTGCCCCCTATTTATCACGAGAAAGACAAGTAGGAATCATTAATAAGTTTGTGCATCATATTTTATTTGCACATTTATTGAATGGAAATGTTTCTGATTCACGCATGCAAATTTATCTTCAGATAGTGTCTTTATAGCAATGTGCGTGCAGTAGATAGCTCAGATTACATTGGGAAAACAGGCGACCGCTGCAAATTGTGCTTTAATGTTTAGCTGGTCAACTGTATGGTATGGAAATCTTACATACCTACTATATGAACCCGTCTCATACAGCTGCCATTGCAAGGATCTGACACTTTGTAGAGAAGAATTTAACACAACTGCCTCTAGGAGTCGCCAATGGAAATAAAACAGACACGCACAAAAAATGTGCGTACGCCTGCCAGAAACCTGCCGTGAACCTGCGCACATTCCCACGTTCAGTTCATTGTTAGTAAATCCAAACGTGAGCGATTCTGAGCGTGAAATCTGGCGTACGCAAAGTTTTTGTGCGTACGCAGCGTTGATACATGAGGCCCCTGGACAATAAAAACACTTATGCACGAATGCTGTTTGTGGACTTCAGCTCAGCATTCATCACTGTCATACCCTCCAAGTTACTGATCAAACTAAGGAACCTGGATATCGACACATCACTCTGCAACTGGATTATGGACTTTTTGACTAACAGACCTCAGAATGTTAGATCAGGTCACATCTGCTCCACCACCGTCACACTCAACACTGGTGTACCACAGGGCTGTGTGCTGAGCCCCTTCCTCTACTCCCTTTTTACCGTTGTCTGTAGGCCTGTTAATACATCCAACACCATCATCAAATTTGCAGATGACACCACAGTGATTGGTCTAATCAGCAACAATGATGAGACGGCCTACAGGGAGGAGATACAGCATCTGGCCACTTGGTGCACCGACAATAATCTGCTCCTTAACACCAACAAGACCAAGGAGCCCATTGTGGACTTCAGAAAGGGACGAACAGGCTCACATGATCCCATCCACATCAATGGTATGGCCGTTGAGCCTGTCTCATCCTTTAAGTTCCTGGGGATCCACATCTCAAAGGACCTTTCCTGGTCCACCAACACGTCCAGCCTGATCAAGAAGGCTCACCAGCGCCTATTCTTCTTAAGGCAACTGAAGAAGAACCAGCTTTCATCAGCCGTCTTGGTGAACTTCTACCGCTGCACAATAGAGAGCATTCTGACAAACTGTGTCACAGTCCGGTATGGAAGCTGCTCTGTTGCTGAGCGTAAGGCACTGCAGCGGGTGGTGAAAACTGCCCAACGCATCAGAGGGACCACACTGCCAGCCATAGAGGACATCCAGAAGAAACACTGTTTGCGCCGAGCACGCAGTATTCTGAAGGACACCTTTCACCCCGCTCACAGACAGTTTTCTCTCCTCCCCTCCGGCAGGCGCTTCAGGCTCCCTCGGACAAAAACCAGCAGACTGAGGAACAGCGTTTTCCCCAGAGCTGTCTCCCTCCTGAACTCTGCCCCACACTGACTCTTTTGCCCCCCCAATACACCCCCACTCTCCTCTAACTTAAACTCCTCGCAATACCTGCACTGTTTAACATTTGCACGTTTAAAATTTGCACATTCACTGCACCACATTGAACTGTTTACTTATTGAACTGTACGTACCCACTGCATATGGGCATTTGTGATTACGTACACTCCCACTATACATATACACTTGTAATCATGCTTATTTATCTGCATAATACTGATTATTAATAGTCCTGTATATATATATATATATATATATATATATATATATATATATATATATATATATATATATATATATATATATTGTAACATATACACTTGTAATCATGTCTATCTATCCCTGTACATATATTCATATATTGTAACATATACACTTGTAATCATGTTTATCTATCTGCACACTACTGATTATTAATAGCAACCTGCACATATATTCATATATTGTAAATCTGTTCTTAGCTTATCCAACCTGTATATAATGTTCAAAGTACATCCATCTGTAAATATCACCATAGTTTTTCTATAACTGCACTTTATAACTTATTCCTGTATCCTGCACTTGCTGCTTTTGCACTGCTGGTTAGACCTAAACTGCATTTTCGTTGCATTGTACTTGTACATGTGTAATGACAATAAAGTTGAATCTAATCTAATCTAATCTAAAAAAAAATTTCGTAGTGAATTTGTAATGGAAATAGGTTTAATATCAGGTGACATCATTAAAAAAAAAAAAAAAAAACATACCTTCCTGGAATAACCATCCAGATCACCAAATATCACAATGTTGTATCTATTTCCAAGATAGAAAAAAATAGCAATACAAACGTTTTGAATTTTTAAAAAGTTATTGTCATTTTCAATCATTTATTTTCTTTTCATCGTAGTCCCTTTATTAATCTTGGGTCGCCTCAGCGGAATGAACCACCAACTTATACAGCATATGTTTTTATGCAGCGGAGGACATTCCAGCTGCAACCCATCACTGGGAAACACTCATACACACTCATTCACTATGGACAATTTAGCCTACCCAATTCACCTGTACCACATTTCTTTGGACTTGTGGGGGAAACCGGAGCACCCAGAGGAAACCTACGTAACACATGCAAACTAAACACAGAAACACCTACTGAACCAACTGAGGCTTAAACCAGCGACCTTCTTGCTGTGTGGCGAGAGCGCTGTTATTGTAATTTTGTTTGGCTAACTTTATAATCCAAGGCTTTTAAATACTTTTCTATTGCTAGAAAAAAATATGCAATTCAAAATAAATAAATTTAAACTTAAAAACTTACCGTATCAATTTGTGATTGGTGTCTACATGCACAAGAGACAGGGGCCCTGGAACGGAGTATGTTCTTCGCACAACACATCCCAATCTAGCCATTCTAGACAGGATTCCCCTGAATCAACTCTGTGCAAAGAGGCAGCTATCCTCTGCCACTGCACACGCATGCCTAAAGACAACAGCCTGCCTCTGACCATTCTGTAGCCAGCAGCAGGCATGTCATCTTTAATGGCTTTTACAGTATTATCCAACTCCTCATCAGTAATGCTGCTGTACAGCCCTGAGACGAAAAGGCCAAACTCACTCATCCTTCTGAAGACCGTTCTAGTAGAAATGCCTATTATTTTTGCAATGCAGGGCACAGGAAGGTTTGTCTGCAGCAACTCCTCCAATTCTTTTCTCCCAATAGCAAACTTTGGACGACCTCTCAGGCCAGTTAATTCCATCACTGCTCGGGAAACCATGAAGTTTGATGGTTGTTGTGCCAATTCAAACACTTGCTGCAAAGCCTGCATTATTTCCTGGGAAATTTCCAAATGCCTTGAAAGTGCTTGCGTGGTAATCCACATCAAGTGGAGATCTCAAAAGTGTTCTCTCAAACTTGGAAAGAATGTCTTCCAAAAAATGCTTTTTTAGAATCTGCTGCAAAATACAGATTAGCAAAATATGTAATCCATCAGAAACAGAAATTACTCTTTGTAAACTATCAAAATCATAATAAATAATGCTGTAGGTATACTCACTGCAAAAAATGCTTTTCTTACTTAGATTTTTTGTCTTGTTTCTAGTCCAAATGTCTAAAAATTCCTAAATCAAGAAGAATTTTCTAAACAAGCAAAACATATTGTCTTGTTTTGAGAAATAATATGTTAATATTAATTGAGTTTTTGCCAATGGGGTAAGCAAAATAATCTTATGTCAAAAGAAAAAACAAGATTAATTTGCTTACCCCATTGGCAAAAACTCAATTAATATTAACATATTATTTCTCAAAACAAGACAATATGTTTTGCTTGTTTAGAAAATTCTTCTTGATTTAGGAATTTTTTTGGCAGATTATTTTGCTTGTTTTAAGGAAAAACTCATTTAATATTGGCATATTATTTCTCAAAACAAGACAATATGTTTTGCTCGTCAAGAAAATTATTCTTGATATTAGAGATTTTAGATATTTAGACTAGAAACAAGACAAAATCTAAACAAGAAAAGCATTTTTTTGCAGTGCTCCCTCTAAACAAAATGTATATAATGAAAACTTAAATGTGAAATAAAAATACAGAGTGCAATGCTATATACTTTATTTGAGCAGAATACCAAATATAAAGTATACACTAGTTTGTGAATAATGTAGTTTTACTACCTTCAAGGGTGCAATTGCATATATTGATGAAGTATTGACACTTTGACTACAAAGTAAGCATAATAAAAATTTTAATTTGCTTTGTGTAAATTAAATATAAATTAAAGATTAAGTAGATTAATTGATTTAACAAGACAATGTGTCAGTAAACAGGGCGCCTGTTAATAAAGTTTCTAATAACTACCTTTTCTAACAAAGGCAATCATTTTCATAATAAATGAAATGATAACTTACGTGCTGGTCCGTTGAAGCAATGTTTGTTAAGGTGATGATAAGATCACGTGAATTATGGTTCGTCGTTTAATCTGCGTCCAATCCTGGCTAACTTCCGGAAAGGTAGAGTAGCTAATAGCGCTAGAGATAACAAGTGAACCAAGTCCCGCCCCAGGACTGACAAAATTCCAAAATGTTTCGCGCAAGCAGAGAGAAGAACCAGCGAGCGAGCGGAGAGAACTTGTCGCGGGACTTGTTTTTTTTCGAGCTGGATCAGTTGAGCACGCACGTGAAGATCCCCTGTGCGCTCGCGAGCTGTAGTTTCCTTGTGTGTATGCCTGTAATCTGCTCGCGGTTCACTTCTCCTCGCACGTAAACATCACCGCTGCGCTCAATTAATATTGGCATTGATTTGCCGCCATAGAGAAGGGCTTGGCCGATGTTTTGGCGCCGCAGGGATGAGGATAGTGCACAAAAGGTCTGCTTCGTGAAGGAGGTGAGTGCGCTAATTTGCGTCCCTGCCACAGCAGTCGTCGCCCCCGGTCGCGACGGGCTATACCGGATACCAGAGGGAATAAAAGAGTAGATATCAAGCTTTGGTGGGTTCACGGTGTTACCAAACCTCCATCCACCAAAGCCTGCTTCAAGACCCAGCATTGGATATGAGCCCCACGGTAAGGGTAAGGTGTTTACACTGGGATGTAATTCACTACCCGCCAACTCTGATATTCAATTCTGGGGTAAAAAGCATAGTGTAGAGGTAGCAGTTAACCCGCACATCAAACACCCGCTGATTCTGGGAACCAATTGACCTGGATATAATAGATTATTAGGGGTCTTATGTGCAGGTGTTTCTTGGGAAAAGAAATTGCCGGAGAGGGGGCAGGTCGCTTAGCTGGGGGAATCCCAAGCAGTGACATCACGCGCTGACTCAGAGGTAGGGCCGTGCATTTCCCGGTGTAAAGACTTTCCCCTTGAGCAGTTGCATGATGACATGCTCAGACATGCTCAGACATGCACTGGAAAGAGTGCAGGTCATTGACGGGCAAGTCCTCCAGCCTGATCAGCCCCTCCTATCCGTATCTTGCGATTATTACTGATAGGGTGTATCAAGTGACCCAGATACAACCCAATTATTAGTACTAAAGAGTCAATGGGAAATGCTTTTCCAGGCAGCTCATTCTAATCCTATGGCCGAACATTTAGATCAGTCAGCCACACTAAATCCCCTCATGACCTGATTCTTTTGGCTGGGCATTCACGGTGATGTCAGCAGAAGGGTGCGCTGCGTGCTGTGAATCTCAGTTGGTGAATCCACCAGCCACCCCAAAAGCGCCATTGCGCCCTCTACTAATTATGGAGATCCCCTTCGAGAGAATTGGTATGGATCTCATCAGGCCATTAGAGCGATGCGCACACGGGCACCAGTTTACATTAGTCCTAGTGGATTATGCAACCCGCTACCCGGAAGCAGTAGCGCTCCGTAACATTTCAGCAAAGAGTGTTGCGGAAGCTCTGTTTCATATAATCTCCCGAGTGGGAATCCCCAAGAAGAGTCTCACTGATCAAGGCACCACATTCATGTCACACACAATGCGCAAGCTTTACAGATTATTGGGCAATAAGTCTATTCACACCAGCGTCTATCACCCACAGATGGGCTGTTGGAAATGTTTAATTTAATTCAATATATTCTGGACCTAAGAGCAAAACTCCACACACTGGGGCGGCTCTCTAAGGAGCATTTGCTTAAGGCCCAGGATGACCAACACCGGCATTGTGACAGGGGCACTAAACAGCGAAAATTTTCACAGGGAGATAAAGTACTTGTATTGCTACTCACTTTCAGCTCCAAATTACTTGCAAGTGGCAAGGGCTGATGAGATCACACGACGAGTTAGCGATCTTGATTATGAGGTGGTCCGTTCGGATAGGGCTGGTTCACGTCATATATATCACATTAATCTGCTGAAGCAGTAGAGGGAGCTGGAGGAGGTGATGCTGGCTATGCTGGTTACAAATGAGGCCAGAGAGCAGCGGCCGGTCGCTCTGGTCACAGGGGGCAATCTTCTCTCGGCTAGCCAGCTCATCGATATCCAGCACCTTCATCGTGAGCATTCTGACGATTTCTCACCCCTTCCTGGTCGAACTAATTTGATTCAGCACCATATCGAGACCGAACCGGGCGTGGTCGTTAGGACCCGGCCGTATCGCCTGCCTGAACACAAGAAAAAAGTGATTCAGGAAGAATTGAGTAATATTTTGAAAATGGGTGCGACTAGGCCAGCCTGATTGTCTTGATACCCAAGACTGAAGGCTCGGTCATGTTCTGTGTGGATTATCGTTAGGTAAATGCTGTGTCGTAATTTGACTCCTATCTTATGCCGAGTATTGACAAGTTACTTGACCGGTTAGGTGCTGCTCAGTATTACTTGACATCAGAATTAACAAAGGGGTATTGGAAGATCCCATTATCTCCAATATCCAGCGAAAAAACAGCCTTCACTACGCCGTTCGTATTACACCAATTTGTGACACTTCCACTCGGGCTGTTCGGGGCACCGTCGACTTTTCAGTGTCTAATTGATAAAATTTTCATGCAGCATATGCCGCTGCTTATTTAGATGACATCATCATTTACAGTGTAGGAACTCGCCATGTTTATAGCAGAATTAAAAATCAGCAGTCATGGAAGCCTCATTGCGCCCCCTTTGTCTCCTTCCTAATTAACTATCACCAGGAGCTTAATTACAAACACACACTCTTCTCAAACCTTTATAAGATAAAGGACATGTTGTCACCATGGGTTACTAAGTAATGGCCCATCGGTAAAAATCCGGCCATTTTGTTCCTCACATGACTACGTAAATTAAATTCTACCCCCAAAGGATGAAAAGACATATGTGTGTCTTTCCGGGGGCGTTGTCTCCTGCCCCTCTTCCTGTTCGGAGCAAATAGCTCCTTTATTGTCAAGGCACAAAAGCCCACACTATTTTCTGACATTTCACATTTAAAAGTGTATAATTTAATGTTTTATTGCTAATAGTTGTGTATGTTTTACTATTTATCTAAGCAAGTGTTTTCATTATAGAGTGCATGTAAATAAAATGTTGTAGCGAGTGTAACGCGTGTAATTAACTGTATTTGATAAAGGCTGTGATGTTTGGTGTCAAACTGAAGCTATAAGGCTTAAGAGAACATTGGTTTAAATGATGTAACTGAGCTATACAGATCTTTATTGAATTTTTGACAGTAAGTGAAGTTTTATGCCCAAGTGTAATCATGGGTCTCCCCCTCCCTGGGCTTAGACAACCAGGGAAAAGAGATGCATGGTCCCGTTCAGTAGCCACGGCCATTGGACAGTCACAGAATGGGCTGGGCTGAACTCTGCCCACTATAAAACTTTAAACCCTCTTCAACGAAGGACCTCCCAGCCAAGTCAACGCGCTGCAACCAATCATCTTTGCCTGGGTTTCCATCAACCAGCTGATGAGTGAGACTGGTCATCAAAATTCAAAAAACTACAAACCAACTTTACACTCCTTGCTAAAGCTGGTGTTAAATTTAAGCAGTACACCTTAGCAAGTGCAAATGTTTGGGACTTTTAGTTGTTCATCCTCAGTCATTCACTCATTCCAGAACTGTGTGTGTGCCTATCTGTATCTTTGTCTGTTTTACGTAGAGTAGTTTACTGTGTGTAGCTTAATAAACTTGTGTTTTATTTTAAAATCCTTGTTGGAGTTTTATGTGTTTCTAATTTACTGCCTCAGCTATATGGTCTTGCTACCTTGCTTGTGTAAATACTGAAATCCTGTTGTATATTATTGTTGGCCACGTAATAATATAACATCGATTTATTAAAGATAAAGTTATGCTGGGAGTATATTGCTGTAGGCTGGATAGCTCCCTGGCCTGAGTTGGGCGGTGGGGGTATGTGGAGAGGTGAGCGTGATCGAACACTGAAATGAAATGAACTTTACTCCGGAAAAATGAACTTTACTACAGTGTGGATGAACTGATCTGAGATCGCTGCGTGTATTGTGAAGGACTGATTTATCAATCCTCTAAATCATGATCAGCAGCTCAACGATTGGCTAATGGCATCATCTAATTAATATTCATTTATCCATGTGAGCTAAATTACATTCAAATTCATAGTAAATGGTTTGTTAAATATGATACGCAATAACTTTACACCTTGTTGATGACTGCATGATTGGCCCTTTCATGTGTCAAGATCAATTTATTTAGTTTTACAGTTAGAGCGAATTTTTCTTATAGTAGGCATCGTAGTATTATTGTAGCTGGTTTTTTAATCGGTGTAAAAAATAACTGGGTTTACAAAAGATTGTGATATTGGTAAAGGTTTCAAATCACCATCATATTAACTGTCAAAACATGTTTATCACTGCATAAATGTATTATTGCTTTTAAAAAAGTCACATATTGTGCATGTCTATTATCATACACAAATTGTACCAAAGGGATCTAAAAAGTTTATATCAATAAATTTTCTTTTTGCACCACCAGGTGGCAGTCTTTACTTTCATTTTTGGAGTGCAGATTGTATATATATATATATATATATATATATATATATATATATATATATATATATATATATATAGTTTAAAAATATTTACTATTTTCCCAATTGTATATAACTACTACTGTAAGATACTTTCAGTATTTTCTTTGCTTGAATTGACCCGATCTAATCCTGTTTATATGTTTTTATGATTAACGAAACAATCCTGGATCGTGTCAAATCGTCAATAACCAAATCCAGCTACCGGATCCCTCCAAAGTAAAAACAGCATCGCAGACTAACGGTTGACTAAAAAGCAAATAAAAAAAAAAACATTGCTATTGACTGGACGTGTTTTGTAAAGGCATTACATATGTAGTTTATTACACTGCTTAATTTTTAATTGCAGTTCTTTTTTGTTTGCAAGTTTCATTTTCAGTTTCAAGCTTAATTTTCCAGTTGTTTATTTTTGTTAGCAAAATAAATTTTTATTACTCAAAAATGTATTTTCACTTTGAAATGTTTGTTCTATACTATATATATATATATATATATATATATATATATATATATATATATATATATATATATATATATATATGCAGTTGAAGTCAGAATTATTAGCCCCCCTTTGACTTATTTTCTGTTTAAAATATTTTCACAGTATATCTATTGAAAGTCATATGTGTTTTATTTTGACTAGAATAAAAGTAGTTTGGAATTTTTTAAACACCATTTTAAGGTCAAAATTATTAGCCCCTTAAAGCTATATATTTTTTCGTTAGTCTACAGAACAAACCATCATTATACAATAACTTGCCTAATTACCCTAACCTGCCTAGTTAACCAAATTAACCTAGTTAAGCCTTTAAATGTCACTTTAAGCTGTATAGAAGTGTCTTGAAAAATAACTAATAAAATAGTATGTACTATCATCATGGCAAAGATAAAAAAAAAAGTTATTAGAAATGATGTATTAAAACCATTGTTTAGAAATGTGTTAAAAGAATATTCTCAGTTAGACAGACACACACACACACACACACACACACACACACATATATTGCAAATAGTTTAGGTGTTTTTTAATACTTTATTTTTTTAAATCTATCTATCTATCTATCTATTTATCTATCTATCTATCTATCTATCTATCTATCTATCTATCTATCTATCTATCTATCTATCTATCTATCTATCTATCTATCTATCTATCTATCTATCTATCTCTCTCTCTCTCTCTCTCTCTCTCTCTCTCTCTCTCTCTCTCTCTCTATATATATATATATATATATATATATATATATATATATAGCAAATATTTTATTGCAAATAGTAAAATAGATTAGTTTTTTTTGCAGTACTTGATTTTTATTTACAGTTTTTTTTTTTTTTTTTGCAAAATTCTTGTCATAGAAATTAATTACTGTAGCTGACTATACATAGATGATTTTACAGTGCCCACCGGAAACACTTCATTTACTAGCCACTAGGCTTGCCACGATAGACGGCGTTGACGGTGATACTGGTTTTAAGACGCAACACCGGTGACATCACTTTTCCACCGTGAAGCCGTTCCCAGATTTGTTTTATTTTTAAGTATTCTTTTTTTTTTTTTTATTAAACATTTATTTGAATTTAATGGAAAATATATTTATAAATAATTGACTTATTATAAAGCATGCTCTATAATTAAAATCTGAACATTGCTACGATCAGTCATATTTCATTTGTCACGTGAGGAGAAAAGAGGAGTCAAATTTATAGAAAGAGGATGGGGATGATTTATTGTCAAAACGTAAGGCAAAAGCGCCTGTTTGGCAATATTTTGGGTTCAAACCAAATGCAAAAGAGAACCTAAAGAGGCAATCTGCAAACTTTGCCTGACAAAGGTGGCAGTATCTAGAGGAAACATACTAATTTATACACACACCTTCAATGCACCTTTATGTTTAACTATGGGTGGGTCGCGGATAGATGAATGGCCATATATACGCAACGCATACTCTCATTTTAAAAATCACGTGACCATCATCTCAAAATGTTTTATAATAAATATTTTATTTTTTAATTAAAACGAGTGATTAGCAATGCCGCGCCATTGACAATCCAACTGCAGAGAAACAACATTGTGGCAACGTGAGCACTTTGTCCGAAGTTCAGCTGTTCTTTTTCCACTTTTTTCCACTTGATTATGTGTTTAATGTAAAAAAAAAAATCAATAATGAATAGGCCGACAAGAGTGCATCTTGTGTGTGCGCGCGCAATCTTTATAACTGAGGCCGCTCTCTTCAAAAACTGAAAGTTGCTTCGTCTGTCTGGCAATATTTCGGCTTTTAATCATATGAAAAGTTCATTTACATGAGCCAGTATTAAAAATTGCAATAAAGTAACTGAGATGTGCGGCCACACATCGAATCTGAGGTCTGATCTCTCTCTCATTCAGACATCGAGCCGCAACACAAGTCAAGGCGCAAAACTTACGCTGGTGCAGCTAACAGGTAGAAGAGCTGAAGCCTTTGTGAAATCTGTCAAAATAAACCACTGAAATTAACAGGCATAAATGTCTTTGAGCCAAAAGACTCTATTGGTAGGATATCTGAAAAATGTAATTGAAGCCAAAGATATGTAGGAGTTGTGTAGCCTATTAATTATATTAATTCTAATAAAATGAAAACCAAAATAAAAAATTCATTGCATTTTTCATTTGATAAAAATATACGTACACGAAAAAAAAAAATCAAAGGGTGGCTAGTTTGTATTAATGTGTTTTAATATTAATGAAAATATGCTTAGCCTATTTAATTAAAATAGGCTATATATGCCATCAATAGACAAGCCATTCAAAACATATTATTTTACTGTTTACTGGGTTATAATGTATATTTTACAATAAAAACTAAACGTAGCATGTCTCGCTGTCATTTAAAACATGTAATTCATACCACACCAGAGCTGTGGACCTGTACAGTCTATGCAGTGTGTAAACTTACAGGGCGGTGTTGGTCAATAGTCTTACTGTGCACCGAACTCCAATCCAAGGGAGATTATGTTACTCGATAGACAACATTAACTTGAGAGATTTTAAAAATATAATTTTTTAAAAGAAACAACATGCAAATCTGCAACAAATAAAACTCAAAATAAAACCTCTTGCCAGTGCTGTGTGTATTCCGCCACTGACAGTTTAAGACGCCCTTATGCAGCGACTTTAAACTGCTGCTTGTAAGAGAGATCAAAGCTGTATCGATATAACCAAAAAGCAAGATCATATAGTTATAAATATTCCATAACAATACTTATTAAAATATTTATACATTTACATGTTGTTTACTGAGATTGTGTGATCTGTAGGTCTGATCTTTACAGAAGCTGTCAACTGACACGTGTGCGGTGATGTTTAGCTCTGACGAGGCGCTTTTATTTAGCCTGTAGTCTTTAAATTTTTTTAAATAATGTTCCAATTCTTAACATTTGTTTTTTTATTTATAGTTTATATATAAAATGAGTGCTAGTTTGTTTAGTTGTGATCATTATGCAAGGATCATATTTCATATTCGGTTTATTCTTCAATAGCCTATAGATTTGTTAATAATGTATTTTATAAATGGATTGTTCATAAGGACTAAGCTGTTAATATATATTATAGGCGTTTATGGTTATTATTTGTATGTTTCCAACTTTCACAGTTTTTTCAGCCTGTAGCCTTGTTGTGTTTTATTTGTTATGTCAATAAATTTTTTTTTGTAGTTTCCTTTTCGTCCATTCAAACAATTGACGCCAAATTGGCAACTCCCGAAAAACTGAAAGTGAAAGTATTATACGCACGCATTTATAAGCTATTTAAAAGCAGAAAAAAAAGAGGAAAAGAAGAAACGCCCACTCCCCTTGTGATACCGGTATTACCAGTGTTGTCACATGTCGATTAACCGGTGGGGAAATTTCCTCATCGTCACAACCCTACTCGCCACTAAACCTAACATTATGTCTTCAGTCTGTGATTTTTCAAATTGTAATACAACCCAAGCTTTAAAATTGTTGACTCATAAATATCTAAGGGTTGTTATCGACAATATGTTGACATTTCAATCTAACACTCAGCCTGTCTAAAAATGCAGAGGATCTTTACAACAAGATTATTTTCATAGAACAAAGGCATCAAATCAAACCAGTGGAAAAAGGTAATTTTACATAATAAAAATATTGGATACATTCTAATTAGATTTCTTATTGCTAGATGTGGGAGAAAATAAATGTGTTCAGTTCTGTGTAAATGATAGTTTGACTTGCTTCTTGTTAGTGGATCGATTAATACTTATTTTAAGAACTAGAATTTATCCAGTTTATTCATAGAAAAATACTCATAGACAAGATGCATTTTCATTAATATCTTCTGGAATAGCAACCCATCTTATTAACTGAGAGGTAATTTGTACCTTGGATTTATTTAGTTTCCATTTTAATAACAATGTGAACTGCAGAAAATTACCAAAGCTTAATTTATTGCAACTGTGGAAACCGGAGCACCCAGAGGAAACCCACGCGAACACGGGGAGAACCTCCGAACTCCACACAGAAACACCAACTGACCTAGTCGAGGCTCCAACCAGTGACCTTCTTGCTGTAAGGTGACAGCATTACCTACTGCACCACTACGTCACCGTTGTGTAACATGCTATGAGAAATGCAATTGAATTTTCACTCTGGTAACTTTTGCTTAGGGCTCCAAAGAGCTAAGAATCACCTCTGAATGCATATGTATGTCAGACTAGAAGGCTGTGGATCTGTAAAATGAAATGCTGCTGCACCGTTTATCTTTATATTGCATTGAGTTTCCCCTTCACGCCTGGAACACATGATTTACGCATCAGTTCCCTTTGAGATAACTGCAAATTAAAATGGCTCTGTTTCATTATCTTTATTGAACTATGTTCCCATTGCAGCTTGAAATCTTTCACATCCAAGCAGACTCACAGAAGTAGACATTGAGACGGCACAAGCTTGTTTAAAGTTGATGTAATTATTTCAATTTTAAAATACTTTATTCTATTCCTATGTAATATGCAGATAAGGGTAAAAGTGAAGAATTTATAAGGGTCGTTTGGCCAAAAATGACTAAACAATTGGGGATATTATTGGGAGAAAAGCTCTAAAAGTCTTTGACTTTGGATTGTAACTTTTCTGTACTGTTATGACTAATATGGGGCAGCACGGTGGTGCAGTGGCTAGCACAATCAACAAATTATATTTTGTTTTTTGTTTTTTTCTCCACCAGCATGATTTTGTGACCTGGCTCAAAATGATTTAATGACTGATTTCTTTTATCTTAGCCATGATGACAAAACATAATATTTTACTAGATATTTTTCAAGATACTAGTATTCAACTTAAAGTGCAATGTAAAGGCTTAACTAGGTAAGTTTTTGGTAATTAGTTAATATTAGATAAGTTAGGGTAATTAGGTTAACCATTATATAATAGTGGTTTGTTCCGTAGACAATAAAAAATATATATATTAAAAATATATATTATTAATTTTGACTTTGACTTCAAGTATACAGTGCATCCAGGATGTATTCATACCACTTCACTTTTTCCACATTTTTTTCTCTGTTGTTACAGCTTTATGCCAAAATTAATTTAATTCATTTATCTCTTCAAAATTCTGCCCAAATAGCCCATGTAGTGATCAGCGGTAAAGCCAGGAACTTGTGGAAATTAACTTGTGGAAATTAATTTGCAATATAAACAAATGCTGCAGAGTTAACACTAAACTCTGACCCTTTTCTTAAGCTCATCAGAAAGTGGCAATTGAGACAGTGACCATCTGTCTTTTGTTTATCTGAAAGACAAAGGTGTTAAGAGCCCAGAACTTGCTTCTTGATCCAATCAACTTTTGACATCATCTCAAACTCAGAGATACACATGGATCAGTAAACTTGCATTTCACAAAAGAGACACAAATGGAAAATGTCACTTCATATACCTGTATATTCAAATAATCATGTATATATTTAATATGCACTGCTTGATATACTTCACTGTATGAAACTTTGCTTATTAAGTTTTTTATATGAATGCTTGGGTAAAGATCAACATTACATAGTGATGTTTAGACTCTATATATTGCAAATAATGCCTTGGGTTAATTAGATGTGGTTTGGAAAGTGAATTATGCATAGGAAAATATTTAAAACTCTTAAATATTATATTAGTTAACCGGTGGACTATGACTATGCAAATGCAGGCCACATTATGGATGACACTTCCCAGTGACCAACTCACAGGTAACGTCTGAAACCATAGCTTCAAGACCACCACCTCCAGAAATCTGCATGTCCCAGATTTCCAGGAACTCTACCTTCAAAGGAAAGACCTCGGCGTGTCCCTGACATCGAACCGCCACCTCCAGAAATCTCCAATTTCTGCATGTTCCAGAAGATACAGATTTCTACGCTCTAGGGTATTGACGTCGGCGTGTCCCCGACATCAGACCTCCACCTCCAGAAATCTCCAATTTCTGCGTGTTCCAGAAGATACAGATTTCTACGCTCAAGGGTAAAGACGTCGGCGTGTTCCCGACCTCGAATCACCACTTCCAGAAATCTCCAGTCTGCGTGTTCCAGAAACTACAGATTTCGTCCACTCAAAGCTCAGGAGAGCCAAGTCTGCTCGTTTCATGCTTTAAGATCTGCAGGAAGATCCAACTTATTCCATCCACTGCATCAAAGGCAGAAACGTAAATATTCCACTTTCCAACCTTTCAAATTAGACCTTGGCATAGTGTTTCAGTATAAAATATTCTAATGAATCAGATGTTTTTAACTGATCGTAATTAATAACAAAGCCTTCCTCAGTTCTTTGTTATTGTAGAATAAGGTTTACCTTACCTTAACTTAATCACCTTCATCACCTATTCATCGCCTATTCACTTCATTTATTGTACATTTAGTAATTGTAGTTACCCTTGATTACTATTTTGTTAATAAATACACATTTATTACAATTGTGTCTTCCTTGTGTTGTAATACAGAAAAAGGCTCTACAAGTCAAACAATCTCATTATCCATCAGATTTGGCCAGATAATAAACTCCTCATTTGTATAATTTAACTAACAATATTTTATTGTTAATTATTTTGACAGTGGAAAGCTGTCTGGTGCCCCGTTTAAAAGGAGTTATTTATCTGTTATTTCTACATTAATTGGTGCCCCCACGTGAGGCTAAAATACCAATATTAATATCAATAACAAGATATTGATTTTAATATTTGATAAATCCAATTATCACTACACCCATAATGACAATGATTTTAAATTTTTTTTTTAAATGTTGCAAATTTATTAAAAATAAAAAAAACCCTGAAAAATCACATGTACATTTTATGGCCTTCGCAGAATTCACAGCCTTCATCATCTTCCACTTTAGGATGATGGAGGCCCTTGTTTCCATCGGAACTTTCAGAGCAGCAGACATTTTTTTCTGTAACCTTCCAAAGCCTTGTGCCACAAGACAATCCTGTCTTGGAAGTCTACAGACAATTCCTTTGTCTTCATGATTGGTTTGTGCTTTGACATGCACTGTCAAACCTGGGACCTTATATCAAGTGTATGCCTCTTCACCTTCAAATTTATTTGATTGGACATGATTTGAACTCCAATTAAGCTGCTGAAACATCTCAAGAATGATCAGTGGAAACAAAATGTACCTGAGCTCAGAATACTTATATACATGTGATTTTCAGTGTTTTTTTACTGTGTGTAGTATTTTGAGGAAATCCATTAATTTAATCCATATATATATAATCCATATTCACTTGCATCATAAAGGCTGAATCAGATACTATTGAAAAAAATGGAAAAAAGTAAAGCTCTATGAATACTTTCTGGATTATATATATATATATATATATATATATATATATATATATATATATATATATATATATATATATATACACATACACACTTTTATAAAATTTGAGTGGTGGATCTGTTCAGCAAACTGTGTCACTGCATCCCAAATAACTTAAAATTACACAAAACTATTAAACTAAATCTCTACTGTACTGAGCGAGAGCACTTCTAACTAAACAGTCACATTATCGACGACGTAAGCGTGCTCAGGCTCAGAAGGTAAATTTGAGTGCTTGTGCAAGTAAAATCTTCATATTTATCCTACTGCAGTCATATAACCTGAATCAGGAGTTTTTGACCACTCTGTATAGGCTGGAGTATTATTAATTAAATATTTGTGTTTCATATATTTTGCTACTTTGACATCTTATTTTTTTCCTCATCAATAACTATACAGCACAGATATATAGACTATACCTGCAGATCAACTATTGGCATTTACAACAGCTAATTAAGTATTGTAGGTATTACCACCGTAGGCGTAACCAGGGATGTGACACTGACAACAGAGGTGCGGATCCACATGCAGGTTTATTAGCAAGGTCAGACCAGCAATGGTCAACACAGGGGCAAATAGATGTATACAGGCAATCCAGAATTATAGTGAATAGGCAGGCAGCAAACAGGATTAAACAAATAAACAAGGCAAGGATAAAAAAAACGCAGTAAAGCAAGACAACGGAAAACGCGTTGTAGTGTCACTAAAACAGAAGACATGACTCAGCCACAGTGTTTGTGTTGAGCAATAGTTTTAGTCCATGAATCAGTCCTAGAGCAGCTTTAGCTGTGAAAGTCTAATCAAAGGAGATTTGGAGCAGGTGTGTGTGTGTGCTGCATGACTGAATATGTAGTCCATAATATGGTGGATTTGTAGTTCATGTGAAAGGAAGTGTTTACTAGCGATCTCAAGTTGTAGATCGCTAGTGATTGTGAAAAGACTTACTTTTATGTAGATTGCTTTTATTGCTTGTTTTATTTTATTACTATTTGAACAGAACACTCATTCTCCCAAGATTGTTTCAGTTTTTTTTTAAATAGAAGGGTCTCTGTTTATCCTCTTAGGGACAACCAGTACACCAGACTAAATATGATCATGTTCTGAAAGCTCCACATCACTGACTTGAGTACCAATCTCGAGAAGGCTCCAATCACTGAAGGCTCCAATCACTGACTTGAGTACCAATCATGAGATTTTATTCCATCTCATTTCCTAAGAAAGATGCTGACACCAATTTTACATTATTCTGGAATTATATATTCCTGTTCTTTGCATTGTGCACACAGTATACTATTTTAAGATCGTTAACTTGTTCCTGAATTTACCCCTGGCATATCTTTGTTTATATGCAATGCATAACTTCAATTCGTACTGATCTTAAGCCCAGGCAAAAAACAAAGCACCAATAAGAGGCTACATTTTTTGATGTCATCATATACTGAAGTGAAGTTTCCTCCCACACAACTTCAGTGATGTTATTTAGATTGCTCTGCATATTGAGGAATGCCTTTGCTGCCGCCATCACCACATGGCTGTCTCCCCATCCTGAAGAGTGGAGAATGCTCTTCCCATGGCCTTGTGGAAATATAAATTTATATCATCTAATTTCAAATTAACAATAATCTACGTATAACTAAAAAGTTATATTCTCTGGTTTTTAATTATATTATTTCATTGACATGCCAGCTAGGAGGGTCATTTAACCTTTGTCTTTCTGATTACAAGCTAAGCCAAAGTAATGCAAATTGTCAGTTTCACAGTATGGGGTGTCTATTGTTTACTCTTTTCAATCAAATGGTCAGAAGGTTTTGTCTCCAGAACATGATAAGAATCCCCTCCTCCTAAGAACACAATATAGACATGAAATCTTTGTCTCAATTCTGACTTGTGTGAGACTTGTGAAAGAACTTGCAGACTGCGGACCTCTAGTAGGCTCTTGCAGACACATGGACATCTTAAAGACGCTGTATGACTGCAGATTAACCAACACGTCTCAATAAAGGAATTCTGCTTGTTTCGAGTCTCCTGGACTGGGTTCTCTCTTCTTTTCACTCATTCATTTATTTTTTTACAACAGCCTCTTCAGACACACGTAACACCTCACTTATTTTGTGCCCATATTATGTTTATACAACAGTTCGGGGTGGCACGGTAGCTCAGTGGTTAGCACAGTTGCCTCACAGCAAGGTCAGTAGTTCGAGTTCCGGCTAGGCCAGTTGGCATTTCTATGTTCACGATCCAAAGACATGCGTTACAAGTTAATTAATTCAATTCAATTCAGCTTTATTTGGATAGCGCTTTTACAATGTAAATTGTGTCAAAGCAGCTTCACATAAATGGGCATAGTAACTGGATAAGGGTTGTTTAGTTTTTAGTGTTAAAGTTCAGTTCAGTTTAGCTCAGTTCAGTGTGGTTTGAAATCATAACTGAGAGTCCAAACACTGAAGAGCAAATTCATCGATGTGTAGCTTTTCAGATCCTGAACCATGCAAGCCAGTGGCGACATCGGAAAGGTAAAAAAAACTTTACCAAAAGGATAGTGAAGAAAAAAATCCTTGAGAGAACCAGACTCATATCACCTTGACCATTTTAATTTCTCCGCTGGCCAAAAGTCTTGTGCAGAGCTGCAGTCTCAGCACATTAGCTGCAGTCTCAGCTCATTAGGTAAAACAAAAATAAGCTTTAGTGTGTAAGTGTGTAAGATCCCTAATAAATAAAGGACAAAGCTAAAGGAAAATGAATGAATGTCTAAGGATGGCTCTCCATAACACAAGACCCCAAGAACTGTTATGGAATTCTATGATTCAAGACTACAAGAATTGTCATGCAATAAATAAACTTTCTAGTCTGAGCAGCAGATTTGCAAAGAAGCATCATGTGCCCCACTCTCTACCCTCCACTTTACCTCTTCATAAAATTATTAAAGGGCACCTATTGTGAAAAATCTACTTTTCAAGCAGTTTGGACAGATATGTGTGTAGGTATAGTGTATAGACCATCATATAGGGTTGATATAAACACACCCAGTCCTTTTTTTTTAACTTAACAACATAAAATGATCGACCAATTGGAAGGGCTTTCAGAATGACCGCAACTTGACGCAGGAGTGCGTCAAGTTGTCCAATATCGATTGACAGGCACTCATCACCATATTCTCAGTTTGTTGTTTCATGTCCACCATTTTCAGCGTGTGAGTCAAAGCAATGTCACTAAAGTAACACTCTATTTGCTCTATTTTTAGATGTAAGGCTCATTGAGCTCAACACAAGATCAACATTTACCACATGATCGCTGTAATCGGAATTACTGTTTGTAACTTTAGGTGGGTTTGCAAACATGTACTTTTCATTCACCCTAAACTTTAGCTGACGATCTGTAAACACGCGTCGCGTTTTCAACTTGACTTTACACACGATATGAGAATATAAAAAGTTAACCTGATACAGGACATGCGGTTACAAGTAACAAAACACAACTAAATAAATAATTTGCAAGCTAGAGTAAACGAGGCAACAATTTTAATCGCATGTACTAACACTTGTGAAATGGAGGAAGAACTGATCCTAAAACTGATGATGCACTGATCCATGTTCTGACATAGTCCCTTATAATCTTTTTTGATCCTTCCTTCCTAAGCATGTAGTTTCCAGAAGCACTGCACAAGGCTGGGCTATAATGCTTGTGTATTGTGTTTATATCCATAATATAAATAAGGTATTTTTGCAAAAATAAACCTCAACCACTGACTCTTCACAGTTTAATCATTGTGTAGAGACTGTCAATGATATCCATCTGAGCACAGCGTGACTTTATTCGACCGGTGTGGTGAGAAATCGGGTCCCCCTTGTGTGTGTGTGTGTGGCTTTTTTTTGTGTTAGTGGGCGGGCATTGTGTTTTGTAGCCGCGTCATAGTGAAACACCTAATGACTCGTTATCAAGATGAATTGTTTGAAGCATTATGAGTCGACTCTTTTATTGATGAATCAAAAGTTTTAAACACTGTACACTTACAGATTTAAGCCTTAGCTAGTTATTTCATTTCACAGGTCATTTTCAAAAACCCATAATATGGGCTCTTTAATGACTGTAAAAAATGTAGAACCGTTACACCCCTAATATATATATATATATATATATATATATATATATATATATATATATATATATATATATATATATTAGGGGTGTAACGGTTCACAAAAATCCCGGTTCGGTTCGACTACCTGTTGATGGTTAATAATTGATTCTTAGTATGAAATTATTATTTAGTGTTATCAACATTTGCCACTGTGACGACACATGAAAAGACACATTCCACCAGAAACATACATTTTAACTTATAAAAAATCATGGCAGGGCCTGACATAAGTTGTCTTCCTCAAAAAAAACTCTAAAAAACACAAATATAAAAGCATAGAATTCAATGGTTCAACGCATCATTGATCATTGTAAGCTTCTTCTCTGTCAAATGGTGTCACTTTCAAGTCATAGCCTTAAACGTCTATAGCACGCATTTTATGATCAAATGACAGGAATGGGGATAATTGTATATTTATTTGTATTATGTTTGTAGTAGTTATTTGTAGAATTTATAATTTTATGTTTTTAATTAATTGACGTGAATGACAACAGCTTACTTGCTATACCTCCTATTTCAGATTATTATTTTTTTTTTATAACAGTTTTTAGCATAACAAAACAATTAAAGCTGTAGGTTCAATTAGGCTGGTTTGACGGGGACAATGACTGGGTTTGTGAATTCGTAAAGTGTATTTTAATAAAGAACAAAAATCTGAGAACCAAATGAATGACATATTCCTTTACATATCAACTCAAAGAAATCAACCATCTCTCCATATTAAATATTTTTGGAACGAAATTTGTAATCACTGTAATTTGGTCTATTTCAGGGACCAATAATGTTCATGTCTGATAGAATGTCCTATAAAGTAGGAAAAAGGCTGAAGGAAAGTCAGCGAGTGAGTGTTTATATGTATACTAAAACCCTTTTTTTTGTCCACTGCTTTTGATATCACACTTTTGTTAATATTAACAAGTTTTGTTAAATAACCCGATCACAAATGGCACTCTAAACTGTTTTGTTTTTTATGTCACTTTTCTGTCATGAATGACAGATAAAAATCTACTGTGAAGTAGGTAAAATGATACAGAGTAAGATGCTGTGGACTTAACAGCTATGTGAATGCTGCATGTCACTTTAATTCCACAAGTTAACATAAGGTTTGTCAATAGACCCTTTACTAAGCCTTGCCCTCTTTAGTTACTGTTGCTACAAGCATTCGTGCCTAGGACAGCTTTTACAATGTATAAGCGCTGGTGTCAGACATTGCCAGGCATATAATGTTATTTTTGGCTAACAGGTGAGATATCTGACAAAACCAGACAAAAAAGGACTGCAGTATGCATTACAAGAGCATATTCACAACAAAATAGGCAACCGACTAAAGAATTATTCAATCAAAATTGAAGCTAGCTTAGCCAAGCCGCCTCATACGCTGACCATTCAACAGCTTAGTTCATGCACAGCAGGAGAGGTAAAATTTAAAAATAATCTAATAATAACAATTAAACCATGATTACTCTATTTTTAGCCAAAAAGCCTGGTAGACTAATTGTTGTGCAATTAAATATAGCCTTACTAAACGACAAGGAAACATGCATGGACAGAGCTTTTACATAGTTATTCATAGAAAGAGCAGCCATAAAGAGAGAATTGATGGATTTGTGCCGAATATTAGCATCACTGACTCATAACAATGTACAGTAAGTTTTTGTGTGCTCTTTATAAATTACTGAAAAACAGCTGCTGGTAAAGTATACTGATTGCTCAATTAGTGATCACATCTCTGTTTTGTTCTGTTGGTATTTAATTTCAAATATTTGTAGCTTGACATAGATGGAAATATGAATTTCAGTAAAGTTAGCAACAGATTCGCAGAATCATAGTTTGCGGCTTAATAACTCATGTCATTATGACCTAACGTTATTCGCTATTAGCGATAGTCATGGCGAAGGCTTAAACAGAGCATTGTTCATTATATTGAGTGAAAAAAAAAGAAAAAGACAGCTGTGAAACATAACCTGCTTTGTATTTTTGTATGAAACACAGTGTAGATCTGTTCAGGGTATGAGGTGTGTGAGTTATTGCCATCAGTCACTGAATGTGTCAGGAATATCAAAACAAAATCAACTTTACTCCGCTCTTTTAGCGCCCCTCACAGAGTTTGATCCATGCTGGTATTTCTCCTCTTGGAATTTGGCTTTGAAAAGGGGAAACATTCCACCATCCCGTCCAAACTTTTAGGATACTGGCTATCAGTTTTGTACAATCCAAAAGCACAACGGTGTGGCCTGTTTCCCTCGCTCTAAAGCTTGACAGAGCCCCTCCACTTAGCTACGGTTGCTAAGCCACGATTGGTGGGTGACGTTTTTTGGGTGTGGCTTAGCGAAGGGTCAATTGGCAATGGGCTTCAAAGCATTACGGTGGTGCTATTCAGTCAATGTCCCTACATGTTAGAACTGAAAAAGATATGGATGTAGTATCTGTGAGGTCACCCATAGGTTTCTGAAGAACTCAAAAGAAGCTACCAGTTGGCATGGCCAACCGCAGCCACACACATTTTGTCTGCATGTCATCGCAACGACCGGGGGATATCACATCAAAGGTCAAAGAGGCAGAACGTGAGCGGAGTTACAGATGCATACTATCATTTTGCTTAGTCTTTTCTTTGAGAGAAATGCTTAATACTCCATTACCTGCAACTCCTTTGTGTTCTGACCACATGCTTATTTGTATACTATATCAATGAAGTGTTTAGTCTTTTAAAAACACAGTTGTAATACATTCAGCCACTAAGCATTGTTGTTATGACGTTTTTCTACAGGAGGAAAATAAAAATTACTTCCAAACACTTAAAATATAGTCTGTGTTAATAAATGCAAGGCTGTTTATGAAATCTATCCATAACACTGTATGACAATGTGTTAGATGACTGTTAGTCTACAGCTAGTAAATCTTACAGATTCTAGAGTGCATACAAATTGTAAAAAAATAAAATAATAATAATAAATAAAAAAGATAAATAATCTTAAATAAAACAAATAAATTGATAGATCTGATATAAGTATATGTCACCGACTCGGTCCCAGTCACTCCCCTCGCTGGCCAGCAGAGGCCGCCATCTCCGGACTTCTAGCATTACATCATCCACATACGCTGATTGTGCACACACCTGTTCTGAATCAAGCTAACGACCCACGTACCCTTTATAAGCCAGTTCCAAACACTCAGTCAGTGCGAAGTCTTGTTTAGCCCCAGCCAGCATTTCTGAGCGTTATTTCCAGCCTGATTCTTCGTGCATTACTCCAGCCTGTTTCTGACTCTGCCTTCTGCCTGCCCACGACCCACGCCTGATACACGGACTCTGATACTCGCTACCTGCCCACATAATTGCATAATTGAGTGCACACAGCATGCTATACATGCTAATAATTTTAAGAAATAATTCCAAAAAGCTACTGACTGTTTAAAGTCACATACAACAAAACAAAAATAAGATGTATATGATGAGCTCAGCGGCTAATCGCTGAGGTTAAGTGATGGCGACCAGCGAGACCTAGCTGTCACTCAAATGGCTGTACCTTTAATTTTGCAGACTTAAAGGGCACCTAGGTTAACCCTTTTTTTCAGATTTAATATAAGTCTTTTGCGTCTCTAGAATGTGTATATAAAGTTTCAGCTCAAAACACCCATCAGATTTTTCATTATACCTTTTACAAGATGCTGTTTTATACTGATTTCCAGCAGGGGGTGGTTTTGTTGTACTGCGCCTTTTAAGGCGAGTTCTGCCCGCCTACTGTTTCTACATGCCTTCCCGCGTGCTTTAATCTCCTCCCTCGGCTGCGTCAGACAACAGACAGACTTAATAATAATAATAATAATAATAATTCCTTTTATATAGCGCTTTTCTGGGCACTCAAAGCGCTTTACACACAGTGGTGGGATCTCCTCATCCACCACCTGTGTGCAGCATCCACCTGGATGATGCGACGGCAGCCATTTTGCACCAGACCGCACACCACACACCAGCTGATTGGTGGAGAGGAGACAGGGATGAAGCCAATTGGAATATGGGGATGGTTAGGAGGCCATGATGGACAGAGGCCAGTGGGCAGATTTGGCCAGGATGCCGGGGTTATACCCCTACTCTTTTCGAAGGACATCCTGGGATTTTTAACGACCACAGAGAGTCGGGACCTCGGTTTAACGTCTCATCCGAAAGACGGCGCTCACTGAGCAGTATAGCGTCCCCGTCACTATATTGGGGCATTAGGACCCACACAGACTGCAGGTTGAGCGCCCCCTGCTGGCCTCACTAACACCACTTCCGGCAGCAACCTAGCTTTCCCATGTGGTCTCCCATCCAGGTACTGACCGGGCGCAGCCCTGCTTAGCTTCAGTGGGCAACCATGTGAGAGTTGCAGAGAGCTAGCTGCCGGCTAAAAGGACTTAAAGGAAGAAGGTCTCATGTAGCGTTTGTGAGAAATACTACAGTAAGAACTAATCTTTACTAATCAGTATTGTGAAGTTGCATTGAGTCACACAATATCGTTGCACACACACACACACACACACACACTATAATACACACGCACAGCGCAGCTGACACACACAAAAACACACACATAGGCAGACAGGCAGACAGAGGGTGCTTAGCTTAGCACTGTTTTTGCACTAAAATGTGACAGGATAGTGGCTAACCTCCAGTGCTGGGTGGATATCTGTTATGCTAGTGTACAAAATAAACTTGATTTAACTTCCGCAAACCAGGATTAAAGCATCTTTTGTAATTGTTTTGACACGCGGCTGTGCTGATGAAGTAAAGCTGAAGTGAATCGCTTTAATTAATTACACACTTGCACTGTTTTAAAACACTTTAAACATGAGAAACTTACTCTTAATCAAAATTGATGATGATTGCTGATCCTAGCGAACAGAACAGACCTTTTATTCCCAGTTGCTTTGCGTATGTCTGTCTGGTCTTGTTGACATACACGTGACTACCGGAACATGTTAATGTGCGCAGCTGTCAATCAATTCAGTGGGTGGGGGGACCGCACTCATACATAAAGTTGCGGTCTGTCTGAAAATCGCTCTAATTGGTCCACCGGTTTTTTTGTTGTTAAATTGAAAAAAAAAAGGCCTGGGTGTGTTTATTTCACCCCAATATGATTGTCTATACACTATATATACACCTATGTTTGTCCAAACAGCTTGAAAAGTAGATTTTTCACCATAGGTGCCTTTTAATATAACTTAATACAAACAACACTCTGTTATGGAGCCAGGACTAGTGCAATATTGATGAATTGCAGTTTCAGTTACTTCCGTTTTTGCTTCACGAGGGAGAGCAGGAGGTCCTAACCCATCCACATGGCATACACAGCTCAAATTATTAGATTTAAACCATTGTGCAGATAGTACACATAGATTAGTAACACTAATTCTAATGAATAGTTTTCTCCAGGTGTTACAGTCCTCCTATGTTTGACCCCTCTGACATTCGCTGACAAAAATGTTTTCTTACAACCTGATCAGGCCTAGAATGTTTCCCTGAGGAAAGCCAGTCAGATATAATAGTTGTACATCAGTCGTGCTGTCTGTCATACCCTGAGACACGAACATTATTTACAGCTAACAACTGAAGGACCTATCTTTTCCATCGTTTGAAATTACATTCCGTTTAGCACTAATTGAGTTGCCCCATGTTTCATAAGATTGATTGAATAATCCAATTTTGATCTGTGCACTTTGTAGAAGCAATAAATAATCCATTATTATTTGATCCCTATCAATTCCCCTTGTTCTGGGAATAGCAGCTTCTCCTTTGTTTCTTTCAGTAATATTATGATTGCGCTGCAGCAAGCTGAAAATGTAAGTAATTAAATGACACAGAAACAGCCCATTCATCATATCACCTCCATACTGTCACACAGTCAATGGGGAGCCTCTTCTAGTGCACTGGTTCACTCACTTTAGGCAGGTAGCTGACACATGCACACATACCTTCTCCATGCAGATTGCAGATCTAGGCTAGGCCCTCTGAGCTTTTTCAAAGGCTGTACTGTATAGTCATGTGGCCTAGATACCCCCATCAAGAAAATCTGAGATAATTACACACTTCTTAAGGTCAACTTTTAATACAATGACTTTTTATGATGTCAATATAGTCAATACATTTTTACATTGCATCACATACAATAATATCTATCTTTAGAGCTTTTAGGTTTGAATCTGTACAGCAGTTTGGCAGAATAAAAAAAAAAAAAGGTAAATGCAATTTAATCATGTTTTTAGAACTTTCATTTACTTTGAGTTTTATGTAAAGGGCTTAGTGTTTAGTGCATCAATTTATCTTTATAAATTAACATAAACAATGTATCCTCATAAAGAGTAAACAATCTTTGATATCCATTTTTTTCTAGTCTTTACACTATTGACTGGACAATTCTAGACAAAAAGCAACAGCAGGTTTTTAGACAAGAGAATTTCTTTATGATCAGATTATTTTTAAACTAGCAACTGGTAGTGAAGTGTTCTGTCCAACGATCCAGAAAGCAAATGTAATCAAGTTTTCAGTTCAAAATGGATGTGTAAAAAACCTGGCTAATTGCATCAGAGTGGAAATTGTAATGAATCAAGTCAAGGTTTTAGTAACTCATTAATTTCATTATTGCATTTATCTGAAAAGAAATCTCGGTAACAATTTATAGTAACTACACACTATAATTAATTTATTAAGCATTAGCATCTAGTAAATTCATTATCTGTTTAGCATTAACTCTACATTAATAAGCGTTAGTAAGCAGTTTATAACTGCAGCCATAAATGCTCTATTCTTGACTTACAAACATATTTAAAATGTGCTTAATAATTGTACTTTCATACATTAATAATGATTTATTTTTCATTACTTAATGAAATATTGCATTATTTACAAACCATTTGTATTTAAAAGTTGTTTAGGGTTTTTAGGATCATTCAGAATGAGTTAGTAAATGATTAATAAACTATTGAAATCAGAGTTTATATATCTTAATTTTCAGACATTAATGGTTACTCTGTATGTTAATAAATGCTTAATAACTCAACTTCATGCAGTTTTGTGACCTAATCTAAAGTGAGCACTATTTATGCTTTATAAATCTCTTATAAATGGCAAATAAAGGTTAAGTTAAATTCTAAACAGGAAAAATGACATAAACTACTGTATGAAACTGTACTTCAAATGAAAAATAAATCTGCAACCTTATCTAAAATCACTGTAGAGTTTAAACATTGCATCTTTTATTATATGGTAAATTATTATATTGTTGTTGTTTTACCCAGTTTTAAGTCGTATTTTGACACTCCTGTTATTTGCCTTGTTTAAACTTTACGGTAATTTTACCTTTTAGAAAAGATTTCAAAGATAATTGTTCATTTGATTCTGAGTCTTTAAATGTCATTTATAAGGGATTTATAAAGCATGAATAGTCCTCACGTTAGATTAGGTCACAAAACTGCATGAAGTTGAGTTAATAAAGCCTATATTAACACATTAGTTAGCTATTAGTGTATGCCTGAATAATAAGATATGTAAATGTTGATTTCAATAGTTTATTAATCATTTACTAACTCATTCTGAATGATCCTAAAAACCCTCAACTACTCAAATACAAATGGGTATTAAATAATGCGATACTTAATTTAGTAATGATAAATAAACCACTAAGTATGAAAATACAATTATTAAGCACATTATATAGTTGCTTATAAGTCAAGAATAGAGCATTTGTAGCTGCAGTTATAAACTGCTTACTAACATTTATTAATGTAGAGTTAATGCTTGACAAATAATGAATTCACTAGATGCTAATGCCTTATAAATGATTTATAGTGTGTAGTTATTATAAAGTGTTATATTCTTATATTTTATGATTACTGTTGTGGTCTATGTTGCTGAACTTAAATGCATAATATGATAACATCCTTCCAGTAAAGTTTAGGTCTACAACAATGGACAAATAAAAAATAAACCATAAAAAAAAAAAACGTTTAGGATTTAACAGTATTTACTTGGTTTATTTTATTAAGTTTAGACAAAATTAAAAATTAGTTGAAACCACTATTTCATTTTACATCTTTACAAATCAAACCGATGGTGATATACTGTTGCCCCTACTGTCAAATCTGTATTTACAGCCAAGAGAAAAAAAAAATTCACAGTATACTTTTTCAGTCTTAAAGTCATGCATGCACACCAACAAACAGTACAGGCCTGTTGTGGTATTTCATTGCGGAGCAAAGTGATATATCACTATTTGTATCCACTAGGAGTCATTATTAACATGCAACAACATGCTGCTTGATTTGTCTCCCCTAATGTTAATATTACAGTGCATCAGTAATATGAACAGTGAGAAAGCAATCAGTGGTTGAACTAGCTGGGCTTTATTGCCCATGTCCAGAGAAATTTGAATATATATGTACAGGGCCGGAGTGGGATATCTTTTCAGCCCTGAAGTTTCAAGCCTCAGACCGACCCACCTCAGTTCACGACTGACTATATTAAAATAAGGTCATTTCCAAATCAGTTTCTAATGACACTATCACGTCTTTTTTGAGAAAACAGCTGCTTTAGAACTTCAAATGTTCAACAACCCTACCAGTATTATGTCTTAACAATAAATATGAAAAAAAAAAATTACTTTAACGAGGATCGAACCCAGGACAGTGACGTCTTAACCTAACGAGCTAACCACTGGACCACAACCTATATATAAATCTGGCTTATTAACATGCAGGCTGCATATTGCTCACGAAGCTGCGAAAAAATAGGTAAAATAATGAATAAAAAGGCTGTGGTCAAGTAAATAAATAAATAAATTTTAAAAGTGTGACTGCTGAGAGCAACAGATTCTGGAGCTAGGGACACCGGCCCTCGCGGTCAAAAAACAGACCGGCCCACTGGGAATTCTCCCGGTCCTCCCGATTAGCCAATCCGGGCCTGTATATGTATATAGGGGCAGCACGGCGGGACATTGGGTAGCGATGTTGCCTCACAGCAAGAAGGGTACTGGTTCAAGCCTCGGCTGGGTCATATGCCATTTCTGTGTGGAGCTTGCATGTTCTCCCCGTGTTGGCAGGGGTTTCCTCGGGGTGCTCCAGTTTCCCTCAGTCCAAAGAAGTGGTATAAGTTATTCAGGTAAGCTAAAATGTCAGTAGTGTATGTGTGTGAATAAGAGTGTATAGGTACTTCCCAGTGATGTTGCAACTGGAAGGGCATCCGCTTAGTAAAACATACTGTATGCTGTATACATTTCTGTTTCATTCTGCTGTGGCGACTCCTGATTAATAATAAAGGGACTAAACTGAAAAAAAAAAAAAAAAAATATATATATATATATATATATATATATATATATATATATATATATATATATATATATATACATTTATATTAGGGATGTGCGGAGCAGCCGGTATTTGTATTTGTTAAGGGGGGAAAAGTATTTGTATTTGTATTCGAGTAAAATTCAAAATGGCGCAAAAATATATATTTTTTCTATTACACTTCTAATTTACGTTATAGTGAAAGTATTGTTTAATTATACCCATTATATAAATTATAGACATGCAATATTGGCTGTTGTTTTTGAACATGTGACAAGAAATGTCATAGAAAAGAAAATAACATAGAAGCCATTATCTCATCCATGGTTAAACCAACAACTAATAAAATCCCATTGTGAATATTATGAACCCCACCACCACCGTTCTTGTTGAAGGACACTGAATAGACAGAATAGAAACAAATAATACTTCAAAAAACTGTTCTTCTTCAGAAAGAACTTTTTTCCAATGGACAGAATTCCAAAAACTAAAATTAACTAAATAAATCTGAATAAAACCCTGCCTGGGAGATCTGGCAGAACAAAAGTATTCTATATAATACTAAAAGATACAGCCCTGCTATTGTCATCTGCCTGCCACAAAACAGACACAAAGTTTTTTTTTTTTTTTTTTTTTTTTTTTTAATGTTTGAAACTGACTTGCTGGGGCAGAATGTGGCTGTGTTGATAGTTTGATGCTTGTGAAGGATTTAGTAGAACATAGCTGTGCTGATTGAGGGGATTGATGCTTGTGGGGGGTTCACAGACAGTATCAGGAGAGGATGCTTTTAGTGCATGTGATAATACATTACATAGAAGGTTGCGCGGTGGCACAGTGAGTAGCACTGTCGCCTGACAGCAAGAAGGTTGCTGGTTCGAGCCTCGACTGGGTTCTCCCCATGTTGGCGTGGGTTTCCTCCAGGTGCTCAGGTTTCCCCCACAGTCCAAACACGTGCAATACAGGTGAATTGGGTAAGCTAAATTGTCCCTATTGTATGTGTGTGAAAGAGAGTTTATGGATGTTTCCCAGTGCTGGGTAGCAGCTGGAAGGGCAGCCACTGCGTAAATCATATGCTGGATAAGTTGGTGGTTCATTCCACTGTGGCAACCCCAGATTGATAAAGGGATTTAGCGGAAAAGAAATGAATGAATGATTATGGATAGAAGATGTTGACAGATGTTTAATATCTCTGCCTCTGCTGATTTCACATTTGTAACTATTATACAGTATCAGTTTGTTTTATCTGCAGCACCACTGACTGTAAAATGCTTCCACACAGAACCTGAAGGTTTTTTTTTTTCTTTTGACTTGTGAAGGACCAAGAAATGGCTCAGCAGTAGTCTTTTTCTGGGTGCCCAAATGTATTTGAGGAGTTTCAAGTTAATAAAAAGTGACGGGAAGCTATGCTAAGGTTAACTAGCCTATAGCATATATCTTGCTGTGTGCAAAAGACAGTAATTTAGACGTACCATATAACTCCCACAAGTGCATACTATTCGACACAACTGCAAAAGCATCGTTTAAACCTTTATAAACGAACGTTAACGTTACTCTGTCAACAGACTATTGTCTAAATTACCGCGCTAACAGAGCTAACGTTGCGGATACAGAGCACCCGGTTGCAGACGTCAATGCAGCGTAATAGAATATCCCCATCAAACTTCGCTACAAGTTTATAAACTGCCTTTGGAACCCAATTAAGGTACAAAAATCTATTTAACAAAAATAGTGATGCAGTGAAGTATTTTTCGCTCAGCCGAGCCTTCTGTCTGTTGCTGTGGAGAAGCTTGCCTGACACCTTTTATCTCCGCCCCGCCCTCCGACTACTGAGCGTCTCTCTCCCTCTCTCTCTCTCTCTCTCTCTCTCTCTCTCTCTCTCTCTCACTCACGCAGGCATGCACTGTTGTCTCATGAGGAAACGCTGCTTTTTGATAGTGTTTTTCTTGCTCCCGAATACAAATAATTTTTCAAGTATTTGTTCGAATCAAGTATTCGTAAAAACATGCTATTCGTGCCTTTCCGAAAACTGTATTCGGGTTCGGCTCCACCCTTAATATATATATATATATATATATATATATATATATATATATATATATATATATATATATTTATGACAACATTTTAGGGACAAAATTTTTACCTCCCTAATATAGCTAATATATATAAAAATGAATAAATAAATATAAATATATATATATAGTCACTGGCGTCACTGTCTCCGTTGGTCACTGGCGTCACTGTCTCCGTTCGGTCACACACTGTGTGTGCTTGAAGTTTGGACTTGCTATTTACTCGCAATTTAAATCTTAATCATTAAATTCTTCCTCATTCGCTAAGTATTTGTCTCTCCTACTTAGGGTGACCAAACCCTTAATACATTTATACAAACAAAACTGCTTTAAAAACGGTCTGTCCCTCGAGCATCCGCCTGTTGTTTGTAGCTTTAGCCTGCTAGCGCCGCTGGTCAGCTAAAGCTACCGACTTCTTTAACCATACACTTTTGACTTACTGGCTTTGCTCTTTACCCCGTAAAATGTCGCTTCCATCTCTGTCCTTGTGTGCAGGAGAAGCATCGATGGAGGCGTTGGAGCTGGAAGAAGTGGAGTCCCAGATCCGCGCGCTGGTGGTAAGACGGTCGCGGCTACGGGAACGACTTCTCGTTGTACCTAATGCTAAGGCCGTCTCATCACCTAAGGTACGTGGAAATTACAACCACATCATTCCCTCTACCTCAACCCCGCGTCCTTCTCTGTCCAGGCCCAGCGCACCCGGGGCGCGGCTCAGCCAGGCGTCGTTCACGCCGACACCCGGCTACCACGGCGCCTGGGTGCAGCCGCGCAAGGTGCTTCCCAGATCCCGGGGCAGAACGTCTCCTCCTGTGTTCGAGATCTCCACGGAGAACCGCTTCTCCCCTCTCCGCGAGTCGGGTCCCGATGTGGCCATCATCGGTGACTCGATCGTTCGTCACGTCCGTGCCGCCTCCTCAAAAGGTAATAAAGTACGTACTTTCTGCTTTCCTGGTGCCCGTGTGAGAAATATTTCTACACAGATTCCAACCATCCTGGGCGCTGCCAAGAGCCCTGGTGCAGCTGTCCTCCACGTGGGGACAAACGACACCGGGCTCCGGCAGTCGGAGATCCTGAAGAAGGACTTCACGAGCCTGATCGAGACGGTTCGACGCACCTCGCCCGCCACGCAGATCATCGTTTCTGGGCCGCTTCCTACCTACCGCCGAGGAAATGAAAGGTTCAGTAGACTTTTAGCTCTGAATGAATTGCTAATAACATGGTGTAAAGAACAGAAATTGCTCTTTGCTAATAACTGGAATCTTTTCTGGGAGCGTCCTAGGCTCTTCCGTCCTGACGGCCTGCACCCCAGTCGAGCCGGAGCTGAACTCCTGTCGGACAACATCTCCAGATTACTTAGCACCATCTGACTAGCAGGTAAAAATTCACAAAACTCACATTATAGCCACCTAGACTCTTGTTCACCCCACTTAAACATCAGTAACGCATATCTGGCGAATCCTATAGAGACTGTTTCTGTTCCTCGTATTATTAGATTAAGAAATAAACGTACTGTGTGCTCCAGAAAAAATCTAGTAAGAATCAAACCAGAAAAACCAGTAGAAAGTGAAAATACAAATTTCGTAAAACTTGGTCTCCTAAACATCAGGTCACTTGCACCTAAAGCACTTATCATAAATGAAATAATAACAGAAAACAATCTTAATGCACTCTGTCTCACTGAAACCTGGCTGAAACAAAATGACTATATTAGCTTAAATGAAGCAACTCCTCAGGGATTCTTATATAAACATGAGGCTCGTCAAACTGGTCGTGGTGGTGGAGTTGCATCAATCTTTAGTGATTTCCTTAATATTAAACAGAGAAACGGACTTATGCTTAGCTCCTTTGAAGTATTATCGCTTAATGTTCAGCTTCCAGATACTATACAAAAACCTATGTTATCTCTCGCTTTAATCACCATATATAGACCACCAGGACCCTATGTCAAATTTCTAAAAGAATTTTCTGATTTTATTTCTGACTTGTCAAAACTGATAAAATGCTAATTGTAGGTGACTTTAACATCCACATAGATGACGCTAATGATACATTAGGGCTTGCGTTTATGGATTTAATACACTCACTTGGGATAAAGCAAAACGTTGTGGGTCCAACCCATCGCTTAAAGCATACATTAGATCTAATTCTGTCTTATGGAATCGAGGTTATTGACGTAGACATTATACCACAAAGTGATGATATTACAGATCACTACCTCTTACTATATAAGCTATGTTTACCTGAAATCAGCAAACCCGCTCCAATACTCCGCCCTAGTAGAACTATTGTTCCGTCAACTAAAGATGAATTTATAAATAACTTACCTGATCTTTCTCTATTTCGTAATGCACCCGCAAACTCAAATGATCTTGATGTAGTAACCAGCAGTATGGATGCCATCTTTACTAGCACACTAAATACTGTGGCACCCATCAAATTAAAAAAGGCTAGAGAGATTAAAACTGTACCATGGTATAATAGTCATACTCGTGCGCTCAAAACAGCAACCCGCGCCCTGGAACGTAAATGGAAAAAAACTAATTTAGAGGTCTTTAGAATCGCGTACAAAGACAGTATGTCCAGCTATAGGAGGGCTCTAAAATCTGCCAGGACCGAGCACCTGCGCAAACTGATAGAAAATAATCATAACAATCCTAGATTTTTATTTAACACCATCTCTAAATTAGCAAATAATTGGTCATCCTTGGAACAAACTACTCCACCGCAAATTAGTAGTGATGACTTCATGAATTTTTTCAGTAATAAAATAGAAGGCTTTAGACAGAAAATAGGAGATGCCAAACTTTCTGCACCGGCTTATACTCCAAATCCTGTAAATATTTCATTAAATCATAATAATAACCTACACTGCTTCAAAATCATAGAACATGAAGAGTTAGTAAAAATTATAAATAGCTCTAAACCAGCTACGTGTATGCTGGACTCAATTCCAACAAAATTACTGAAAGAGCTGCTACCTGCTATAGGAGAACCTCTTCTTAACATTATCAACTCTTCTTTATCTATAGGCCATGTTCCAAACTCTTACAAGCTAGCTGTTATTAAGCCTATTATTAAGAAACCGCAACTAGACACCAACAACTTAGCTAACTATAGGCCTATTTCAAATCTTCCATTTATGTCTAAAATACTAGAAAAAGTTGTTTCCACTCAATTATGCTCTTTTCTGCAGACGAACAATATTTTTAAAGTGTTTCAGTCAGGTTTCAGGGCTCACCACAGTACAGAAACCGCCTTAGTGAAAATAACCAACGATTTACTCTTAGCTGCTGACCGAGGGTGCGTCTCGCTATTAGTTTTACTCGATCTTAGTGCGGCATTTGATACCATTGACCACAATATCCTCATAAATCGCTTAACCAGTTTGTGAATCTTAATGAACAGCCTTCACAAATCTGCCCAGTAAAGTATGGGGTGCCTCAAGGATCAGTTTTAGGCCCTTTACTGTTTACAATTTACATGCTACCTCTGGGAGACATTATTAGAAGACATGGGATCAGCTTTCACTGCTATGCAGATGATACTCAATTATATATTTCAACTAAACCTGACGAGACGTCTGAACTTTCTAAACTAACTGAGTGTATCAAAGACATCAAAGACTGGATGACCAACAATATTCTTCTCTTAAACTCAGACAAAACAGAATTATTACTTATTGGGCCTAAATCTTGCACACAGCAGATCTCGCAACTCAATTTACAATTAGAGGGATACAAAGTTAGCTTTAGCTCTACTATAAAAGATTTGGGTGTCATATTAGACAGCAATCTAACTTTTAAAAACCATATATCCCATGTCACAAAAACTGCCTTCTTTCATCTGAGAAATATCGCTAAATTACGTAATATGCTATCCATCTCAGATGCAGAAAAGCTAGTCCATGCTTTTATGACTTCGAGACTGGATTACTGTAATGCTCTATTTGCTGGCTGCCCAGCATCCTCTATTAACAGACTTCAATTAGTACAAAATGCAGCAGCCAGAGTTCTGACCAGGTCTAGAAAATATGATCATATAACCCCAATTTTATCCTCCTTACACTGGCTGCCTGTTAAGTTTCGTATTGAATTTAAAATATTACTTCTCACCTATAAAGCTCTAAATAATCTAGCTCCTGTTTATCTAACCAACCTTCTGTCTCGCTACGAACCAACTCGCTCTTTAAGATCTCAAAATTCAGGGCTTCTGTTAGTACCTAGAATAGCAAAATCAAGTAAAGGAGGTTGAGCCTTCTCTTTCATGGCTCCTACACTCTGGAATAGCCTTCCTGATAACGTCCGAGGCTCAGACACACTCTCCCAGTTCAAAACTAGATTAAAGACCTATCTGTTTAGTAAATCATACACTCAATGCATCACCTAGCGGGTTCCACACTGGCTTCTGCATCTTGCTTATACACTATGAACAGCAGCTACACTAATTATTCTCTTTATTCTCTATTTTCACCTGGGGATACTCATCCCGAGGTCCTCAGATTAGGCGGAGTCACTGATTGGATCCAAGACCAGATCCAAGATGATCCCAAGGATTCCATATCCGGGACCAGGCCATATCCTGAGCTGCTGCTGCGCTGATGGTCGTGGGGAGTGGAGAACATGAGTCTGATTCCAGCGACGCTCCAGGGACAGACGAGTCTTCATTGAGGCCATCTTCCAGCATAAACCACGGCGAATGAAGTTCTGCACAAGACTTTTGGCCAGCGGAGAAATTAAAATGGTCGTGCTCAACTGAGTCTGGTTCTCTCAAGGTTTTTTTTCTTCTCCCATCAGGTGAAGTTTTTTTTTTCCCTCTCCGCTGTCGCTACTGCCTCGCATGGTTCAGGATTGGTAGAGCTACGCATCGATGAATTGGCTCTTCAGTGTTTGAACTCTCAGTAATGATTAAATCACACTGAACTGAGCTAAACTGAACTGAACTGAACTTAAACACTAAAACCTGAACCACACTGTTCCAGTTACTGAACCACACTGTTCCAGTTACTATGACCATTTATGTGAAGCTGCTTTGACACAATCTACATTGTAAAAGCGCTATACAAATAAAGCTGAATTGAATATATAAATAAATAAACAAACTGGTTTATTTGGCCGCCCTCATAGTAGAGAATATGTTTTTACTGTTTTATATACTGTATATAATATTTAAGCACTAGTTTCACTTTTCATAACAACCAATACATATGTACCATATGCACGCATCATCAATAACAGTATTAGGGCTCTATTTTGAAGATCTATGTGCAAAGCGCAGGGCGCAAACGCATTAAGGGCGTGTCAGAATCCACTTTTGCTAATTTAAGGACGGAAAAATCCTCTTTGCGCCGTGGTGCATGGTCTATAAGGGTAGAGCTTATTTTCTTAAGTTATAGGTGTGTTTTGAGAATGAACCAATCAAAGTCTTATTTCCCATTACCTTTAAGAGTCAGTTGCGTCGCGCCATGGTGCATTTGCTACTTACAGAAAAAACTGAACGCTTCACTAGAGAGAAAACAGTTAAACAGAGCATCTGCAGCGCAAGATAAGGCCTTCTCATTATCTACTTTCACTTTCACTCTCGTGGATAAGGAAACCTTGTACACAAACATCAGTTTGTGTATAAATAATTCATTTTGTATGTTAAGCGCAAAGATTTGTTTTAAAACTATTTCTAAATTCAGTTCTATACAATAATAACGAAGTGTGGTCAAAAAATACACATTATATCCAAATACACATGCTGTGCCCCATATGGTCTAAAACCTGACAGGTGGGCAAATCTAAGCTTGTTTTTAATAAAACAAATATAAATATGCATATAATAAATAACACTGCTAATAATAATAACATTTAAAAAAAACAGCAAATTGTCACAAAAACTGAAAAAGCCCCCGAGATGAAGGCATGAAAGTATGGTTTTTATATTTATATAGGCTAGAAAATAATATGTTTTGTAATATTTTAATCATTTATATTTATATCCTATATCCTTCACATATGAGCGCAAATGCATTTGCTATTTAAACATTGTGGTGCAAAATGTCAAAACGACTCTTGCTCCAAGCTGAAACTAGCAAACAACACTTGTGTCAAGCCTTGTGCCACATTGCCCCGAGTGTATGATAGGGCCCTGAGTTTCAAAGACAAAATTGCTTATTTTTGTTAAAGGACCTATCATAAAAAATTGTTCCTGAAAGCTTTAGTAGCATTGAGTTAATGTGATCACCCATTGTTTTTATTACAATAAGTCTGATATATACTCTATAGATTTGATCATATGTTGATCGTGCCTGTCACCAGCTGTTGGTAATGCACTTCCAAGGTATTTCCTAGATAAGTTCAAATAACATATTAAAATATTAAATAAATTATGAATACAATTGTATTTAGTAAACTCTTTAGCTTTAAAATAATTTAGCAGTGCCAATAGGTTTACAAGCATGTAAACATGACATTTCCTTTATTTCAAATATGACTCACATAACATTTATAGCTCAAGTGATTAAAATAAAAACACTTTTGTAGAGAACTGCTATTTAATATTTTTCTTCAGGTGTTTTCATCCTCTTTAGATTGAACCCTGTACAAACAGGTAATACTAGTAGATACTTTTTTATTATTTTTTTACTTAATGGAGCCTAAAACCATTCCCTGTGGAACCACTAAAATTTCAGTCCTACAAAGTCCTACAAAATGGCATTTAAAATCATGACAGAACCTACACTTACATGATAGCGTCTTGTTTTCATTATTTTCATTAGGTTTCATGACAAAAGCACTGCATCACATAGGCCAGACTAGTAGTTGGCACTGCCATCTTGTTAGTAAACAGTTTGTGCATTCCAATCAAGATATATTGCAGGTGTGTTAACAAGCCTTTGTGGGATTGTTGTCCCAGGTCTGTACAAAACAAAACACCTTTTAAAGACATGTGAGTTGTGCTAATGAATTTGCCATTTATATATTAAGTTTCTGCGCTGTTGGTTATAATATTGGTTAGGTAAATCTACCCTTTGCTGAAGAAGCATTAGCAAACTCTTGCACAGCAGCAACGCTACTGTCTACTCTGCCATTGTTGTGTATGTTTCTTTGCACTTACACTTGTTCCACTTACACTTGTATTAAGCATGTCTACATATCATATGCATGATGTCACTGTCACCGACTCGGTCCCAGTCATTCCCCTCGCTGGCCAGCAGAGGCCGCCATCTCCGGACTTCTAGCATTAAATCATCCACTTACGCTGATTGTGCACACACCTGATCTGAATCTAGTTAACGACCCACGTACCCCACATAAGCCGCACACAAACACTCAGTCAGTGCGAAGTCTTGTTTAGCCCCGGCCAGCATTACTGAGCGTTATTCCCTGCCTGATCTCTTTTGTATAACTCCAGCCCGTTTCTGACTCTGCTTCGCCTTCTGCCTGCCCACGACCCAAGCCTGATACACGGACTCTGATACTCGCTGCCTGCCCACGACCCAAGCCTGATATACGGACTCTGATACTCGCTGCCTGCCCTCGACCCAAGCCTGATACATGGACTCTGATTCTCGCAGCCTGCCTTTGACCCATGCCTGGTAATTCACTCTGTGTCTGTTTGCCGCCAGCCTTGAAACCTTTCATACTACTGTTGATGTGTGTTTGCACCTTTGTGCATATTGTATGTTTGAGTGAGAGCTTGATTAATAAATACTGCATAATGGATCCCTCCGTGTCAGTCTCCTCGTTACAGAAGACTTCGCCCAACACGGATCCCGCACGCATACAGGTTTTGTCTCATGAAGTCACAGCTCAAGCTCAGGTACTAACCACTAGGGCTGTAATGATACACAATATAAAATCGAAATCGTGACACTCAGATCTACGATCCTGTGTCGCGGTGTGATAAGGGAGAATCACGACACACCCCGTGACTACCTTTCCAATAACGTCACGCATGCCTGCAAAAGTTGAGCTAATTAACACTTTTTTTTCGTTCGACATTACAAGCACTGCTCCGTTTAAGCCCTCGCAATATTTAGCCGGGAGAGCTCGCACGGAGCTATTAGTAAGGGACCGTCTGAATGTGTCAGGAATATCAAAAACAAAACCAACTTAACCCCGCTTGACAACCGACAACGCCAGGAACATTGCCAATGCTGTCAAAGCGGCTGGATTTTCAGCGCATCTACGATGATTTGATCACACTGTTAATGTGGCTGCGCAGAGAGGGATGGGCATTCACCAGATGTCAGGTAACAGCACAAACTTTTCTGTAACTGTGCTGTGCGATTTCTGTTTGAACCTTTGCTGACATGTGCGCGATGCGTGAGGTCAGGAAACAGGACGAAGCTTTCAGTTAAGATGAACACAGTTTCTATAGTTATACTTTATTTAGAGATAAAGGTAGGCTATATGGCTCTGCATACAATCACTCTATCGTGCTGGAGTTTGTAGCCGTTTCGCTTTACTTCAGGACTCATTAACGCCGCTCTGAAGGCCTAATCGCTGTTTTAAGTTATCCAGAGCTGTATGAATATACAAATCTTGAATATCACAATAGTATTAAATATTACTATTGTAACAACACAGACAGCAACACTTTTGCACAATCGATACCCAGCTGATTCAGTCGTTTCATAAGAGGCCCGCGCCTCTTCTTTTTTCCTTGTCAATATAAAGGCAGTGATGTGCGCCTCGTTTTCGGCCACTTGTTTAACTGCAAGGCATATTTAATTTGCGGGACCATAACGTGTAACCCGTGCCTACAGACACATTTGCCAAAGAAGCAAAATGGAAGAAGAATATTGCTGTTTGATACAGACCTGTCGATGCTAAACCAGCGCTTATGTTGACCTGGATCTGCGTAATAAACGCAACAATTAGGCTTTACTTTTTATTTTACAGCTTATAAAGCATGTACGCAGATTAATGCAATATCATATTTAAACAACAAAACTGTTTACAAAAAGTCTTCATATGCGCGAGTTGTTGCTGTCTTTTCATCACGCAGCGTGCGCACTTGAACCGCGAGAGAGAGAGAGGAAACCATAGGCTATATCAGGACATATTCTTTAAAATAATGATTTCTATTAAAAATGTAAAAGGTTTGTGATTATAATAATAACAGCAGGGCATTAAATAAATGCATATTTTCCGTGAAGCGAGCAATTTGAGGAAGTCTGCTATTTTATTTGACGGAAGAAAAAAACATATGATTGGGAAAAAAAAGCCTATGCCGGTTATTAAAAAAGAATCAGTCAGTATTTTCGTTTTGTAATATAAATTAATTATTTAAGTGAAAATAATTTAGGGCAGTCCTATTTATTTTATTCATTTTATTTAGATTATTCTGCTCTTCTGTGCTAAACACTGCAGGTGCATGTAAATGCTCTGTTGTTCTGTTCCACTATTAATATTCTAACATATAAAAATAAATCAGTATTTTAAAATGCAATATTTAATGTGTCAGACACATAGACACGTCAATTTGTTTAATATAAAATTAATAGTAATCTGACCAGTTAACTGGTATTAACCGATTAATGAGCGGTGGTTGTCAGTTAGCAAAATTAACGAAATGAGCATCCCTAGTAGCTATTTAATTTACTTTTTCTATGTAAGAGAACTTGATTGAAAAAGAATTTTCAACATGCTTGAACCATCTACACAATGGAGTTTAGTTCTGTTTGGTTTTTCAACAGTATTTTGTTACAAAGAAAACAGAAGTGATAGCTTTGGCTATTTATTTATTTTATATATGGCTATTTATATTGTTAATAATTTGCATAGTTAATATTGTTCTTTGATGTTTAGTTTATAAAATTTTTTAAAATGTTATTTAATAAAAAATAGTTTTAAAAATCTTTTTTTTCCCACCCCACACACAAAAAAAAAAAAAATCGTGATACGAACCGAATCATGGGGCAAAAATCGTGATACGAATCGTGGGTTTGGTGTATCGTTACAGCCCTACTAACCACACATCAGCAACAATTAACGCACTTGACTCCGTTGACAGATGAACTGGTGAAATCACTGCAAAACCTGCAAGCTGCTTCCACAGCGCAACTCACCGCCAATTACTCTACAAGTCAACCCTTGCTAACACAGACCCAGACTGTTTCCGGAGTTTGTTTGGCATTCCCCGATAAGTTCTCAGGTAACCCAGCTAAATGTAAAGGCTTTTTATTGCAGTGCAAACTGTTCATTGCCCAGCAACCCCATCTGTTTAAGGATGAAAATGGAAAAATCGCTTTTGTATGTTCACTGCTCACAGGAGAAGCTTTAGACTGGGCTACTGCAGTTTGGCCAGACAGTACCCCGATATTCCCCTCATTCAATGACTTTCTCAAACTTTTGTCAAAAAGGAGCTTTTGTGTGTGCAACAGGGAGATCGACCCGCAGCTGAATTCGCTCTGCATTTCCACACACTGGCAGCACAAACAGGCTGGGCTGATGATCCGCTCACTACACTCTACAGAAAAGCTTTGAGACCGGAATTGCAAAAAGAGATGGCATGTCGAGATGAGGGCAAGACACTGGACCAGCTTATCGAACTTTCAATCAGGTTAGACACTTTACTTCACACCCGTAACCCTCTGTGCTCTGCTATTTCCAGTCCTGTATCCCCTGAAACTCCCACGGAACCTATACAATTCGGCAGAACTCGTTTAACCCCCGAAGAACGTGAACGGAGGAGGAGGAACCACTTATGCCTGTATTGCGGACTTTCAGGTCATATGAAGATCTTGTGCCCCAAAAAACCTCCACCTAAGGCTCTTCCGGTGAGTGCCACCACCGTATTCACGACTACATTATGAGCGTTCCTGTCTGTCTGAAATATAAGGAGATTGAGATCTCGACTTTGGCTATGGTCGATTCAGGAACAACTTTATTGGCAACTTTATTGACTACACGTTTGCTTCAACTCACTCCATTCCTCTAACCTCCTGTAATTCCTCTCTAACCATCACTGCTATAGACGGGCACCCCCTGGGGGAAACACGTAAAGTTCCGAACTCTGCCACTATTTCTTCAAACAGGCTCTGTCCATGTAGAATAAATTTCCCTCCTTGCAATTAACTCTCCCTGACACACTGTTATCCTCGGACTCCCCTGGTTACAACTCCATGACCCTCAAGTTTCCTGGAGAACTGGTGAGATTATTAAATGGAGCGAGAAATGCTTTACCCAGTGTCTACACTCTGTTTCCCCTGTCCAGATTAACACCATAACCAGTATGGAAGACTCCGAGATCTGTCAAGTTCCCGAGATGTATCATGATCTCCTCGAAGCTTTTAACGAGCAAAAACTACCAAGCTTCTGCCTCATCGTGAGTATGATTGTGCCATTGAATTATTGCCAGACACCATGCCCTCTCGTGGTCGAATTTTCCCTCTCTCTCAACCAGAAACTGAAGCCATGAACTTATATCTCTGAGGAGTTGGAAAAGGGATTCATAAGGCCATCTACATCACCTGCTTCATCTGGGTTTTTCTTCGTCAAAAAGAAGGACGGTAGTTTACGCCCCTGCATCGACTACAGAGGACTGAACAAAATAACCGTAAAGTACTGTTACCTCTTACCACTAGTTCCAGCAGCCCTTGAACAGCTCCGCTCAGCCCAATACTTCACCAAATTGGATCTCCGCAGTACTTACAACCTTCTCTGTATCCACCAAGGAGATGAGTGGAAAACCGGGTTCTCTACCATTTAATGGCCACTACGAATACCTTGTTATGCCCTTCGGCCTAGCTAACAGTCCTTTCGTGTTCCAGGCCTTCATCAATGAGATATTTCGAGACATGCTCAATCAGTGGGTCATCGTATACATCGACGACATCCTAATTTACTCCAACTCCTTACCGGAACACATTCAACATGTCAGAGCAGTGCTAAAACGCCTCGTCCAGAACCAATTGTTTGCCAAGATCTCTAAATGTGAGTTCCATCAGACCTGCATCTCATTCCTGGGCTACATTATCAGTCCCGAGGGAGTCGCTATGGACCAACAGAAGGTCGACTCCGTCACCCAATGGCCTCAACCCGAAACCATCCGGCAGTTACAACGTTTTCTGGGATTCGCCAACTTCTACAGACAGTTCATCAGGAACTTCAGTTCAGTAGCTGCTCCTCTCACAGCCATGGTTAAGGCCAACAACGCCTGCCTGAAGTGGAACTCGGACGCCATTAAAGCGTTTAACCAGCTCAAAGCCCATTTCTCAAGTGCACCCATTCTGTGTCATCCAGACCCTACTCAACCTTTCGTTGTTGAGATCGACGCCTCCAACTCCGGTATCGGAGCCATCCTATCACAAAGATCCCTGACCACGAACAAGCTCCATCCCTGTGCCTTCTACTCCTGTAAACTGAATCCCGCTGAGAGAAATTATGACGTGGGTAACCACGAACTCCTCGCCATGAAAGCTGCTCTAGAGGAATGGAGACATTGGCTTGAGGGCGCCAAACACCCATTCACCGTCATTACAGATCACAAGAACCTAGAGTACATCCGATCCTGTAAGCGCTTAAACCCCAGACAAGCTAGATGGGTGCTATTCTTTACCCATTTCGATTTTCAAGTCACCTACATCCCAGGTTCTAAGAACGTCAAGGTAGATGCTCTCTCTCGCATCTCAGACGAGGAAACTTCGTCAGAGGAAGTCGAACCCATTCTGAAGAACCCGCTAATCATAGCACCCATTCCATGGGACATCGAGCACGAGATCATGCAGGCTTCTGATCAAAACCCCACTCCGCAGGCATTTCCTGAGAACAAGATTTATGTGCCCCTTTTGCTCCGTGAAAGACTGATTGCTGAAGTACACAATCACCCCAGTTCCGGTCATCTAGGCAGCACTGCAACAGTTCAATTGATCCAAGCCCGCTTTTGGTGGTCATCCATTAATAAAGACGTGATCAACTTCCTCAATAAATGTTCCCCCTGTCAAATAGCTAAACATTCCCGTCACCATCCAGCTGGTCTGCTTCAACCTTTAGAGGTTCCCCGTCGTCCATGGTCACACATAGCCATTGACTTTATCACGGATTTACCCCAGTCACAGGGGAACACCACCATCCTCACGGTCGTAGACCGTTTCTCTAAGGCCTGTCGACTCATCGCCATACCCAAATTACCCACAGCCCTAGAAACAGCTGAGCTCCTATGCGAGTATGTATTCCGTTATTATGGTCTTCCTGAAGACATTGTTTCAGACCGAGGTCCTCAGTTCACATCCCGACTATGGTCCGCCTTCTTCAAGAATCTTCAAGTGAATATCAGTTTGACTTCCGGCTACCACCCTCAGTCTAACGGACAAACGGAACGCCTTAACCAGGAGATCGGTCGCTTTCTACGCACCTACTGCCATTCTAACCAAACAGATTGGAATAAGTTCCTCATGTGGGCTGAATATGCGCAGAACTCCCTTAGAAAGGCATCTACAGGTCTGTCTCTCTTCCAATGCGTACTTGGTTTTCAACCTCCTCTATTTCCCTGGTCAGGTGAGACCACAGAACTCCCAGCAGTCGACACCTGATTCAAAAAGTGCGAGGAGGTATGGAACGCAGCTCACACCCATTTATCACACGCTATCCGAAGGTTCAAGGAGCAAGCCGACCGTCACCGACGTCCTGGCCCCACGTTTTCCCCAGGACAAGGGGTGTGGCTATCCGCTCGAGACCTACGTTTGAAACTGCCCTGCAAGAAGCTTAGTCCCAGGTATGTGGCTCCGTTCCAAATAGAAAGACAAATATCACCTGTTTCCTTTCGACTGACACTCCCTAACCATTATCGCATTTCTCCTACTTTCCATGTTTCCCTGCTCAAGCCTGCTGTTGGTCCAGCCGAGACGGATAGAGAGGTGGCAGCCGGTGAACAGGGTCCCCCGCCTCTCATTATCGACGGAGAGGAAGCCTATCAGATCCACGAGATCCTGAGATCCAGATGCCGGGGTGGTCAACTACAATACCTCATCGACTGGGAGGGGTATGGCCCGGAGGAAAGATCATGGATCAATTGACTCAACTATGTTGGATGAGTTCCACTTGCAGCATCCGGATATGCCGGCTCCTTGCCCCCATGGAAGACCCTGGCGTCGAGACTCTTCTCACTTTAGGAGCCGTTCGTTGGGGGCGGGCTCTGTCACCGACTCGGTCCCAGTCATTCCCCTCGCTGGCCAGCAGAGGCCGCCATCTCCGGACTTCTAGCATTACATCATCCACTTACGCTGATTGTGCACACACCTGATCTGAATCTAGTTAACGACCCACGTACCCCATATAAGCCGCACACAAACACTCAGTCTTGTTTAGCCCCGGCCAGCATTACTGAGCGTTATTCCCTGCCTGATCTCTTGTGTATAACTCCAGCCCGTTTCTGACTCTGCTTCGCCTTCTGCCTGCCCTTGACCCAAGCCTGATACACGGACTCTGATTCTCGCAGCCTGCCTTTGACCCATGCCTGGTAATTCACTCTGTGTCTGTTTGCCGCCAGCCTTGAAACCTTTCATACTACTGTTGATGTGTGTTTGCACCTTTGTGCATATTGTGTGTTTGAGTAAGAGCTTGATTAATAAATACTGCATAATGGATCCCTCCGTCAGTCTCCTCATTAAATCCACAATGAGGCATTTAAAAAAAATACACTTTTCAAAATTATGCATTTGCATTTCCCAAGATGCTGTTGTCATGTAACAGGCAAAATCCATAACAAATTCCCTTTTCACATTTTTTCTCCAAACTTTTCTAATTTATTTAGATATAACATGGTTTCAACCCTGTAATATTAAATCATATCTTATTTTATTAGGTATGGGGGTATTCAAGGAGAATGAAAATACTTCTGATTGCTGAACTGAGCATGAATAAGCAATCTGGTGCAGTTATATTCATAAGGACAAAAAGTAAAAATAGATTTTGATTGCTCTTCTTTTTCAAAGAATTATTTATAACAATGGAGCATATTCCTTACAAAAATTGTAATAAATACCAGTTGTCAATCTATTTTCCTCAGAATACTATCCCTTGGTAAGATAATATGTAAGTGCTAAGCTCTGTAGATTTTGATGTGGGGCAAAATGTTAGCGTGCAATACAATGATGATTAAGATTACATTTATTACTGTATGATTATTCCTCCACAGCTTGATGTTCTGTGTCATATTTTATATACTATATCAAAAGCCTGTCTACTTTATCATCTACAGCAGCGGTTCCTAACAGTGGGGTCCCGGCCCACAAGGGGGCCTCAGTGATCTTTGTGGGGGGTTGTGTCATATTCAAAAAAAATCTTAGCAGTGGAAAATTAGGTGAATTATCGTGTTGGCTTAGATAATTTTATCCCCTAGCTCTGTGGTCCTAAACCATCAGTCCGTGGATCAATTGGGACCAGGCTGAACAAGTAATCATTAATTATTTCTGTTTTATTATTATTTGAGTATGAACGATCTTTTATTTTGAAAAGTCTTTTATTTTGAAAAAAATGAACCTATTCTCCTGCTTACATCTCGGTCACTTTAGCGTCCAAATTTAACCCAAAAGCAGCAAAATTAGAAAGAAACAGACATCCTTTTAGGGGCCATTTGCACATTGTGTATTTCAAGAGTTAGCACAAGTTTGTTGTTTCCAATGTAGGTGCGCGTTTTGCATGCACAAGCTGCATGACGTGCTCGCACCAATGAACCCAGGGCCACGAATGCACTGCAAGTCACGTGACAAGAATTGACGATCAGCTTCAGCTTGTATGAAATTTTCACATTTTGGTAAGATTAGTTTTTCTCAGACAAACAGAACACACCAACACTGCAGTGCTTTGTACTTTTCTCCATAAATAAAACTTGTATCAGAGTGACAGCAATGTTTTTTCAGATTGTCGTCCTCTGAGAAAACAGTTAATGATCGCCTAGCAATCTACAAAACACTAAAACACCCCATCTTTGGGGTGAATTGTAATAGCCTATATTGTTTTTCCCCTTTAACAGCAGTGTGAATACTAATATTTTGGTTATTGAATTTCAAATAGGGCCAATTTAAAAGTCAAAGGCTTATGTTTTTTCATTTACAAATGGCCTACTAATGTTTTGCTTTATATTTTACATTAGGCTATTATTTGTGCATAAACATATCTAGATATAGTAATAAAAATACTGTTTGTTTAAAAAAAACATTTTTTTTGTCATTGTTACTGCAAACTTTTATGAGTGATAATATCATTAAATGTGAAGGGGGTCTCACAAAATTTTCCAGGGGAAAAGGGGGTCTCAGGCAAAAAAAGGTTGGGAACACTGAGCTACAGTATCAGCTTATTCTTGCATTAATTTTATGCAAGACAAATGAACCACAACCTGAATGACCTAACAACCTGAACCATGCCTCACTAAAAAGTCAAAACAGAGAAAATTAATATCAGACAAAATTAAATTATGATCATTTAGACACATTCGAATTTAATAAACCATGATAAAGAAGATTTTACAAGGTTAAAGATCAGAAAATAAATGGGGTGCATTTCATAGTACGAGTGTTTACCAAAACCATAGTTTTTCTATGACAGATCCATCATTTTGAACCATGTTAGTTATAGTGTAAAATGTTCATATATAATGACCTCTAAACGAGGTGGAACAACTACTTCTTTAAAGAAAGCCCACATAATTTTTTTGTGCAAATTATATTGTTTTACATGCACATGCATTAAAATTTTTTATATATTTATTATATATTATAATATTAGTTTTGGTAAGACATGCAGTGGCTTTCCTTAATCATTAAATTTTAAAGGACCTATATATGTTTCTTTTACAAATATTATTGAAAATATTGCATATAAAATCAAGCTAAGCTAACACACATTCTAATATTATATATAAATCATATAAATCATATAAATCGTTTACGGTTGCACTTTACAGTAGGCTATTTATTAAGGAATTTAAAAAATCCTAATAATATTATAATATTTATTATTATTAAGTAGGAATTTTTTTAAAGTCTACTTTTACAATCTGAAACATTCAAACCAATGCAGAAATATTCCAACCAACAGGCCCATGTTATATACAGATACATTTCTTTATAAATAGACTATAAATTTAAACCAATAGCATATGCTATAAATTTTTGTGTTCACAAGATTTGCAGATGTAGAATAAATTTCATATTTAAATAACAGGTCACCTATAGCTTTCATCATGAGCCATGGCTGTGTTCAAAATGGCATAAATGTTTTTAATTAAGGGAACAAAATTGACATGCGGTCGCTAAAACTCAACTGTAAAAATACTTTGAAAGCAAATTACACCTAAGAGAGATTACTTTATTGTTTTTTAAATTATTTTTTAAGTTTAAATGTACACATAGTGGTGCAGTAGGTAGTACTAAGAAGATTGCTAGTTTGAGCCTCGTCTGGGTCAGTTGGCATTTCTGAGTGGAGTTTGAATGTTCTCCCTGCATTCGCGTGGGTTTCCTCCTGGTGCTCCGGTTTCCCCCACAGTCCAAAGGCATGCAGCACGGGTGAATTGGGTAGGCTAAATTGTCCGTAGTGTATGAGTGTGTGTGAATGTGTGTGTGTGGATGTTTCCCAGAGATGGGTTGCGGCTAGAAGAGCATCCGCTGCGTAAAAACTTGCTGGATAACTTGGCGGTTCATTCCGCTGTGGTAACCCCAGATTAATAAAGGGACTAAGCTGACAAGAAAATGAATTAATGAATGAGTACAACTAATGTTTTTTATTGGAAATATAATGGATGCTAATTGAATGAAGTAATTTTCTATTGCAGAAAGATTTTATATATATATATATATATATATATATATATATATATATATATATATATATATATATATATATATATATGTATATATATATATATATATATATAATATTTTCTTTGTTATTTAAAGTTGTTACATTGGATTATAAACTGCCTGATGTTGCATAACCTTTATTATCAAAGCCCAGTTCAATGACTTGGCACAATGGAAATGATTTGAAGAGGCACCTGTTGTGAGAGAACATGCTGACAGAAGGGCCAGAGTGATGAAGACTTGGTCAAAAAAAAGAGAAATTGAGCTTTTGGGTTTCATGTCACGAATCACTGGTGTTAACAGTGACCCACTATTTGCACTCTCAGCCGAGGCATAAATTATTTAATCCCCATGCCTGTGAGTGCTTTAAAATCTACAGTCAGAATCCAGAGGACTTATCTGAGACAACATGAGAGGAGAAATAAGGTGTGTCAATGGTTATCAGGCTGAGTATGAAAACATCACGTTGATGGCTTACTAGTAAAGGAAAATGCAGTCTGCTGAAGTTGGTTTTATTACTTCTTCCATCTCATCTTTCGTTATTGGATAAAGCAAACTCATTTCACAAGCAACAATGTCCCAAAATATCATTCACTGCATTCGCATGTTCATATTTAAAAATCATAAGGTGATAATTACATGTGTGCTATTACAAAGACCCTCCTCATCTCTGCAGAAGAATCTGTAAATTAGGAGCAACATGGAAGTTTGTTCTCCCAAACTGCTCTTCCCCAAAGTGCTGCTTTGTTGTTTAAAAAATGTGATAACAAAAAGGCTGGAGTAGAATGCTGGAGTATGAAGGCATGGCTCTATGGACCTTCCTGCTGGCTTGGTTGTAGGAACTGAGGGTGTGATGGATACAACAGGTGAATTGCTGTCGATATGAAGGTGTTGAAACTGTAATTTGAGTTCGGATCCCAGGTGAAAAAAAATGTACTTGAGTACACTAAAAATATACTGAAAAACAATTAAGTGCATTGTAAGTACAATTTTATTTTTTATACTAAATAAAGTTTAAAAAATATACACTATAAATATACTAATTTAAAGTATACTTTTACTTAAGTAGTATTTAAGTAAAACTTTGAAAGCATATTAAATATAACTGATATTTAAATAGATTTTTAGTAAATAACAACAAATGAAAAAATAGTTAAAAGTTAGTACACTTTTACACAGTTTTTGTAAGTATAAATTAAATTGAACTTTTACAAATATATTTATATAGAATTGTTAGTATATAGGCATCAAATGTACTACTTAAAAAATATATTATAAGTGTAATACTATAAAGTATAATTTGAACGGTATAAAAATACTTAAAAGTAAGTACACTTTTACATACAGTAGTTATTGTAAGTATAAATTAAATTAGACTTTTAAACAATATATTTAAGTATAATTTTTTTATTGTTGGAAATAAAGTTTACTTCCTCAAAAATATACTGTGTAATACTTATAAGTATATAACCACTTTTAATAGAATACTAACCGAATAGACGTCTTTGCCCACTGCTCCGCTCTTCGCACTCTTGCTTTTATATCTTATACCCTAATTTTAACTTGAGCCTATCAACACAGTGCTCAAACAACACGGCTTGAAGATCAGCATCGATTCTACAAACTTTCTGGAATACAGCTATACTAACAAGAGGGGAATTACCGTCTAAACAATCCTCCCGCTACCAGCTATCAGCTGCTTACATTCCGGAGACGGGAAGACATAGCTGTGAAAATGCCTCTGGATCGGATTAATTCAGATTCTCACTGCTGTACAAACTGCCACAAACTTCTACAAAAGATTGCAGTTCTTGAAACGAAGTTGCTTGCGATCCGACCAGAACTTCAGCTTCATTGTGGATTCTCTCAGCACACAGCCGGTGAGTCCCATAAATCTGTTCCTGCTACTGTTTTGAGCACAGAAAAACAGAAAAGAAATGTTGAAAATGAGCATTGGCATAAACAAGGTGCGAGACCAAAGGGTACTCGCGGGGTCAGATCATACGCTGCCGCATTAGCATCTTCTACCCCAAATACAGCTCGGACTCAAATACAGCTTCAGAACAGATATGAAGTTTTGAGTAATATGGGTGAAGAATCCCCAAATGCAGTCAGACAGAGATCGCATGATTCAGCAACTAATTCTGCATGGAACAGAGGCTCAAGGCCGACTAGACACCGGCATTCTGCTCCGATCACACGGGAGATAAGAACACTAGTCGTAGGAGATTCAATAATCAAGAATTTCAGGAGCAGATCTACAATGACATACTGCTTTCCTCATGCAACAGTTTCTGATGTAAACAAAGAACTTGAGGAAATTCTGAAAAAGCACAATACTGCAAAACGGATTATCATCCATGTGGGGAAGAATGATATTCGGAAGGAACAGTCAGAACTGCTCAAGAAAGATTTCTGTGAGCTCTTGGAAACAGCTGAAAGATTGAAGGTTCAGCCGTTCATAAGTGGACCACTCCCTGCAAGAGGGACAAATATGTTTTCACGGCTTCTTGGTCTAAATGTATGGCTACAGAAAACATGTAACAAGAAAGGACTGAATTTCATCGACAACTTCAATCTCTTCTGGAACCAAAGACAGCTGTTTACATCAGATGGCCTTCATCCAAACAAACTTGGTGCAAAGGTGCTAAAGGACAATATTTTTTTCTCCCTCAATCATCCATCAGGTGTGTATGCCACTGAACTGAATTGTACGCACACACCTAGCAAATGTCCGGATGACCACAGGACCTCAAATCAGCTCCTAAGTGGACATGTGGCTGACGAATCACCCAAGGACAGTGATAATGCCACGCAGCCAAAACACCCAATGTTGATAGAGACACTATCAGTTGCCCTCTGCTCAACACAGGCAGACTGTGACGCATCAGAACAGCATCAAGTCTCGTCACTCAAAAATGATCCTCAGGAACACATATTTCTGCAGACAGAATCTCCAGATGCACAGCCTCTGTCACCGGACACGTTCTCATTGTCACAATGTTCACCACTCTTGGGTTTTTCAAAAAAGATGGAGGAACTGGTGTATGCTGGAACTAAACTTTCACACTCCATTGCCGCAAGCCCCCAGTTACCAACCAAAAAGCGGCCTGCTCCACAACCACCTATGAGCCCACCTGGAAGAGCCCTCCGATCACACCGCCAGGGCCCAAACAACAACGCCCCATCTTCAGCTGGTGAACACAAGAGCTCTCTGTGATGTGTGTCGGGGACCTGCTTAGATAACAGTGTCTTTATCAAATGTTTTCAGAACAAGCAGGAACCCAGTGTGTCTGTAGCTTTCTCTAAGCAGATATGTGTTGTGTTAAGTGACAGAAAACCAAAGACTTCATCAGGCCATAAAGCAAATCATTCAAATCTGGTGTCTATTAAATGTAGATCGGAGACTATTATAGAAAAAACAGCTAAAACTGTTAAGTTAGCGCTTTTAAACATCAGATCGCTCAACAATAAGTCTCTTTTAGTCAATGATTTTATCAACACAAATTGCCTTGATTTTATGCTTTTAAATGAAACTTGGCTAGATGACAGTTGTAGCGCAGCAGTTCTGAATGAAGCAGCTCCTTTAAACTTTGACTTTTTGAGTGTTTGCAGAGTTAATAGGAGAGGTGGAGGCATCGCTGCCCTGTTTAAAGATGTGTATGAATGTAAACAAGTGTCATTTGGTGACTATTTGTCTTTTGAATATCTGAGTATAGCACTGAAAGGTGCTCCACGCATCTTACTGATCATTATCTACAGACCTCCAAAATATTCTCCAGCTTTTATTAAGGATTTTACAGAGCTGTTATCAATAGTAACCTCTGGATTTGATTATTTTAGTATTGCTGGGGATTTTAATATTCACATTGATAATCCAGAAATCAATGCTGTAAAAGAACTGATGACTGTTTTTAACACTTTTGATCTGACTCAGCATGTTCAAGGACCCACACACAATCGTGGACACACTCTTGATCTACTTATAACTAAGGGTTTACACATTTCATCGACTGTTGTTAAGGATGTGGCACTATCTGATCATTTCTGTATCTTTTTTGATATATTGATCACTCCAGCTATTAAAGACAGATCTGTCTCTGTCAGAAAGAGATGCATAAATGAGAACACCAGTGAGCAGTTTATGAAGGCCATATCGCTAGCACCAAGTATATCTGCAGACTCTGTTGATTCTCTCCTTGATTTGTTCAATTCTAAAATTGAGAATGTCATAAATGACATCGCTCCTGTTAAAGTCAAGTAGATGACTGGCAGGCAAAAGGGATCTTGGACAAGGTCACCTAGAGTACAAATGATGAAAAGACAGTGCAGAAAAGCTGAGAGTATGTGGAGAAAGACGAAACCACTAGTAGTCCATTATAATATCTATAAAGACAGTCTTTATGCCTTTAATATGGAACTAAACACTGCTAGACAGACTTTCTTTTCAAGCCTTATAAACAGCAACTTAAATAATGCTCGCACACTCTTTGCAACGATAGAGAGACTCACAAACCCCCCCAGTCGGATTCCAAGTGAGCTCCTCTCTGAAAGCAAATGTAATGAGTTTGCTCATTTCTTCACTGATAAGATCAATAATATCAGAAAGGCAATCAGCTCATTCAATCAGTCAAGTTGTGTCGATATCAAACAAGCTCAACCACAACTTGAGAAGTCAGACATTATGTCTGATTTCATGGCAATTAACGGTAAAATCTTAGAAGAAATTGTGCAAGTTATGAAAACATCAACCTGCAGTCATTCTTCAAAACGGTGTTTACCTGTTTAGAAATGGATCTTCTAAAAATGGTAAATGATTCACTTCTATCAGGGATTTTTCCAACCTCACTTAAAACTGCAGTTGTTAAACCCCTCTTGAAGAAGAGCAACCTGGATAACACCCTATTGAGCAATTACAGGCCAATCTCAAATCTCCCTTTCATTGGCAAAATAATTGAAAAAGTTGTTTTTAACCAGGTTAACAAGTTCTTAAACTTCAGGGGGTGTTTAGACAGTTTCCAGTCTGGTTTCAGAGCACATCACAGTACAAAGAGCGCTCTTATAAAGATAATCAATGATATACGCCTAAATACAGATTCAGGTAAAATAACAGTGCTGGTATTGTTGGATCTCAGTGCTGCATTTGACACTGTCGATCACAGCATACTTCTGGATAGGCTGGAAAACTGGGTTGGGCTGTCTGGCACGGTCCTCAAATGGTTTAGATCTTACCTTGAAGGGAGAGGTTACCATGTCAGTATAGGTGACCACAGGTCGAGGTGGACACCCATGACATGTGAAGTCCCACAAGGCTCGATTCTGGCACCTCTCCTGTTCAACCTTTACATGCTCCCTCTGAGCCAAATAATGAGAAAGAACCAAATCCTCCTACCACAGCTATGCTGATGACACTCAGATCTACCTAGCCTTAGTGCCTAATGACTACAGCCCCATTGACACCCTCTGCCAATGCATTGATGAAATGAGCAATTGGATGTGCCAAAACTTTCTTCAGTTAAACAAAGAGAAAACTGAAGTCATTGTGTTTGGGAACAGAGATGAGGTTCTCAAGGTAAATGCGTACCTTGGCACTAAAGGTCAAACGACAAAAAATAAGGTCAAGAATCTTGGTGTGACTCTCTTGAGTCAGATCTGAGTTTTAACAGTCATGTCAAAGCAGTCAGTAAATCAGCATACTATCATCTCAAAAGCATAGCAAGAATCAGATGCTTTGTTTCTAGTAAAGATTTAGAGAAACTTGTTCATGCTTTTATCAGCAGCAGGGTGGATTACTGTAATGGACTCCTCACTGGTCTTCCTAAAAAGACAGTCAGACAGTTGCAGCTCATCCAGAACGCTGCAGCCAGAATTCTAACCAGAACCAGAAAATCAGAGCACATCACACCTGTCCTCAGGTCTTTACACTGGCTGCCAGTTACATTCAGAATAGATTTTAAAGTATTATTACTGGTCTATAAATCACTAAATGGCCTAGGACCTAAATACATCACAGATATGCTCACTGAATACAAACCTAACAGATCACTCAGATCATTAGGATCATATAAACTAGAAGTTCCAAGAGTTCAGTCAAAGCAGGGTGAATCGGCTTTTAGCCACTACGCCCCTCGCTGCTGGAATCAGCTTCCAGAAATGATCAGATGTGCTCCAACATTAGGCACATTCAAATCAAGACTGAAAACACATCTGTTTAGCTGTGCCTTTATTGAATGAGCACTGTGCTGCGTCCAACAGATTGCACTATCATGTTTTTCTCTTCTTCATTCTTTTATATCACATTTTACCTGTTTTTATGTTTTGTTTTGTTTTTACGCATTTTTATTATTTGTTTTTATTTTTATTTTACTTGTTTCTTTTATTCTTGTTTATGTAAAGCACTTTCAATTGCCATTGTGTATGAAATGTGCTATATAAATAAACTTGCCTTGCCTTGCCTAACCATCTTTTTATTGCACTTTGTTTTACTAACCATCTTTTATTGCACTTTTAAATATACTAGATTTACGAACAAAATACACTAATAAATTATTAAATAAAAAAATAAAAAAATTGAATTGAATTTTCCCAATGTGATACTTAAGTTCACCTAAGATAATACATTAATTATTACTACCCAAAAAGTGCATAAAAATCCATGTTATATAATACAATTACATCATGTTTTTGAAGTGCTCTCTTTTTGCACACTGATTTTGTAGTTAATATACTAAAAGTTAGTCTTTAGTAGTTAAGATACTCAAAGTGTACTCAAACTGTGCTATCCCAGATGAAAAATGTACACTAAATTTAAAACTTGTATAATGAAACTCTGTATTATGCAATGTTGGCAATTGATTTCATTTGTGTCTGATAAAAATTTAATTATTGCCTCATAAAACTGTTAAAAGCTTAAGCATTTAATTAAACTTTTAATAACTTTTACTTGATTTTTGTGTTTGTGTGTGCGTGTGTGTGTGTGTGTGTGTGTGTGTGTGTGTGTGTGTGTGTGTTTGAATGAGTTTGCTCAGTAGCAAAGTAGCAAAGTAGCCCTGCCCATTTCCATGGTGCACCGAGGCAATTTTGAGTCAAATTGTAGCTGTGTGAATCTGCTATCGGCGTCTAATCGTCAAAATAAACAAAATAAATTTTCATTGGAAGATACAACTTCAGAAAAAGAGGATTTTAAATTTAGAAAGGACATGGAACAACCTCTCAGGTAATAAAATTGCATTTATTATGTAAAACCCTTATTAATGATATTAGCCTGTTGGCTAACTATTAATTGTTAATTTTGAATGTCAGCATGTTTATCGTCTTTTAAACTAGCCAAAAGATAATTTACAACAAGTGTAAATCTTCGGATTTATAGATTAGAATAACATAAATGTGTGCTGAAATCTTGCTCTCTGTGTTTTTTTCCCAGAATATTGAGTTATCAAAAGCTACAGGAAGGTCCCATTTCATCCATGTTTTCCTGAATTTAACTGGTATAAATAAAAGTAAAACCTTGCGATCAGAAAAGGTTGTATACACATTAACATACTTAATAATTTGCGATAAGAGTCGAGAGGTACATCACATAATTAGTAGGAAATGTTATATTATAGAAAATGCTCTGATTTATTTACTTATATATTTGCTTAATTGTTTTTATTATTTTGCTGGTTGGTCCCACTTTATATTAAGTGTCCTTAACTACTATGTACTTGCATCAAAAAATAATTACAATGTACTTACTGTGTTTATAATGTATTTGAGAACACTTGTGGTGCTTTTGAGTTAGGATAGAGGTTGGGTTATGAACAGGTTTTGTGGCATGGGTAGGTTTAAGGGTGGGTTGAGGTGTAAGGCATGGTCAACAGTGTATTTACAAATGTTAATTACAGATGTTTTTACATGCATGTATTTAAACAAGCATAAGTACACAGTAAATACATGTATTCACACAATAAGTACATTGTAACAAACTATTAAATCCTATGTAAGTACATATTAGTTAAGGCCACTTAATATAAAGTGGGACCTGCTGGTTTTGTCTTGTAAATTTAATTGATCTGACTTGTTTCTCAGTCTCCTCATGTCACAGGAATGCCAGAAACTGATCATGACTTCTGTGGAGCTCATGAGGAAAAAATAGTATTAAGTATATTTTAAAGGGGTGGTCCACTACGAAACCATATTTTAAACTTTAGTGTATGTATAATGTAGCTGTGTGAACATAAACAGCATCTCTGAATGTAAAATGCTCAAGCAGCCTTAAAAAAGTAAAAAGTTCAATGCAGGGAGACCTTGGTTTTTACAGAGTTAGCTTAGCAAAGCCTACAATGAACGAGTTTTGAGGACTACAAAAAAATACTTCCGGGCCTTGTGAGATTACAAACGCTCTTTTACCGCGCACATACACTGCGCAACTAAGGCCCGTGGCCAGAGGCGCTGTAATGTTACAGCAGAGAAAGAGCTAAAATTACGTCTAAACACTACTATTTCCATAGAGCTTCTTCTGTTTCTGTATTTGGGCTTCCAAAGGACACAACACAAAGACAGAAGTGCTAACAGTTCAATATTAATTATGTTCCAGAGAATTATAAAATAGATAGCAAGAATGATTTGACAAAACACAGCTTTCAGAATCTCTCCTAGTTCAGTGCTGGATTCAGTTAAAATCTCCTCAAAAATGGAGGAGCTACAAGCAGACGCTTTGAACTCTGAGCCACGAACTGTAAATGATTTATATGTTAAAATTGATCTTGACATGTACAGTGTCTAGCCTTAACGGTAAGTTGTAGGAAAGATGTAAACAACGGGAAATGCTGTTTGCCACCGCTAACGATTTAGCTACAAATTCATATTTATCAGTCAAACTGCTTTAAATAAACACACACACACACACTTCACCAGTGTGCGTGTCTCTCTATGTGTGTGTGACTGCAGTGTTTCTCTATAGGCAGCTTTTACATGCGTTTTACATCGATCATAATGAACTCGCAAAAGATATGTGAACGCTTAATGTTACTTACACAGGCATATTCGGATATATGTGAAAGACATTGTGTAACCTGTTGAGTTAAAAAGTATCAATCAAGGCTCACACAGGTTGCATCCCACTTCTTGTGCTTTATTCTTCTGTCAGTAGTGTCACTACAGAAAATAAGTTAACTCGAGCATCAAAGAAAAAGAAACATCACTCCCGCGCACATGTGCTTCTCGTGTTGAGGCTGATTTATACTTCCGTGTCAAGCGTACACGCATGCTATGGTGATCTCTTGTGGCCCCGACATATGGCGTATTAGCACGAAAAGATGGTCTAGCAAATAAAGACATGAACAGTAGGGGGCAGTCGTGTACTGTATTGAAGCCGGAGCATTTTTTACACATCGTTATAACCTAAAACACTACTTCATATATATATATATATATATATATATATATATATATATATATATATATATATATATACATACACAAATATTACAGTAAATATCAGGGCCGGTGTGGGACTCCTTTTCATCTGGTTCTCAGCCATGACAGTTAAATCCTTTTAATATGTTTTTATATAGTTAATCAAATAATGCCAAAAGCGGGGTGCGTATAGTGCAGCTCGATGGTGTCCTTGGTAGAGCATCTGCCTTGCACACAGTAGGTTACCGGTTTGAGGCCGGCACGCTTTACAACCCCCAGGGAATGTTTAGTTCAGATAATACTGATATTTAGTGAATCTTTATTGTCCATTTGGCTCTTTAAAACAACTGTCGCACACCCTCTGATCTCCCCGTTGTTGAAAACCACTGAGGCTACGTTTACACTGATCCAGATAAATTTGAAAACGGAGTTTTCGTTTGAAGACGCAGCGCGTCCACACTATCGTTTTTAGTCGTTTTGCTAAAGCTTGTCATCCACACTGAAACAACTGAAAATGCTGTCCCCCCTGCACTGCACATGCGTGAAACGTAAGACCGGCATTTATTTTCTATCTGGCTCTTTGAAATGTCGCAGCAATATGTTGAATAAAAGCAAAGATGGTTTAAATGGACCGACAGTGAGGAGGAGTCGCTGCTTTGGGTAACACACGACTACAAAGTTAAGTTTAATGTTTGGTGAGAAACAACTGTCTTCGCCACTAAACAACAGCTGATTAAACATCTGTGTCCTAAGCAAGATGGAGCAAACTGATATTAATCTTTAATAATGCTGTCAAAACGGAGAGCATCCATAACAATCGCTGTAGCTACATTATCATTCATTTCAGCCGACTGCGTCACTTGAGAAGAAAAAAACGCGTACGGGCTTAAAAGGTTGGTGACCACTGCTATAGAATATCTTAAAGGGACTTTGATCTCACCTACTCTACGCACACACAATATGTGTGGGTTTTGACAATATGTGTTTATTAAGGCTATAAAGATTAGCCTATCAGATGAAATGCATAGTGAAATATGAAATAAATGTCTCTTTTGCTGAATATTTAATTAATCTATATCTTTAATATTTTAAAAATCAACTCGCTTTGGCCCAAAAAAAGAGGCGCGCAGCACTAGCAGACCTGTGCTTTCCCAAACAAAGACGTATAGTAACTTGCAGCTGAACGATGCATTATTTTGGGAAAAAAAGGATATACAGTAGTGATGAATGTTTTCCAAAACCCCTAGTTTCTCTGTCGCAGATCCATCATTTGAAACACGTTAGTTATAACGTAAAACGCCCATAATGATAAAGCACACCATCATCACGAGGGCATTAAAATAAAGACAACCGAAACAAATTTATAATTGGTTTATTTATTTAATGTGATTTTTTAAAATATATTTATTCTTTAAATTATTTTAATATAACTTAGGCTATTCTATCGAGATATGACACCATAAAAGGCCTTCAATGCACTGATATAGTTAGTAGGGATGCAATGAAAAGCCGATTTCACTTTTAACCCTGTTTTTATTCATTGTATGCTTCCCAACGCCGCATTTCTGTTGCGGGAAAAAAAAGCTGCTGCAAATATGCCAACATATGCCAACACCATTTTAATAGTTTCATGGTATAGTAGCTGGTGTGCTTCATCTGCGGGATTCTGATTTGACATTCTTCCACTAAACTTGCACTGTCTTGAAGTGTAAATGGGCTATGATCTTTTGCCATTGAGGCTAAGACATCAAGGTGTAAATGGGCTATAGTTCTCTCTGCAACTTTCTGGTTTGAGGTAGGGGAAGTGGGAGAGGCAATTCAAATGTACCATCTCTAAAAATAAAAAAGCATCTGTGTGTAAAGATTATTACCTTATTTTTTATTTTATTATTATTATTCATTTATTCATTCATTCGTTCATTCATTTTCTTTTCGGCTTAGTCCCTTTATTAGTCTGTAATCGCCACAGCGGAATGAACCGTCAACTTATCCAGCATATGTTTTACGCAGCGGATGCCAGGAGGGCCAGCTGGGGCTTCGGGGCAGGGTGAAAGGAGAGGTGGACTTTGCCCTGAATCTGGGAAAGATGGCTTCATTACACTAGTTTTCACACGGATCGCACATGGGTTACATGCGCCAAACACATAAACAAATAAATAAACAAGGGAAAGAAAACATCTAAAGAAAGCATTTAGCCTTATAGGCTGAGGTCTTTTTGCTTATAATCGCCCTTATGTTTCTGTTTTAAATGTAAGGCTGTTGCATGAAATAATACCATTTTAATTTATAAGTGACTTTGCTGTGTTCCTTTTGATGTTTCAATAACGCATAATAATCTTTACACCATATTAAAGACACAGCAGACAGTAAAGGTTTCCGAGAGTTTTTGTCAAGTTTAATCGGTGTGTTTGTACGCGTTTAGATGCCTGTATGTGTGTGAGCGACTGAGCAAACAAGCGCTTCCTTCACAGCTCTGTTGATGCTGCGAGCGGCTTCTTTTTTTTTCGTTATTTATTTAGCAGATAATAAACAACATGAATATAACAGAAAGACATAAAACTTAACAAATTACGTGTCCCCTTTTTTAGACTCAAAACAATAGTGTCATATCTTTATAAAATAGCCTTAACCATATTGAAATATAATTTAAAGAATTACAAATATTGGATATAATACAATCGCATTAAATAAATTAACCAATATAAAACAAGCAAAAGCTAGCTAAAACAGTTTAGGTAGGCCTATATAGCCTACATAAATGAAACCGTTAAAGCCATATTAACTTTCATTTTACAAAGGCCTCTATGAATATAAAGTTTTTAGATATTTTCTAAAAACAATAAACACCAGAGGTTTAAAATATTATTTATAAAGTATTTGGATACGTTGATAATAATCAAATCGTGCAAACAGAGCATTTTTGGGGAGAGTGAATGCAGAAACTGCGACCTTTTTTCTGTTATCCAGCTGCGCAATGCCACTTTAAAAACGCATCGGGGAAAACTGCAAAAATAAGTGTGTTCTGTGTCCCCAAACAAGTGTTGATGTTTTTCTATGACGTGCTATAATTAAAAATTGAAATTTACATGAAGAGCTTGATTAGTGAAAAGCTGCTGAGCGCAACGAAATATAGGTTATATTTTATTGCTTGCTCTTATGTGCTGAAATACACTTTCCTTAAGATCATAATATGCAACATCTAAGTGTCATATAGCCTATAAGGAAAAAAATGATATGTTTCAGGTCTCTCCAGAGCATTTGGGCTGAATGTTTGACTGCGACTATCTAAATGAGGATGTTATAAAATACATTTTCTACCGAGTTATTAATGGAGTTGGCTGCCCGCACTCAACGGACTGTTTTCCATTACCCCTGTTCCCATCCCCTCTGTCTCTGTTGTGTCTTGCCGGTGTGCTTATGCTAAGATAGGGCTGTTTTTCTCCCTTTTCTCCCTTTGTCCTAATCAAGGGCAAGCTGAGGGGGGTGTTTTTTAGCCTAACTGTCCAAATGTATCTTTCTTCGTTTCTAAATGCTACCACCTATGATCTTTCTCCCCTGAAAAGTTGTTTGTGATGTTTTGTGTATGGTCTGGGGGGTCCAATTTCGCTATACGAAAGTGTAGTGACAAATAAAGGCTTGATTGATTGATTGATTGATTGAGACCACTGGATGCACGATGCCAACAGTCGAATGGTGAGTAAATGAAAAAACACACAGGCCCGTGCGTATATACATAGGCTATTATGTAGCCTACTGCTGTACAGTAACGTGTCATTTGTTTGTTTCGGTTGTCTTTATTTTATTGCTCTCGTGATGATATGGTATGCTTTATCTGCCTGATTCCCGCTGAAGTGGGCAAGTTGTGTGACGTTTGATTCGGGGGACGTTCTGGGGGCTGGGTTTGCATGACGCGCTGCGTGCTACTAGCCCGACAGTGGAAACGCGACATGATTTCGGCCTCACTGATGCCCATGCATCTGACAGACAAGCTTTTGGTTATGAGATGGGGGAAGGGGTATGTCTCCACTCAAGTGTTTTTCACAAACATGCATACACAAAATCCAAAACTCTGACGTAGGACAGATGGTGTAACTGTAGCAAAACATGCGTTTTTAAACGAAACCCCATGAAATATGGGGCCTTATGAAAATTAATGTTTAATGCATAGCAACTTCTGGACTGATTTACATGTTATTTAAAATATCTATATTAGGCTCCTAACATTCGCCAAAACAAATATATTTTTACGAAAAACAGAACATAGCTGAATAGGGTGTTGCCTGCTGAGCCAGAGCGACAGCAGCAGACAATTCCGCACGGCCATAAAGCCTTCACCCGACAGTTATTTTTAAATATGCACAATGCGAGCCAAAACAATAGACATGCAATGCCCATTATCCTTTCAGACAACTTCGCTTTAAATTGTATTAAGGTCCCATTTACGCTGTACAGCGGTTTTATATAAAAAGTTAATGATACATATAACAGGCTACATTTTGATGGTGAAATAACCTTTTGAACGATAGCTGTTATTTATTTCAGTATTCAAACAATAAATAATGAATGCATCAAGTGAAATAAAACAAATATGAAACAACACATGTATATAAATATAATGGACTATTATAATTAGCAAAATGCTGCTCTTTTTATCTTGTATTTTTATAATTTCATTATTGCTATTTTTAATATTTTAAATTAATTAAAGGTATAGACAAATACTGCTTGACATTTTAGAAAATATTTTGCGCAACCCAGTACATATTAAAGATCACAGAGAACAAACAAACAAAAGCACATCGCTTATATAGGATGTCAATCAATTTAATCAAGCTCTAGCAACGAATAAAATAATAGGCTATTTTATTATTTTAGACGACGGTTAGTAATTATATTATAAATGGTTATGTTCAGGTCAATGAAATAATAACTTTATTAAATAAAATATGTTTGTAAGAATGTGGTGGGCCAGTGATTCCCTGGCTGTCATCAGTGGGTTAATGAGCTCAGGAGAATTCTGCTTTGCATTTTTCTATACATTACTAATATCACTAAGCCAGACATTTGTTTTATAGGTTAACCAAATATTTTTAGAGATTTAGCAGTTTTATTCTGACGCGTTTGCCAGTCATGCCAGTCAGTGAAAAAAAGTAATTGTGGCCCTGTTTGCAGGTATTCAGATTCGTTTTTATCAATCTGATGCAACTTTTGTTATTTACAGGACATAAAAATGCAATTAAAAGTTTCAAATCAATTAAACTGAATTTATAAAAAGACTAGCCTATTTTATGCATTAAATAATGAAATATATATAACTAATTTCCTTTATTTCTGATTAGACCATGTATTTTAGTCTGTTTTACAGTTTTATTATGTACATATGCTTTTTTAAAATAACATTCGTTTAACAAATATTTTAGCACATAGAAAGTCATTAAATTTCCTGTCTTTTGATTAAAACTTTTATGCAAAAGGATCAGAAATTGGTCGCGCATGCGCAGGAAATGAAGGCAATTATGCGACACATGACATGCATTGCTCTCATGCCACGTTTTGAGGATGAATTCTCATCTAGGTGCTGCTTTGAATAGAATAAAACTATTAAAAAGCACATTAAAACTTTACTCAGAAAAATAAAACATTCATAAAGGAGTATCTTATGGAAAAACACCAATTGACGGGCTCTGCTTTTGGTTTTAAAAGAATCAAGCAGCATTTTAAGCATGTTGTTAAAATAATAATGAATTTACAAAAGACAATAATTTTCCCAAGAAAAAAAAATAATTTCTTATGACTTGCAGCCGTTCACACTTGACCTAGACCAGTTCGCAACAAACATGATAACTACTAGATAATGATGAAATGATGGTTCTAAAAATCGTTGTCGATAGCTTATTAAAGAATAGCATCCACACCACTGTGATGCTGATCACCTCTGTGCTGAGCCGCGTCATAAACTTAATAAATATGATAATTTAGTGTTTAACCAACAAACTAATCTTTTTTTTTTTAATTTGGAAAATTACAGTTATTAATAGTTCTTATATAATATTCTTTTAAATAGCCTACATAGTCTAATCTATCAATTAAACAAATCCAAAGTTTTTTATTTATTTGCTTGCATATGAACCAAACTGAGGCTTTCATTTTACAGCTTAAAACATGTATGAAAATTAATGCAATATATGTCAACAACAAAATTTGTATATGTTATGTAGTAGCCAATATTTACAAAAAGTCAACATAGAGCCTTAAGGTTCATTGTCATTGTCTTTCATTACAGGCAGTGCACGCACACGTGAAGCGCCAGTGAGACAGACGAAATACTGTAAGTTATAATCATAATTAAGACAATCTTTAAACTAATAACTTATATTAAAAATGTTTACAGAGGTTTTGTAATTTAAAATAGCAAGCAGAACATTAATTAAATGCATATTTTTTGTGGAGCAATCTATGTGAGGTAGCCTAATATTTTTATTTAAAGAAAGAAAAAAACATAATTGGTCAAACAGCATATGCCGGTTCTTAAAAAGGATTCGGTGAGTGTTTTCGTTTTGCAATATAAATTTGTCATTTCAGTGAAAAATATCTAGACCAGGATTTATTTGATTTACTATTCTGTTTTTGTTTTAGTGCATGAAGATGCTCTGTTATGTTCCGTATGCTGTTCGCATGCTAAAATAAATCAGTATTTTTAAATGCAATATTTAATGTGTCACAAAATAGGCACGCTATATTATTTATTAAATAATATTTTACTGTTAATCTGTTGACGTTAACATTCGCTTAACGAGCGGCCGTTGTGTGTTGGCAAAATTAACCGAAATGAGCAGTTTCTATAGCTCTGGTGCTAAACTCAAATAATATATCTTCTTTAGTAAAAGAAAAATAACAGACCTATAGGTAGGCTATACATGACAGACAGCCCAATCTAACAAAAACATGCTTGCTGTTTAAGCATTCTTTGCGCATATGTTGTGATATTGTCCTTTCCTTTTTAATTTTAAGATTTTTCTTTGAAATCTGCAATAGGCTACAATTGGCATCTTTGGTAAAATAATCAGCCTTTTATTAAGTTTATTAATTTTATCAAATTAAAGCCTGATATTTTCCTGCAGGTCTAATGCAGACAAAACTAAACCGTCTGATGCCAATTTAATAATCCCTCTCCAAATCTCGCCGTAAGTGAGACGGAGAAAGTTCAAAACAAGGTCTGCTTAGGCCTATATGATTCAGTGTCTAAACACAAACTGCTCTGATAAGTAAAATATTAATAAATAAAATTACAGTGAAATATTCAGTTTCAGAGTAGCCTATATTTGGCTAAATCATTTTCTGTTAATGTCAATATACTGCGGCCGACAGTTTCACTTGTATTAATTTAATCAACTACTTTGACCAAAATGTGCTATTCCCAAAAACTATTCGCAGCATTTAAATAATTGAGTTAAATTGGTCTGGACCAACGAATGCAATATAGACATCAACTGCACGTCGTCCGTACACGTCTAATGTTTAGTGGGTGAATGTTTATTATGTGAAAACAAAAAAAAAAAAACGTATATATATGCTGTTCCCCTTCGGGGGAAACTCCAGCACTATAAGTGGATTTGATTGTTAAAATCCACGTATGGGAGGTTCGGTTCAGAAGCTACTCGTCTGAAAGAGTATTGAACGGGCCAATTAAGAATGAATTGGCAGCGCAAGCCTGCGCAGGTGTGCGGCATATGCAATCAACTGAGTATATAAGCACGCCTGGCGCCAGCAGATGCTATCCTTTTCGCTTCAGAGCCTTTTCTGATCGAGCTTATGAGGGTTCCTCCTGCTGATCTACAGCCATTTCGAGAGAACGAAAGCATCCCGGTCCAGAGCGAGTCCACGCAGCGGCAGACGGTCGAGCTGGGTATCTCCCTTGCCTGGCGTCCCTTTGGGTCCGGTCCTCCAAGAGCGGTGCGTATTGTTGCAAATCCTAAAAGAGCAACACAGTCGTGCAGCAGGTCCTTTTCAGGATGGCGCTCCGACTGTGCGTTTCTGGTTGCGGGGGTTTCCTGGCTCCGGATGATGGACACGATCACTGCATTACATGTTTGGGGGTCCAGCATGTTAATGTGGTGCTCGGGGGCGGTTCATGTCGTCACTGCGATGCCATGACCGTTGCGCAGTTGAGATCGCGGTTAGCTTTCGTAAGAGAGCGAGCCACCCCAGTTGCCTCCTGCTCTGCAGCGGGCGCTCGGGCAGATCTGAGGGCTTCAGCGAGAGACAATCCGCCGCCCACGGGCTCGCGGACCTCTCGCTCCTCCAAGCGCTCCATCCAAGCATCGGGTACTGGGAGTGATCCGTCTAATCAGATGGTAGCTCTCACGCTCGCTGACACCGGAGATCAGATGTCCTCCGCGGCATCGGAGGGTGGGCTTTCATTGTCCGACGATGATCCGGACCCGCTCGCCCCCTCTGGGCAAGCAATCGTCGTCAAAACGGATCCTGAAGCGGACATGTTGGCCGTGCTTTCTCGGGCTGCTTCGGCCGTCGGGTTGGAGATGGTTTATCCCCCAGCCCCGTGGCCAGACCGACTAGATGGGTGTTACGTAGAGGATCAGAAGGCGAAGCCTTCGAAGCCTCTCGTCCCCTTCTTCCCAGAAGTGCACAGTTGGCTCACCCAGTCCTGGAGGGCACCTTTCTCTGCCCGCGCTGCGTCCGCCTCCGCCCTCACCACCCTGGATGGTGGAGCTGCCAGGGGGTATGAGGCGATCCCGCAGGTGGAGCGCGCCATTGCGGTCAATCTTTGTCCGCGTGGCGCCCCCGCTTTGCATGGTCCGCCCCGTCTCCCGTCCAAAGCCAGTAAGTTTTCTGCCTCCCTCGGAGCTAGAGCTTACAAGGCTGCGGGCCAGGCAGCTTCCGCCTTGCATGCGATGGCCACCTACCAGCGCTACCAAGCGCAGGCGCTGGCCGAGCTGCACGAGGGTGGGTCTAACCCAGGCTTGTTACACGAACTGCGACCGACTATGCTCTCCGGACCACTAAGTCCGCCGCCTGCTCACTGGGGAGGACGATGTCCACACTTGTGGTCCAGGAACGCCACCTCTGGCTAAACCTGGCAGATATGCGCGATGTCGACAAAGTTCGCTTTCTTGACGCGCCCATATCCCAGGCTGGCCTGTTCGGCGACACCGTCGGTGAATTCACCCAGGAGTTCAAGGCGTTGAAGGAGCAGTCGGATGCGATGGGCAAAGTCATCTATCGGCGGGGCCGTAAGCCCGCTCCATCCCCGGCCGAGCCATCCACCTCCGCTGCTCCTCGCCGAGCACGCCGAAAGCCGGTAGCCCCTCCTGCCCAGGGCGCCGCTAAGTCCGGTAAACGGATCGCGAAGCGTCCCTGAGAAAGGCCATCCGGAGAAGAGGAGTCTTGCTCTTTCCCCGCTGGAGGACGGGGCCCAAATTCCAACGGTACTTTTCAGTGCCACCAATGTTTCGATCAAAGAGCATTTTCTCCCTTCCCCGGATGTGACAGCTCAAGCCCCGCCAGTCTGGGACGCGCTGCCAGTCAGCTCGCAGGGCTTGCATGCTCCGCCAGCGGCTCTCGGGCGCTGGGGGGACAGTCTCCCTACTCCCAGCCCCCAAGCCCCCTCCAGGAGTCAGGGTACGGAGCCAGAGCGAAACGCTCTCCTCCAGCTCTTCTGTGGGACCCTCGTGCTCCCCGGATCAGCACACCCGCTCCTCGCTGCCCCTTCGCGGGTACGTCAACGATTGCTGCGATGACGTCATTAGTGAGGGCTCTGCCTGCCTGGTTAGCGCGGGCCAGCCCCTCGCGGTGGCTCATACGCACGATCAGACTCGGCTACGAACTACAGTTCTCCAAACGGCCTCCCAGGTTCACGGGCGTGTATTTCACCAGGGTCAATCCCCTGTCCGCCCCTGTCTTGTGAGAGGAGATTGCTGTCCTCCTGGCGAAGGGTGCAATCGAGCCAGTACCTCCAGCCGAGATGGAGAGCGGGTTTTACAGCCCATACTTCATCGTACCCAAAAAGAGTGGTGGGTCACAGCCAATCCTAGATCTGCGCGTTTTGAATCGCTGCCTTCAAAAGCTGTCGTTCAGAATGCTTACGCAGAGGCGCATCCTCTGATGCGTTCGTCCTCAGGATTGGTTTGCAGCCATAGACCTGAAGGACGCGTATTTTCATGTCTCCATTCTTCCATGACACCGTCAGGTTCTGCGGTTTGCGTTCGAAACCGCAGGCTCTCTCTGTCTCCGCAGGTCTTCACCAAACTCGCGGAGGGTGCCCTAGCGCCTCTGCGGCTTGCGGGCATCCACGTACTCAATTATCTCGACGACTGGCTGATTTTAGCCCACTCTCGGGAGCAATTGACTGCGCACAGAGACGAGGTGCTCCGGCATCTCCGCCTATTGGGGTTGCAGGTCAACTGGGAAAAGAGCAAACTCGCCCCGGTGCAGAGGATCTCTTTTCTCGGGATGGAGCTGGACTCGGTCACCATGGTAGCGCGCCTCTCTGGAGAGCGCGCTCGCCTGCTGCTGAACTGTCTGAGGGAGCTCGACAGCAAGTTAGTGGTCCCACTGAAATATTTTCAGAGGCTCCTGGGAATATGGCTTCCGCTGCGGCTGTCACGCCGCTCGGATTGCTCCATATGAGACCACTTCAGCACTGGCTTCAAGATCGAGTTCCGAGACGCGCATGGCATGCGGGCACACACCGAGTCTCTGTTACTGCGCTGTGTCGCCGCACCCTCAGCCCCTGGAACGACCCCTCGTTCCTGCAGGCCGGTGTGCCTCTGGGACAGGCGTCCAGTCATGTTGTTGTTTCGACAGATGCTTCCAGCACAGGCTGGGGAGCCGTGTGTCGCGGGCATGCAGCTGCGGGCCTGTGGGTAGGTGCCCAGCTGCATTGGCACATCAATCGCCTAGAGCTGTTGGCAGTGTTCCTTGCTCTCCGCCGTTTTTCTCCGGCGCTGGGGCAGCAACACGTGCTGGTCAGGACGGACAGTACGGCGGCGTATATCAACCGCATGGGGGGTATGCGCTCTCGCCGCATGTCTCAGCTCGCCCGCCGTCTGCTCCTCTGGAGTCACCCGCGGCTGAAGTCGCTGCGCGCCATTCACATCCCAGGTATGCTCAACCGTGCAGCCGATGTGCTCTCACGGCAGCAGATTCACTCTGGAGAATGGAGACTCCACCCCGAGTCTGTCCAGCTGATATGGGCGCGATTCGGGGAGGCCCAGATCGATCTGTTTGCTTCCCCCGAGAACGCTCATTGCCAGTTGTTTTATTCCCTGACAGAGGGCTCTCTCGACACGGATGCACTGGCCCACAGCTGGCCTCGGGGCATACGCAAGTATGCGTTTCCCCCAGTGAGCCTGATCGCGCAGTTAATGTGCAAGGTCAGGGAGGACGAGGAGCAGGTTTTGTTAGTTGCGCCCCTCTGGTCCAACCGAACCTGGATATCAGAGCTCTCCCTCCTCGCGACGGCCCTCCCTTGGCAGATCCCTTTGAGAGAGGACCTACTTTCTCAGGGACAAGGCACCATCTGGCACCCTCGTCCCGATCTCTGGAACCTCCACGTGTGGTCCATAGACGCGAGGAAGACTTAGGTAACTTGCCGCCCGCGGTGGTTGATACCATCACTCAGGCTAGAGCCCCCTCCACGAGGCGCGCCTACGCCCTGAAGTGGAGTCTATTCACTGAGTGGTGTGTCTCTCGCAGAGAAGACCCCCGATCTTGCCAGATCAGTGTTGTGCTCTCTTTCCTTCAAGAGAAGCTGGACAGTAGGCTGTCGCCTTCCACTCTCAAGGTTTACGTTGCTGCCATCTCCGCTCACCATGACGCGGTGGCTGGCGGCACCGTGGGAAAGCATAACCTCATCATCCGGTTCCTCAGAGGCGCTAGGCGAATTAATCCAACTCGCCCCCCTCTCACGCCCTCTTGGGATCTCGCCCTCGTTCTCACGAGCCTGCGATTTGATCCCTTCGAGCCACTCGATACAATATCTTTAAGATTTCTGTCCCTGAAGACAGCTCTGCTGGTCGCGTTGGCCTCCATTAAGAGGGTCGGGGACCTGGAGGCATTTTCGGTCAGTGACTCGTGCCTGGAATTCGGGCCGGGATTTTCTCACGTTATTCTGAGACCCCGCCCGGGTTATGTGCCCAAAGTTCCTACCACTCCTTTTAGAGATCAGGTAGTAACCCTGCAAGCGCTGCCCCCGGAGGAGGCAGACCCAGCCCTGTCCTTACTTTGTCCAGTTTGCGCTCTGCACATTTATGTGGACCGTACTCAGAACGTTCGAGGTTACTAAAGTAACCCTTCGTTCCCCGAGGAGGGGAACGGAAGCACTATAAGTGGATTTGATTGTAAAATCCACGCATTGGGGAGGTTCGGTTCAGAAGCTACTCGTCTGAAAGAGCATTGAACGGGCCAATTAAGAATGAATTGGCAGCGCAAGCCTGCGCAGGTGAGCAGCATAAGCAATCAACTGAGTATATAAGCTCACCTGGCGCCAGCAGACGCTATCCTTTTTAAGCTGAAGAGACTTTTAACAGCTAAGGGACAGTCATTATGGCGACGCAGTATAGTGCTTCCGTTCCCCTCCTCGGGGAACGAAGGGTTACTTTAGTAACCTCGAACGTTCCCCTTCGGGGGGAACTCCAGCACTATAAGTGGATTTGATTGTAAAATCCACGCATTGGGAGCCCATTGAAAGCGCCATAATGACTGCACCTTACCAACACCCACCATGACCGGGGGGTGGGGGGTGGGGACTTAACCGTGGCGGAATAAGCATATGGGATCGCCTAGTGGGGATCACGCATAGCAGGCACCTTTACCCAAAACGTGGGCTGACCAGCGGGCAGACCTACAACGTAGTGGGCCAGCAAGTGACTCCTCCGCTGAGTCAGTGCTGGGGGCCACGGAGGAATCTGCAGGGCTCACCTGATGGGGAACTTTACTGACAGATAAAAAGGCGCACGTATCTCCGTGTTAGGGAAAATGGCGCAGCAAGCGTGTTTCAACACCCTACCAAATTGTTTCCTCAATCACCAAGGGTTACCTAATACCCTTGAGGAAACCGGCTCCACTCGCAGATTGTAAAACCTTGCAAATGTGTTGGGTGTCACCCAGCCCGCAGCTCTACAGATGTCTGTTAGAGGGGCGCCGCATGCGCGCGCTCGAGAGGATGCGAAGCTCCGAGTGGAGTGCGCACGCGCTCTCGGGGGACGCGGCTCATCCACAATCTAGTGGAAACTTATTTCGGTACGGCACTTCCCTGCTGCCGACCGCTATAACAGACGAAGAGCTGCTCAGATGATCTAAACTCTGAGTGCGGTCCGGATAATACGCAAAACGCGAACTGGACAATAAAGAAGGGCTGGGTCTGCCTCCTCCGAGGGCAGCGCTTGCAGGCTCACTACCTCGTATTAAAACGGAGTGGTAGGAACCTTGGGCACATATCGCGGGCGGGGTCTCAGGACGTGAGAGAAGCCAGCCCAATTACAGGCACGAGTCACTGACCGAAAAATGCCTCCGGGTCCCCGACCCTCTAATCGATATCAACGCAACCAGCAGAGCTGTCTTCAGGAACAGAAAGATACTGAGTCGAGGATCGAAGGGATCTGACGCGGCTTGTGTAGCGAGGGCGAGATCCTAAGAGGGCATGAGAGGGGGCAGGGTGGATTAATTCGCTTAACGCCCCTGAGGAACCGGATGATGAGGTTATGCGTTCCCACGGTGCTGCCAGCCACCGCGTTATGAGAGCGGAAATGGCAGCCACGTAACCTTGAGTGTGGAGGGCGACAGCCTGCTCTCCAACTTCTCTCGGCGTAAAGAAAGCACAACGCTGATCTGGCAAATTACGGGGGTCTTCTCAGCGAGAGACACACCATTCAGTGAATAGACTCCACGTCAGGGCATAGGCGCGCTCGGGGAGGGGGCTCTAGCCCGAGTGACGGTATTAGCCACCGCAATCGGAGGTTACCTAAGTCTTCCTCGCGTCTAAAATCTCCAAAGATCGGCGAGGGTGCCAGGTGGTGCCCTGTCCCTAAGAGAGTAGGTGCTCTCTCGAAGGGACTGCCAGGGGAGGGCTATCGCGAGGGAGAGCTCTGACATCCAGGTCCGGTTGAGCCAGAGGGGCGCAACCAGCAACCTGTTCCTCGTCCTCCCTGACCTTGCACAGTAACTGCGCGAGCAGGCTCACTGGGGGAAACGCGTATTTGCGCGTGCCCCGAGGCCAGCTGTAAGCCAGTGCATCCGTGCCGAGAGCACTCGGTCAGGGAAAGAACAACTGGCAATGAGCGATCTCGGGGGAAGCAACAGATCGATCTGGGCTTCCCCGAATCGCGCCCATATCAGCTGAACAGACTCGGGGTGGAGTCTCCATTCTCCAGGACGCAAGGCTGCCGTGAGAGCGCATCGGCTGCACGGTTGAGCTTGCCTGAATATGAATGGCGTGCAGCGATTTCAGCCGCGGATGACTCCAGAGGAGCAGACGGCGGGCGAGCTGAGACATGCGGCGAGAGCGCATACCCCTTATACGGCTGATATACGCCACCGCCGCCGTACTGTCCGTCCTGACCAGCACGTGTTGCCGCTCCAGCACCGGAAAAAAAACGGTGGAGAGCGAGGAACACTGCCAACAGCTCCAGGCGATATGCCAATGCAACTGGGTACCTTTCCACAGGTCCGCAGCCGCATGCCCGCAACGCACAGCCCCCCAGCCCGTGTTGGAAGCGTCTGCTGAAACGACAACAAGACTGGACGCCTGTCCCAGAGACACCCAGGCCTGTAGGAACGAGGGGTCGCTCCAAGGGCTGAGGGCGCGGCGACACAGCGCAGTAACAGAGACTCGGTGTGCGCGCACGTGCCATGCGCGTCTGGGGACTCGATCGTGATCAACCAGTGTTGAAGTGGTCTCATATAGAATAATCCGAGCGGCATGAAGCGGCTGCGGATGCCATATGCCCCAGGAGCCTCTGAAATAGTTTCAGTGGGACCACTATTTTACTGTCGAGCTCTCTCAGACAGTACAGCATCAGCTGAGCGCGCTCTCCGGAGAGGCGCGCTGCCATGGTGACCGAGTCCAACTCCAGCCCGAGAGAAGAGATCCTCTGCACGGGGGCGAGTTTGCTCTTTTCTCGGTTGACCTGAAACCCCCACAGGTGGAAGTGCCAGAGCACTTTGTCTCTGTGCATAATCAATTGCTCCGAGAGAGGGCAAAAATCAGCCAGTCGGAAAGAAATCGAGTATGCAGATGCCCGCGAGCCGAAGGGGCGCTGAGGCTTGGTGAGGACCCGCGGAGACAGAGAGAGCCCGAAGGGGAGGGCTTTGTATTGCCAAGCTCGACCTTCAAACGCAAACCGCAGAAACTGACGGTGGCGAGGAAGAGTGGAGACATGGAAATACACGTCCATCAGGTCTAATGCTGCAGACCAACCCAGAGGACGAACGCACCGGAGGATGCGCTTCTGCGTGAGCATTCTGAACGGCAGCTTGTGCAGGCAGCGGTTCAAAACGCGCAGATCTAGGATTGGCCGTGACCCACCGCTCTTTTTGGGCACGATGAAGTGTGGGCTGTAAAACCCGCTCTCCATCTCGGCTGGAGGGAGCGGCTCGATTGCATCCTTCGCCAGGAGGACAGCAATCTCCTCTCGCAAGACAGGGGCGGACAGGGGGCTGACCCTGGTGAATACACACCCGCGACTTGGGGGGCCGTTTCGCGAACTGAATCGCATAGCCGAGTCTGATTGTGTGTATGAGCCACCGCGAAGAGCTGGCCCGCGCTAACCAGGCAGGCAGAGCTCCCGCTAATGGACTCATCGCTACAATCGCTGACGTACCAGCAGTGGGGCAGCGCGGAGTGGGTGTGCTGATCCGGGAAGCTCGCGGGTCCCACGGAAAAGCTGGAGGTGAGATATTTGCTCTCACTCCGAACCCGAGCTCCGGAGGGGAGGCTCGAGGGGTGGGAGAAAGGAGACCGTCCTCCCAGTGCTCGTGAGCCACTGGCGAAACGCACAGAATCTGCAAGCTAGAAAGCATAGCGTCCCAGACTGGCAGATTTCGGGCTGTCACATCTGGGGAAGTAAAAAGTGCCCTTTCATAATGTTTTCATGGCAGTAAAAAGTGCCTTTGGAAATGGGGCCCCGCCCTCCAGCGGGGAAAGAGCAAGTTCCCTCTTCTCCAGATGGCCTGTCCCAGGGACGCTTCGCGGTCCGTTGCCAGACTTAGCGGCGTTCTGGGCAGGGGGGCTGCCTGCTTCCGAGGTGCCCGACGCGCTCGCTTCGCCAGAGGCGTGTGCGGGGGCGAAGCAGCTCTCGTAGGCGGGCGCCTTTGGCGAGGAGCAGGTATGAATGGCACGGCGGGCGGAGCGGGCTACGGACCGCCGATAAGACATCACCCACCAACTGCTCTCTCACCGCCTTGAATTCCTGGGTGAATTCACAGACGGTGTCGCCAAACATGGCTTGGGATATAGGAAAGTGAAGAAAGCGGACTTTGTCGACTTCGCGCATATCAGCCAGGGGTGGCGCTCCTGGATCACTAATGTGGACATCGTCCTCCCCAACGCACACGCAGCGGACTCAGTAGTCTGAAGAGCTAAGTCGGCGGCGGTGCGAAGCTCGTAAGCCTGGGTTGGACCCACCCTCGTGCAGCTCGGCCAGCGCCTGCGCTAGGTAGCGCTGGTAGGTGGCTATCGCATGCAAGGCGGAAGCAGCCTGGCCCGCAGCCTTGTAAGCTCTAGCTCCGAGGGAGGTAGATAACTTACAGGCTTTGGATGGGAGACGAGGCGGACCCCGCCAAGAAGAGGCGCCGCGCGGATTTACCGCCATCGCGCACTCAACCTGAGGAATCGCCACATACCCCCTGGCTGTTCCACCGTCAAGAGTGGTTAGGGTGGAGGGACACGCAGCACGAGCAGAAAAAAGTGCTTTACAAGACCGCGTGAGCCTACTGTGCACCTCCGGGAAGAAGGGAACGCCCCTCTAGTCGGTCCGGCCGCGGAGCTGGGGGATAAACCATCTCCAACCCACGGCCGAAGCAGCCCGGGAAAGCACGGCTAACATGTCCGTTTCAGGATCCGTAGTGACAACGCTCACCAGCCCGAAGGGGGCGAGCGGGTCTGGATATCATCGGACAATGAAAGCCCACCCTCCGATGCCGCGGTGGACGTCTGGTCTCCGGTGTCATCGGGCGTAAGGGCTACCATCTGTTAGACGGATCGCTTCCCCCGCCCGAAGCTTGGATGGAGCGCTTAGAGGAGCGGGAAGTCCGCGGGCCCGTGGGCGACGGATTATCTCTCGCTGAAACCCTCAGATCTGCCCGAGTGCCCGCTGCAGAGCAGGGGACAACTGGGGTGGTTCGCCCTTTTGCAAAGGCTAGCCGCGATCTTTACTGCGCAACAGTCATGGCATCGCAATGACGTCATGAACTGCCCGCGAGCAGCGCATTAACATGCTGGACCCCCCAGACATGCAACGCAGTGCTCGTGCCCATCATCCGAGGACAGGAAACCACCGCATCCAGAAACGTACAGTCGGAGCGCCGTCCTGAAAAGGACGTGCTGCACGACTGTGTTGCTCTTTCTGTGAAGTTTGCAACTTTATACGCACTGCTCTGGAGGACCGGACCCAAAGAACGCCAGCAAGGGAGAAACCCAGCTCGACCGTCTGCCGCTGCGTGTACACACTCTGGACCGGGAGAATGCTCTCGTTCGCTCAGAATCGCTGGTCACAGCAGGAGGAACCCTCATCGACTCGATCAGAAAGTCTCTGAAGCGAAAAGGATAGCGTCTGCTGGCGCCAGGTGAGCTTATATACTCAGTTGATTGCTTATGCCGCTCACCTGCGCAGGCTTGCGCTGCCAATTCATTCTTAATTGGCCCGTTCAATACTCTTTCAGACGAGTAGCTTCTGAACCGAACCTCCCCAATGCGTGGATTTTACAATCAAATCCACTTATAGTGCTGGAGTTCCCCCCGACGGGGAACTTTAGATCTTCTGAGCAGCTCTTTGTCTGTTATGGCGGACGGCAGCAGGGAAGTGCCGTGTCTAAACAACGTTTATCCCACTGGATTGTGGAGGCCATTTCATGTGCTTATTTGAGCAGAGGCCAGCCGCGCCCCCCAGGAGTGCATGTGCACTCCACTCGGAGCGTTGCATCCTCTTGGGCGTGTGCGCGTGGCGCTTCTTTAACAGACATTTGTAGAGCTGCGGCCTGGGCGACACCCAACACATTTGCAAGATTTTATAATCTGCGAGTGGAGCCGGTTTCCTCAAGGGTGTTGGGTACCTTTAGTGATTGAGGAAACAACTCGGTAGGTGTTGTACACGCTTGCGGTGCCTTTTTTCCCTAACACGGAGAGATGTGCACCCTCCTGTCTGTCAGTAAAGTTCCCCATTTGGTGAGCCCTGCAGATTCCTCCGAGGCCCCCAGCACTGACTCAGCGGAGGAGTCACTTGCTGGCCCATTACGTAGTAGGTCTGCCCGCTGGTCAGCCCACGTTTTGGGTATAGGTGCCTGCTATGGCCGATCCCCGCTGGTGATCCCCATATGCTTTTTCCGCCACGGTTAAGTTCCCCCCCTGGGCGGACCCGTGCTTTCCCTATCTGCTAACCACCTTTTATGCGCACTCCCCCTTTTCAGGGTTAGTCCATATGTAATTCCATTTGTTTCCCCTATTGGGTGCGGATGGTTTCCGCAGCGTCCTCCCTACTGGGATGGCACGCTTCCCAACGTACTGTCATATATTCCTAGAATTATCTAGACGCTAGCGACTCCCAAAAAAGATACCTATTCCGTAAAACTTCTTTTGAAGTGGGATAAGTTAGGGCCAAGGGCACGTTGGAGGACCACGCCTCTCATGATCTGGGTGCGTCACGCTTGCCTGACCGCTCTCTCATGGTGGGTGTTGGTAAGGTGCAGTCATTAAGGCGCTTTCAATGGGCTCCCATACGTGGATTTTAACAATCAAATCCACTTATAGTGCTGGAGTTTCCCCCGAAGGGGAACGTTCGAGGTTACTAAAGTAACCCTTCGTTCCCCGAGGAGGGGAACGGAAGCACTATACTCCGTCGTCATAATGACTGTCCCTTAGCTGCTAAAAGTCTCTTCAGCTTAAAAAGGATAGCGTCTGCTGGCGCCAGGCGTGCTTATACACTCAGTTGATTGCATATGCCGCACACCTGCGCAGGCTTGCGCTGCCAATTCATTCTTAATTGGCCCGTTCAATACTCTTTCAGACGAGTAGCTTCTGAACCGAACCTCCCATACGTGGATTTTAACAATCAAATCCACTTATAGTGATTCCGTTCCCCGAGAAGGGTTACTTTAGTAACCTCGAACGTTTTTCATTACACCATACGGTTAAATTAATTTCATCATATTTTCATTATAAAATTTGTTTTATTTAAAATGGACAGCTAAATATAGACTTTAAATGTGTTGAGCACAGAAGATTTTTTAAAAAGTGTTTAACACACTTTCAACATACTTGTCAAATATTGTTATGAGAAACTTGCTTTTGGATTCTTTAAACAAAGATACTTATTTAAAAACTTATCTCTAACTGGCACAAACAATGCTATTTTCGGGCACTTTGTACCCAAGATTATTTCAAATTAGTTATGTAATATCTGAACTCCCGTTTGATTAAATAATAATAATAAAACACACCCTGCAGCTGCGGCCAAATCAGTGACGTCTTACGCTATAATGACATAATAAGAGCTGTAGTTCCAACCACATAGGTTTGCGATGGTGTTCGCTATTTTTGTTTTTCTTTTTATTTATTTATTTATTTATTTATTGAAATATGGTTTCGGGACACAGCAAATTGGTGAACCATGTAACAATGGAATTGCGACCATGGTTAGTCAACAAGCTTGGGAAATGCACCCCAGAATGTTGTTCCCTGCACCACCTGGTGGCCATTGTATGCAGCACAGCAATGTTTAAAAAAATCAGAAAAAAGCCACTGCAGGAATCGCGTGGCAGTGCAGGAAAAAACGCGCAGTAGCCAGATCTGTATACTCTCATTCAGTTATTAGAACAGTCATGTTACATTAAGAAGCAGTGATCCGATAATACTGCGTAAGCGTGATTCAGTGAACGAAACACAAAAGTACAGCCCGCTGTGACTGAACTAAACTTGAGTTTATTTCATAACAGACAATCATAATGGAATTTTAAAAGGTGAATCATGCTTCAGTTGGGTTGGAAAACTTTACTGTAAGACATTTTTCCAATTATTGTGATGTTTTAACTGACTGAAATTACTATTGCTGACTACATAATGTTGAGTCCTAACATCCACGTTACAGTTTTTTATTTGGTTTGTCTCATTTCTTGAAACAGGAATTACATTCTTAACACTATAAGATTGTTTTGTAAACTTTGTCTTACAGTTTAGCACAACACTATAGCTCATTTGCAAAAGCTCAGATATTTCCCAAAACAGTTTACTCCTGTGTCAAATCTAAATTTACTTCTCATTTAAACAGTCAGTGCCCCCAAAATCCTTTGTACTTTTGGCATTGTGTAAGCACTGCACGTCAAAATGTTGTTTTGTCACTATTGTAAAGGACCATTGAAAAATGCCTCATGTCCACCTTTCAGTCTTAGTTTTTGAAAATGTATACTCACTCTACTGTTTTTTTTTTCTTTTTACAAAATACTGTTGTGATGCTGTTGTTTATAAAACTAAATAAAATAAAATTATAAGATTTCTAAAATTTCTAAAAAGAATTTTAGTCTAAGAGTACCCTCCAAGGTTAAGGGAATTGTAAGCATTATCAATCACACACATAAAGTAATTTCCATACATTAGAATAAAACAAAATAACTGTAATATAAATACACAAACAAAAAACAATTCATATTATATGCAGCCTACATTGCTTGATTGGTTGTCTGAGATGTGTGAAATTCCTCCTTTGTTAGTCAAGTTCTAGTTTCACTTGACTGTCAGTTGCTGTAATAGATGTATCAAATGTTCCAAGGATTCATATATGGTATTCATGGTATTATGTTCTAGACAATTTTGACAGTTGAACAGACTATTGTGCATGTGATGGCTTATACAATGAAATGACGCTGACACATTTTGGAGAGAACAACCATTGAACTGAGAATCAACAATCAGTTTAGATCAACTAGATCTATTCACTTGGAAATTGTGCTAAACGTCGACTACCTGTACTTAATAATTTTCAAAGATGCACTCAGACATTTGCAATTTGATGAAATAAATGAGAAAATCAAGTCTGTTCTGAACAATTACTAGGGGGTTTTGAGGTTTGTCCAATGTTGTTTTGAGAATATAATTCCTGTTTCAAGAAATGAGCCAAATCAATAGAGAAAAACTATAAAAATCTGAACTTCCCATCACCACTGTGTGCTAACCTCAGAAGCAGCCTTGCACACATATTGTACTTAGGGCCGCTATCTTGTGGGCTGTTGTATTTGAATTTGAGGATGGTTGTGGTAAATGATAGTGTTCATGTGTTCTCTCAATACAAGTTTTTTAGAAAATGTATGACTGAGTTTTTATTATACAATATTTATCCTGTTGATTTTGAATCTTGCACCGAACAAATATCCTCATTTAGGAAAAATAAAACTTAATACTGAAGCTAATAAGAAACTAAACTAAAATTAAGTCATTTCAAAATATAGAAACTAATAAAAACTAGTAAATCTGCCTCTAAAACAAATTAAAACTAACTGAATTGGAAAACAAAAAACGATTTCAAAACGAAATAGAAACTAAAACTAATGAAAAATCCAAAACTATTATAACCTTGCACTGCTCCAGAGGCACCAGCAGCTGCACAGGAACAGACACAGGATGCAGCACTGAGGACCATTCATCTCTATGAGTACAGAGATGGTTTTATTTCTTATCTTTTGTAAATATTTGAAATTGGAAATGCTTCTGCAGAAGACATGACAGTGTTTATTTTAATGTAAACTATTGTTTTGTGATGTAATTACTTAAATGTTTAAGTATAATTTTGAGTGTTTAAATTCATATTTATGTATATAAATAATTAATAGATACAGGTTTAAACACATATTAGTTTCCCTTTCTTAAAGGAACTCCAACATGTGACTGTATATAAACAGACTTTGGGAGTGCGTCAGACGACCAATCACTTCTGAAGATAAGAAAACGGGCCAATGAAATGACAATTGAATTGTCGGAGATTAGCTCTACAGCTAAAATTGATGAGCTCGTCAATGCTATATCTGTCGGCTGTTGGAGTCAGCTCCTCAGAATTGTTACTTCAGACCCAATCAGAGACTGAAGAACGCTTCTGCTGAGCTGACTTCCAATCTGAAGAAAACTTTATCTTCACTAGTGCGGGGGAAGACGTTTTTAGCGTTCTTGCGCAACTGAGATCTCGGCGAGCCCTTGTATTAGGGCAAGTCACCGCTGCTGCTCCCTGCCTAGCGGTTAGCACTCGGGCAGGCCTGAGGGTTACAATGGGGGCTAATTTGTCACCTTCGGGCCCACGGCCCCCTCACTCCTCAACAGTATATTCTATTTCTGCTTCAAGTGCGAGCGCTGGTCCATTCTCTGGGTTGGTTGCACTCTCATTGGATGACACCAGGGACGTGATGTCCATCACTGCATCAGAGGGTGGGTTAACATGCTCCAATGAAGATCCAAACTCCCTGCCACCCTCTGGGGCCGTTAGCGAGGTTTCAGATCTGGAATCGGACATGTTAGCTGTGTTATTTTAGGCTGATTTGGCTGTGGTACTGGAAATGGCTTGTCCCCCAGAACAACGACTGGATCGTTTAGATGGGTGTTAGGTGGGGGTGAAGAGAAAGGCAAAGCTCGCCAGACCCCCCGTCCCCCTCTTCCTGGAGGTACACAGAGAGCTCACGCAGGCATCAAGGGCACCTTTTTCTACCCAGTCCTCGTGCGCTCCCACTCTCACCACCCTCAATGACGGATTGGCCAGAAAATATGAGGCGATTCCCCAGGTGGAGTGCGCTATTCATCCAGGAATTCTCCAGTGTGAGTCCGAAATGATGGGAGAAGTCATCTACCACAGGCTCGGAAAACAGCTCTTCCCGCTGCCCCATCTGCCGTGGCTGCTTCTCGCTGAGGGCGTACACCCATGGCTTCAACATCTGGGGCCTCATGTAAAAGACTTGCGTGGAAATCATACTTAAACATTGCGTACGCACAAAGCTCTAAATGTGCGTACGCAGAAAAAAATTCAGATGTATGAAACACTGCGTATGCCGAATCCCACGCATATTCTTTGTACATCTGAATGAACGTGAAACTGAGCGCAACATGCACAAGCGCAAAACCCCTCCCTGCCTCCTCCCCCGTATGAATATTCTAATGACTCTACTTTGGCAAAACCCAACGAAAGAGCAATGGCAAAAGCAAGCCAAAAGAGAAACTTTAAACAGAATGTGAACTGAAGGTGCTGCTTTCGGAGGTAGACCGGAGAAAAACGGTTTTATTTGCAAGTTTGTCCTCCGGATTTAATAACAAAAGAAAAAAAATAGAGTGGGAGAGTTAAGCTGATGCAGTCAACACAGTTGGGTCTAAAGATCGCACTGAGTGGATTTAAAAAAGAAATAGTGCGATGTAAAGGTGTAAAATTTTTGTAGTGTCTTCAACAGCTTGAGTGGCGCAGGTCGTTAAATGCATGGCAATATGTTTTCACACGTTCAACCATGAACTCGGTTCGAATCCAGCGTCTGATGAACTTTCTCTTTTTTTTCCCCACTACATATCAGATTTTGCCTATACTCTTCATCATCATGAGGAAGACAAGTAGGAATCATTAATAAGTGCATAATATTTTATTTGCACATTTAGAGCATGGAAATGTTTCTGATTCAGGTATACAAATTCATCTTCAGATTGTGCCTTTATAGCAATGTGCGTGCAGTAGATAGCTCCGATTACATTGGGAAAACTGACGACCGCTGCAAATTGCGCTTTAATGTTTGGATGGTCAACTGTATGGTACGGAAACCTTATATACTAGACATGCGTATGAACCCTTCTTATACAGCTGAGAAGACACTTTGTAGAGTGCAATTTAACACAACTGCCTCTAGGAGTCGCCTAATTGAAATAAAACAGACACGCACAAAAAATGTGCGTACGCCAGACATGAAGTTGGCGTAGAGCTGCGCACATTTCCACGTTCATTTCATCGTTAGTAAATCCAAGCGTGAGTGATTCTGAGCATGAAACCTGACGTACGCAAAGTTTTTGTGCACACGCAGCGTTGATACATGAGGCCCCTGCTCTGTTTCTGCTGCCCGCTCCACCAGCCACGTGGCAATGCTGAGCCTCTCGCGGGACTGCAACGCCCCTGCCCCAGGGTGTCGCTACGTACGATAAACAGACCACGAAGCGTCCCTGAGATGGGCCATCCAGAGAAGAGGGGACCTGCTCTTTCCTCAGTAGGGGGCCAAAGATCATCACATCAGTCAAAAACAACCAAACAACCAACTAAATTATCAATAAAAGTGCAGTTTCCTCTCTATCTGGATGTGCAAACCCGAGCACTACCAGTTTGGGATACTCCGCCTTCCAGTTTGCAGTGCCAGACCCCTCGCCTCTGGCACTCAGAGTGCAGCAGAAAGGACTCTTTCTCTCACTCTGGCCTCACCGCGGGATCCAGGGAGTAAAGTCAGAGAAATTCTCTTAATTTCAGCTCATCCTCAGGACGCATTGCTTCCCGGGCTCAGCAATCCCATCCCGAGCTGCCCCTCCGGGCAAGTCAGCGATCTCGACGACTGACTAGCTGACCCAATTGGAGTTTCGGGTCAACGGAGAGAAGAGCAAACTTTGCCCTGTGCAGGGGATCTCTTATCTCGGGCTGGAGCTGGATTCAATCACTATGGGGGCTAGTATCAGCATGTTGTCGTGTCAACAGATACATGGGCTGGAGGGGCTGTGTGCAACATGCATGCAGCGGCGGGTTCGTGGTCCAGACACCACCTGCATTGGAATATCAACTGCCTGGAGCTGTTGGCAGTGTATCTCGCTCTCTGACACTTTTTTTCCGGTGCTGGAGCAAAAATACTTGCTGGTCAGGACGGACAGCACGTCGACGGTGGCTTATGTCAACTGTATGGGGGGTATATGCTCTTGGCCTCCCCGAAGCTCGCCTATATAAGCTGAATCGAATTGGGGTAGAGTCTCCATTCTTCTCGGGATACTAACTGCCATGAGAGCACATCGGCTACACTCATTTTCTATTCTACTAGTAAGATTCCATTTTCAGGCGAACCCTTAAGAATTCCTCCGAGGCCCCCAGGACCTGACTTCGAGTCATGTTTGGTTGGTATGCCCGTTTAGTCTACACGCATGCTGAGGATCAGTGCCAGCTATGCGCATTCTCCTTATTTGGTGATGCCATATGCATTATTTACCATGGTTTGTTCCCCCTTATCAGGCGGACCTGTGTCTTCCCTAACCACTATCCAGCTTATAATATGTAGCACCCTCATTAGCCCTAGTCCATATGCTTTATTATTATCAGGTCTCCCCCTCTGGGTAGCAGAGGGTCTCCGCAGCGTCCTCCCCCTTCGGGCACTGGCATGCTTCCCAGTGTATTTCCAAAATCCAAAATCCCTTGTCTATATTAGCTAGGTAAAAGCCTTTTTATGACCCCCGATCCAAATTCTTATTATTCCCATGTAATGGTAATACTTTGGGCTTTGGGGACGTTGGAAGGTTGCGCTTTTGGTGATGTCAGTGTGCCCACGCTTCGCTTGGCAAACTGCACATCAGGAGCGTGATGGGCTTGGCTGCTGTGGTGTTTTCCATACAAAGTCTGTTTATATACAGACACACGTTGGAGTTCCCTTATGAAGGGGAACATTCTGGTTACGTCCATACCCCACGTTCCCCGAATAGGGAACTGAGACGTGTGTCTCCACTGCCACAGCACCTGAGTCTCCAGCTGGGAGCTTTGTGATCGGCTCTTCAGCAGGCTCCAACAGCTGACTGATATAGCATTGATGAGCTCATTAGTTTCAGCTGTGGAGCTAAGCTCTGGCAATTCAACTGGCATTTCATTGGCCCGTTTTTTTATCTTCAGAAGTGATTGATTGTCCAACGCACTCCCAAACTCTGTTGATATAAAGACACACGTCTGTTACGGACGTAACCAGGACATTTTTGTTCACCTGGGGGCACCACAGTAAAACTTTGCAGAGGGCACCCTTTTGGTTTGCACGGGGTGTCTTTACCATTTGGTCCACATAAGCGTGGGGTATGAATGGAAAACCTTTTTAATACCCCCAGGGGGCACTTTGAATATTGTGTTCCCCCGTTCTGGCTTTCCAATGTCTCGCAGTTTTCCAGGCACTTGTGAATGTATGTTGCAAGATATGATAGATCAGTTCATTTATGTTCACCTGGATGATATTCTGATATTTTCCTGTTCTCTCCATCACGTCAGGCGAATGCTTCAGAGGCTGCTAGAGAATGGGCTTTATCTAAAAGCAAAGAAATGCGTTTTCCACCCACAGTCTGTTACTTTTCTGGGACACATTGTGTCAGTCGAGGGGTTGTGAATGGATGCAGAGAAAATTCAGAATTGGCCAACTCCAGATTCCTGCAAGGCACTGCAGAGGTTTCTGGGCTTTGTCAATTTTTACCAGCGTTTTATTCACAATTTCAGCCAGCTCGCCGCACCTCTGACTGCCTTATCCTCATCCAAAACTTTGTTTGAGTGATTGAGCGCAGCTCAGGCTTTGCTCACAAAACTAAAGGGCTGCTTTATTTCGGCCCCAATTATGGTGGCTCCTGATCCTTCTCAGCAGTTTGTGGTGGAGGTTGATGCATCAGAGTTGGGGGTCGGGGCCATCCTGTCCCAGCGGTCGTCATCGGATGTAAGATGCATCCCTGGACATTTTTTTAAAGGTTATCCTCTGCTGAATGTAATTACTACATTTGTAATAGAGATTGCTGGCTGTCAAACTTGCATTGGAGGAGTGGGGTCATTGGCTGGAGGGATTGGGGGATCCTTTCATAGTTTGGACCGATCATAAGAATCTTGAATACATCAAATCCGCCAAACAATTAAGCTCTAGGCAGGCGTGGTGGGCGTTATTTTTTGGACAGTTAGATTTTGCTGTTTCCTATCGACTGGGTTCTAAGAACATCTAGCTCGATCTTTTTGATTTTTCTGACCGTGTTATGTCCCTTGAACCCATTGTTCCACACAGAATTTGCATTTCTGCAGTGACATGGGAGAACGAGGCTAAGATTGGCACTGCCTTAGATGGGGTAACGCACCCGGCCGGATGACCACCAAGTCACTTGTTTGTGCCAGAAGAGATTCGGTCTGACATCATTTGATGGGGACACTCCTCCAAAGTGGCTTGTCATCCAGGGGTGTCACACTTTATTTCTAGTTAAACAGTGATTCTGGTGGCCAGCTATGGATCGGTATATAGTTTGTCTTGGCTTGCTCTGTTTGTGCTGTTTCCAAGACTTCCAATTGTCCTCCTGCTGGACTTCTTCCGCCGCTGTCAGTACCTTCGAGAACCTGGTCACACATCTTGCTAGATTTTGTCACAGGTCTCCCGCCATCTTGCGGCAATGCGGCCATTTTGGCTGTTGTGGACTGGTTTTTGAAGGCTACATATTTTATTCCTTTGCCCAAATTACTCTTATCCATAGAGACAGCGAATGCTGTCATTAATCACGAGAGAGTTCTGCCGTTTATCGGGGGGCATTGTTAGCATTTCTTCTGGTTTTTATCCTCAGAGTAATGGATAAACAGAGAGAGCCAATCAAGATCTCAAACGTATGTTTTAATGTTTGGTATCCCAGAATATCACCTCCTGGAGCCAGCAGCTTTCATGGGTTTAGTATGCACACAACTCTTTACCAGTGTCAGCTACGGGCCTATCACCGGTGGAATGTAGTTTAGGTTACCAGCCACCCACTTTTTTCCAGTATGAAATACAAAATCGCGTCCCCTCTACCCATGCCTTTGTCCAGAGGTGCCGATGCACTTGGACCAGGCCCAGACCTCCAAGTAGGTGGCCGCACTAGGGCTAAGGCCGATCACCACTGGTCAAAGCCACCCGTTTACATCGTTGGTCAAAAAGTGTGGCTTTCATATAAAAATATTCCCTTGCCTACTGTTTGTAATGGGCTCACTCCTAAATTTATCGGCCCATTCACTGTCACTAAAATCCTTAGTCTGGTGGCAGTCCACCTTAATCTACCTCCAGTGTATAGGATAATTAATCTCGTGTTTCATGTTTCTAAATTAAAGCCCATATTTCATAAGGCCATTAATCTGCCAACTCCAGTCCAGGAGTTGCTTTTAAGAGAGGGGGTAATGTCACAACTTGCAGGTTGTGCACACTTCCTGGTCCTGTTATTGCCATGTGGTTTTGTTTTGCCTCATTCATGTGCGTTCTAGTAGCACTATGTTTTGATAACTGTAGTTTGCTGATCAGCTGTGCTGATCATTAATTTCAACTGTGGCTAATTATCTTTTCTATATATTTTCTTTGTATCCTGTCAGTTTATTATCATTCATTGTGCTTTACGTCTTTTCAGGACGCGTTGAATTCATTGGGTCTACCAGCTTTTCCGGAGAGCTACACAGATCTGGACTTCACCGACGTATTTTTACAGCTCCAAACTTATTATTTTTTTTGTTCTATTTTTTTTAACTGTCTGTTATTCACCGGTCATTAAAAGATCTTGCATCTTGGATCCTACTTGTTGTTTTTTCCAAGGAGCGTGACAAAGTCTGACTCACCATTTCTCTGCTTTAAAATAACTTTCTGCGTAATTCACATGGGTTCGTTATGTTGCCATGCTGACTCCTGCATATGATCTGCTCTGTGCTCTGTCCTGCGTTTTCTTGTGCTGTGGTGGTTCACACAACATTATTTTGAAAGCGGTCTGCATCCCTATTTAGTACTGTGCACAAAAAAGAAGACAAAGTTTGTGGAATTAACTTTGAATCTTCAAATGTTTATTTCTTCTATATATGAATTTTGGAGAATACTAACCTATAGATTTCCAAAAGACTGACATTGATAATTACATTATAAACAATATAAAAAAATAAGAAAAGAAGGTTTACCTGAAAATACTTTACTTTTACAAACATGAAAGACTTGTATTTTAGTTATCACCACAATGGAGACCATCTTTTTCCCACAATACAGTAACAGTGCTTTTCTGCAAGTGCTATAACAAGTACAATCTTATGATGAGCAGTATTTTCCATAATACCTGTGTTCAGTTTTCTCATTCTCATATTTCTGGCTGAATGTGCTGCCCTATATGTTCAGGCTGTTGCTGGCAGTGGATTTGCAGCTGTACTTAGTGGATAATGCTTTTGGAGGCAGTTGGATAATGCATTTTTAATGGGATGGATCTGAGTTCCAGCCACTTTTCCAAGTCAAGTGGTACTGATGTGAAATGAAAATATGAAAGTAACGACGAACTGAAATGTAAGAGCCATCAAAAGGGGAAACGCTGTAACAATGAAAGGGCTTTCCTGCAGCAAGTGTCTGTGGCTCATGCTTTGATCTGATCTGCTTTTATATGCAGTTTTATGTATGTATGTATGTATTTATTTATTTTTTTTATTTCAATTACTTTTATCTCTGATGGCAGCTCTCACGTTTATAAAGTTACAGCCATTTGCCCGTCTGCGTTAGCAAAAAGAACACACTGTACTAAAGCACCTTAAGATGAGCTGAAGTCTGCAGTCTAAAATCTTCCCTTGAAGAATTTGAAATTAATGTGCATGTATTTTGAAATATTTGTGAGTTACTGACATATATTTCCTAGAAAGTTTCCACAATTAAGATAAGCCTTTTAAATCCAGCCTTGTAGATAATTATTATTACATTAGCAGTATTAGTATTTATTATAAATTAAGTCAAATGATGTGAATATATTTTAATGAAGTACTTTTTTTTTCATTATTTTGCAGTTTTAATGTTTCTTCATCAGTGCTGTATGTATATATATATATATATATATATATATATATATTTTTTTTTTTTTTTGAATAAAAATATATTTTCATTGTAAAACAGTCCTTAAAAATATGCCTAATATGAGTAGATAATATTATTGTGATTATTATTATATTGTAATAGTAATAGGGGCAGCATGGTGGCACAGTGAGTAGCACAAATGCCTCACAGCAAGCAGGTTGCTGGTTCAAGGCCCTCCTAGATCAGATGGCATTTCTGTGTGGAGTTTGCATGTTCTCCCCATGCCTGCATGGGTTTTCTCCATGTGCTCCAGTTTCCCCCACAGTCCAAAGACATATGGTAGAGGTGAATTGAATAAGCTAAATTGGCTGTTGTGTATGTGAGTGTTTACAAGAGTGTGTGGGTTTTTCCCAATTTTGGGTTGTAATTTAATTTATATTTGAAATACATTCATAGTGCAAATACACTTTCATCCTTTGTTTATATATATATTCATATTCATATATCATTATTTGTTTATATATATATATATACACACACACACACACAAACACATATATATATATATATATATATATATATATATATATATATATATATATATATATAAATATAATGTCACTATATATTTGTTTATTAAACTTTAGAGACAAAAAAAACAAAAAATTATTTTTTTTTTTAAATTATTATCATAGCTGACCATTACCTCAAATATCTTGACATGTTGCATTCATTAAAATGAATGAAACACAGAAGTTTTCTGGTTACACTTTATAATAATTACACATAAATTAATCATTTAATAATCTTTAGCATCTTGTGAATTAATTATTTATTTAGCATTATCTCAACATTAATAAATGTTAGTAGGCTGTTTATATCTGCTATTACAAATGCTTTATTCTTGACTTGTAACCAGATTTATAATGTGTTAATAATGTGTTAATAATTTATAATTATTAATATAATTATAATGTGTTCCATAATTTGTGACTGGTTAATTTTTTATTACTATATGAAGTATTGCATTATTTACAAACCATCTGTATTTAAGAGTAGTTGGAGGGTTTTAGAATCATTCAGAGTTAGTAAACGGTTAATAAACTAATTAAATAATTTTTTTTTTATTTATATATATCTTATTATTCAGGCATATAGAAATTGTGACTAAGTGTTTATTAACTCGACTTCATGCAGTTTTGTGACCTAATCTAAATTAAGGACCATTTTTGCTTTATAAATTCCTTATAATTAACAATTAAAGGTTCAGTATCAAATAAACAATGCATATTTGCAATCTTATTTAAAAAGTAAAATATACTGGCTGTTTCTCAATATGCGTTTTTCAGCGATCTTGCATCCTCGTGTTTTGATGTAATGTCATCATATGCTGCCAAAGTTCAGTTCCAATACTCAAGACTGCAAGGACACGTGAAACTTCCCGGATGTGTTCTTGATATCGAGGATGCATCGATGCAGATGCACCGAACTCACTCTAGAAGTTCCAGAAGTCATTGCAATCGGAGGTGGGAAGCACAGCAATTTATATAGGTTTATGTAGCGAGGCAGAGGGAAAATACAAACAGAAGTCATTGCAATCGGAGGTGGGAAGCACAGCAATTTATATAGGTTTATGTAGCGAGGCAGAGGGAAAATAGCGAGGCAGAGGGAAAATACAAACACAGTTGAGTTACAAACAAGTCCCCCCCCCGGAGGGTGCTTTATTTACAAGTGAAATAGTGATTAAAGTGGTGCTCTTCTTGGGGTGCGTGCTCAAGTGCTCCAGGGAGATGGTGAAGGATGGTGAGAGTTCTGGTGTTGGATCGGTCATGAGCTGGAGTCGGCTGTGGGAGAGACAAAGAGACACAAGTGTTAGCGCAGGAAGTCATGTGAAAATGAAGCTCGTCTTCCTCCTGTGTGGGGCTGGCTTTTATCTCTTCCTGGCTGATCAGGTCCAGCTGATCATCTGGTGCTGATGAGGTTCCAGCTGGGGTGAATTTATGACCAGGGCGACATGGCATCAGTAGACTCGCTACAGTTTATTATTAATGTTCAGAGATATAACTTGTTTATCTCAGAAGTTTTTCTAAATTAAACTTTTACCATGAAAATCTTAAAATAGGCATAAACACATTAAGGGTGTTTATTTGTTGAAATTCATATTAAAATCTGTTTTGTTTATACTTGTAACATATATTTGTGAAGTCTTTATGCAATGTATATATTTTGAAAATGAGAAAAACAATAAGATAGTTTAATTTATCTTCAAATGAAAATAAAGAAAATTGTCATTTATGTTCTTTTTTTTTTACTGTTTAGAATATAATTGAGCCTTTATTTTTTAATTTATAAGGGATTTATAAAGCATAAACAGTCCTCACTTTAGATTAGGTCACAAAACTGGATGAAGTTGAGTTATTAAAGCATTTATTAACAAACAAATTTACTATTACTATATGCCAGAAGTCATTGCGACTGGAAGTGGGAAACAGCAATTTATTTAGGTTTATTATTAAAGTTCAGAAATATAACTTGTTTATCTCAGGAGTTTCCCTAAATTAAACTTTTATCATGAAAATCTTAATATAAGCATAAACACATATTTGGTAAAATTCATATTAAAATCTGTTTTATTTATACTGTGCATTGTAAGTCTTTATGCAATGTATATATTTTAAAAAAGGGGAAAACAGTAAGATAACAATAATACAGTTTAATTTATCTTCAAATGAAAATAAATGAATAATGTCATTTATGTTATTTTTTCTGTTTAGAAAATAACTGAGCCTTTATTTGTCATTTTTAAGGGATTTATAAATAAATAAATAAATAAATGTCCTCACTTTAGATTAATTCACATAACTGGATGAAGTTGAGTTATTAAAGCATTTATTAACAAACAAATTTACTATTACTATATGCCTGAATAATAAGAATTCTAAATGTAATTTGAATAGATTATTATTCATTTACTAGCTCATTCTGAATGATCCTAAAAACAACCAACTATGCTTAAATAACTGGTATTTAATTTAGTAAAATAAATCATTAAAAAATATTAAAGTACAATTATTAAGCTTATTATGGTAGTAAGTCAAGAATACAGCATTTGTAGCTGCAGTTATAAACTGCTTGCTAACGTTGATTAATGTAGAGTTGATGATTAACAGACAATGATTTCACAATTTGCTAATGCCATGGTTCATAATGTGTAGTTATTAAATAGTATTACCAGGTTTCTTTTCTTGCATCAGACTACTCCCAAACATCCACTCACAAATCTTTTGGTTTAGTTCCTAATAAGTCAAGGGGCACCATGAAAGAAGGAGCCACCTTTCAGCCATAACCTAGTACTGGGAAACAACCATACACTTTCTCATTCACACACATACAAACACTCATACTTTACGGTCAATATAATTTATCCAGGTTACCCATGCCTGGGGCCAGACGGAAGCTGCGGATGTTTTTTTCTATTTCTGCTGAGAATTTTGGTAAAAAGACAGAAAATATTACCGTACAAACTGCATTGTACATAAACCAGAGGAACATTTTCATACTAGTCAATAATATTGCTGTGATTAATTTAAAAACTGAATAAATATAGATTTTGATATGGTGGTGCTAGGCGTTTTGTGGTCTGAATAATTACTACAATAAGTGGTTCCTACACATTCTGGGTGGTAATTTTTGCAAAAGTGGTTGCTAGGGTGTAACAAGATAAGTATTAAAGATGTATTGTAGCTATATGCTGTTGCTTGCTGGTACATATGTTGTTCTGAGTGGTTGTTATGGTGTTGCTAGGTGGTAAGTTTGGTGTTTTTATTTATTACTACAGAAAGTAACACTGGGTGGTTATTTGTGATTTTTGAGTGGTTGCTAGGGTGAAGGCACCTGATTTCAATACATGCTCATATTTTTACATAAATCATTTTGCAAATGCCCCTTTAAATGTAAATAAAATCTGTAAAGCTTTTTTCCCCCCACAATTATGCCTCTTGTGCATCAACTTAATATTATTATTATTTTATTTTTGGAAAAGGTGGTATCATTTCCAGTCAAAAAAAAAAAAATGCTGGATGTCAGAGGTATGAATTCTTTTGGACTTGACTGTGTGTGTGTGTGTGTGTGTGTGTGTGTGTGTGTGTGTGTGTGTGTGTGCGTGTGAATGCTTCTGTTTGTTTCTGCTGATTAAATGACAGTAGATAAACTAATGGATGAAGTTAAGTTGACCTGCACTAAAGCAGCTACAGCACTTTCATCTGGTTCCTTTGCTAATAAGGTATTATTATTTTTTAAACAACAAACGCAAATAAAAACGAGTGATTTTTGCCATTACAGGTAAAGTCAGAATCATTAGCCCCCCTTTGAGTTTTTTTTTTTTTTTTTTTTTTTTACACTTTTTAAAAAATATTTCTCAAATCATGTTTGACAGAGCAAGGACATTTTTACAGTATGTCTAAAAATATACATTTTTTCTTCTGGAGAAAGTCTTATTTGTTTTATTTTGCCTAGAATAAAAGCAGTTTGAAAATATTAAAATAAAATAAAAAAACATTTTAAAGTCAAAATTAGTAAACCTTTTTAAGCTATATGTTTTTCGATATACAGAGCAAACTTGCCTAATTACCCTAACCTGCCTAGATAACCAAAATAACCTAGTTAAGCCTTTAAATGTCACTCTAAGCTGTATAGAAATGTCTTGAAAAATATCTAGTAAAATATTATTTACTGTCATCATTGCAAAGATAAAATAAATCAGTTATTAGAAAAGAGTTATTAAAACTCTTGTGTTTAGAAATGTGTTGAAAAAATCTTAAATGGAAATTGGGGAAAACAATTGAATGGGGCTAATAATTCAGAGGAATTAATAATGCTGACTTCAACTGCATCTCATTTTGTTTTCAGTGTTAGATATTTGCTTCCCCATCATGCATTTAAATTAATTTAAATTCTTTTGATTATACCGCTTATTTCATGGTCATTTGAAGTTTCATTCAGTCATTTTCTTTTCAGCTTAAACCCTTCATTGATCAGGGGTCGCCACAGAGAAATGAGCCAACAACTTATGTTTTATGTAGCAGATGCTGTTCCAGCTACAACCCAGTCCTGGGAAACATCCGTACACACTCATTCACTCACATACTCTACGGCCAATTTAGTTTATTCAATTCACCTATGGTGCATGCATATAGCTGCAAGAGAGATCATGCACATGTAAATGTCACAGATGTCTAACAGCTGTTATTTCTGATCCTTCAGTTTAATACTTTGAAAGCTTGAATTTACATAATGTACAAAATACATACATAAATTAATTTATTTAAAAATAAATTATTAAACACTTTATGAATAGGAATTTATGTATTGACAGATGAAATTATAGATAGATATTTTATTTCCGATCTGGCTACACAGTTTTTTTTTTTTTTAATTTAACAAATATATAGGCTTTTTATTTTATAAAACTATTTATTGTATAAATATTATTTTAATATATAAATATTTTAGAGAACCGAAGGCAATTAAATTAGCTATCTAAAATTAAACAATCATCTAATTATAATGCAAAGGAATTAATAACATTAAATGATCGATCATTTAACCATGTAAAATCATCCCGTTTTCCATGTAAACCTGCCATATTACTTACAAACATTGATAACATTAATGTGCATTTTTTCTATTTGTCTTTATTTCCTTTTTGTAGAACTCACAATATACAGATTTGCATTAAAGCAGGGTTGAAGTACATTGCTTTAGCATTTGATATGCTATATATTAGCTGTAGCAAACTACAATTTGAAAGCTAATGAGTATTAAATGTGTGGCAAGAACCAAATTTGGAATACGTGTTTATTTTGGGAAAAAAAAAATTGTGAGGAACACATTAAATAATGTTTGTTGTATTGTCCGCAATTAAAAATAACACAAAGTAAATTTGGAAATCACTACTACTGTTTTTACTTTTACCATTATCATTTTGATTTTTAAAAAGAACTAAAAAAAATGCATTGGTCAATACTCAAAACTATGCAAAAGCACCATAAAAATGCCATGAATAATGTACTACATTCTGAGCAATATTAACTTAATTGACCATTTCACAGCTCAAAGTTTTAAAAACCCCCAAGGATTTTAAATTTAACAGGATAAGCTGGAAGCAAAGAAATACAGGATGCACATCAGATAAGCGCACATCAGATGACACAGTTATATATCAGCACATTCACAAACAGCTCCATTCTCAAAGAAGTATTGGCTTACAGATGCAGACGAATCTGCCCTCTAGACAAAGGGTTACTGACTTAACAAAATTCAGCACTGCTGTTGTTTGCTTTAAGCTTAATTCTACAGCCTCAGCATTTCTTTTTCACAACAGCCTTTAAAATAACTTTTGTTCACAGACAATAGACGTTGCTGAGCTGAATTGTTAGTCAATAGTAATTTCAGCCGACGGCATGTGCTCTTCCACAAGATATTCCTTCATAGATTTTTCTTGATTTATTCTTGTCCTCACGCTACATTATAATGCCCAGAAGATAAATGACTCTTGTATCTTTAGATGTTAATATTACATTTAAATGACCTCTCAGAAGAGAAGCAGAGTAACCTAAAACCCGGACAGCATTTTAGCATTCCAGGCCAAGGTCTGACCTTATGTGTCTTCTATCAGTCACTTCATTTACAGTACAGATGAAGCTCAACACTGCTATCAAATGATATAAAGGCCAATCCCAATTCTATGTTTGTACCCTGTTGAGTTTGTACACTTACATAACAGTAATTAAGACAATCACACCGGAGCTGCTCTGAACATGTCTTTACTGCACTATTGCAACAACCACATACACACACCACTAGAGTGCGTCATAACAGAACAATCAATTTGTTACTAACTCAATATACAACAATCCCTCCCCTCCAGCATTTATGTATGCACTTCAAGCTGCATTCCATTATATTTACCAGTAAGAACACAGGCACTCAAAACATAACAATGCAGAAGTTATTTAACTATGCAAATAGTTGTAACAGTTATTTCAGCTAGTTATGATATGTATATATGAATAACTACAAGTTCAGTCTGTCAGGCGGTTTGTGAACACGCTCAGGATAATGTTTCGCTTGAGGCGTTGCGTTTTGAGATGAGGACTGAGCACTGGACACCCAAACAGTTTCTGATTCGGTTACACCAGTGTCTGTTGAGGGAAACTCTGGTGTTATGAGTGCATACTCATCAGGGCATTGGGAAGTTTCCACATTCTTTGTTATGTTTTGAGAAGAATCAACCTGTGAGGTTGCATCCAAAAGCTGGTCAATGTGTCTGCGCCAAACCATGTTGGCACCAACTTGTACAGTGTAAGTAAGGGGCCCAGTCTTGGATAATATCTTGCCTGGTTGCCACTTTTGATGTGTTTGTCTGTAGTCTCTAGCCAGAACATTTTGTCCAACATGTAACGTCCTGAGTACGGATTGCTTTGTGTTTTTCTGACACTGTTTGGCTTGCACATGTCGGCGTAGATCAGGCTTAAGTAAGTCTAAGCGCGTACGAAGACTTCTGCCCATAAAAAGTGTGGCTGGAGATTGACCTGTATTCGCATGTGCAGCATTTATATAGGCCAGCAGGAAGTTTGCAATCTTTTCTTGCAGAGACACTTTTTCCTTTCCCATGGCCTTTAGTAACTGTTTTAGGGACTGAACAAAGCGTTCCGCTAAACCGTTCATAGCAGGATGGTAAGGAACAGATGTTGTGTTCCTTATACGCTTATTTCACGCGGCCGCCATTTTAAAGAATCAAAGCGAGGCTGCAGTGGGAAGAAACCCGGAAGTATAGGTCCAGCACTGTAAACATTGCAGTAACATGCCGTGTACTATAAACCTCCAGCTGTTGCAGAGATTTCAAAATGCAGAAATGGTGTGACCATCACTTTAATATTATTCAGTAAGTTTATTTTAAACAATTAAAAGCAATTTAGCGTCAAACAAGATCACAATCTCAGTGATACGCTTAAGTGTCCTCCTAGGCTTCAGCTCATGGCACTAGTTAAACACCGTGAGGACGCTTTCCTGCTTCAGTCTATGTAACCCGGTGAGTGATAAACACTGCAGTCCTCTGCAGCACATCCTCGTGTTGTCTGTAATAGTGTTGTCCCGGTACTGAAGTTTTAAACCCGGTACTGAACTTTTAAACCCGGCTATTTCCCGCTAACATGGAAGCGCCGCTGAGCGCGGATGACTCGACTGATCTTCACGGATTCGCGATTCAGTCTCCATGTATCTGTGTTTGGTTTGCGCTCAGTTTACCGCTCTTCACCCAGTGCAAGCACAGATACACGGACTGGAGCGCGAAGCAGCCGTCAAGATCAGTCGAGTCATCAAGCAGATCGCTTGGCTCGTCTGTGTTTGTGCTCAGTATACAGCGGTGGGTGAACTGATGACCTTCTCGGCCAATCACAAGCATTTTTTTTGAACACGTGAACACAATGACAAATCAGCGCTGTTTCAAGAAAGCCATCAACATTGCCTTAAATGTTCGAAAAAAAAAATGTTCGCGAAATTGCCAGTCTTTCTTTTAATTCAGTATCGTGACAAGTCTAATATAGTGAAAGAATCAGTTTATTAACTCGAGTTTGATGAATAGCATCTAAAACGTGTGTTTGGGAAAGAAAACGTTAGCTAAGTAGTGCCATTTTCCTTAACTTAGCTGAAAATGAGCTCTGATATCCCTTTTTACATTCACCATTCATTCAGAACGGACCTTCACCCATGTCCCTTGCGATGACATTGTCTGCACTTGGTCTCTTTAAACCAGCATTCAGTAGGGCTATGTGACTTTTCCTACATCTAAAACACAATGAATGTTCACTTTTCTTTGACGTGAACTTGTTTATGTGACATTCCGAGATCGCCTTTCTCTGTAATTCCAGCGCATCTTTCGCGGCTGTCTCCATAGAAACGGCGATTTCAAGCGTTCGCAAAAACGTGAGCTCTTTTTCAGTAAGGAGTCTCTTTTGCGTGCTCTCGCTGTGAATGCCGCAAACAAGCCTATCACTGAGTGCTCTGCGAGTCTCCGGAGCTCGGCCATGTATACCGATACAGACTCTGTCTTGTGTTGATTCTGCTTATGGAAGCGAAAGCGCTCTGCATTCGTCAATGGTTTCGGATTTAAATGCATTTGCAGCCCTTCCACAATCTCTTTGAAAGTTTTCTCGGCTGGCTTCACTGGTGCTGATAAACTGCGTAAGAGGTTGTATGTTTTTGCCCCCATTACACTCAAGAGAACAGTAACTTGTCTCTCGTTCCTGATGTCATTGGCTAAACAATATTGCTTAACTCTCTCCACATCCCAGATAGCAGGTAGTAATCGGCCAGAGCTCGGCTTCGACTCGGCATCAGCGAGTGTTATGCGGGCCGAGTCTGACCCGCAGCTCGCTGCCGCACATGCGTTTGTGATGCGGCTGTTAAGCACTGGCCCGATTCCGGACAACTACATCTGGTTCGAGTCTGTCTGTAGAGTCCGGGCCGCTTCTGGCAAGAACTCGGCTTGTTTAACTGATAACAACCGATTCAATTCTTTTTTTATCTAGTAATTTTTTCGTTTAATGATAATTTGAGAAAATATCCACGGTACGACAGCAACAAAATAATAAGAATATTTAGTGTGGATGGTCAAAAAAAAAACAATATTATTTATAAATTAATGAAATATATTATCCAGGAGAAAACGGTATAAAATGCGCTTATTTTCGAGATATATTTTCTTCTTTTGTTTTTTTTAAAGAAGTTTGGTTCTATAAGAAATATATGGGTTAGTAAAAACTCCTGATCCAAACTCCAATCCAGGTGATGGCAGTAATGCTCAAAACAGCTGGTTGCCAACCGCCACAAAGATCACAAGAAGAAAAGGTTTCGTTGTTCTAAACATTGGATTACGGTCAGAAAGGTAAGGTTTTTACTGCTTATATCCTGTATACTATGCAAATTTATTGCTTAAAACATTTTTCACAGTGTTAGGTTGTAACAGTGTGCAGTATATTAAAACAATTTGATATGAAATGCAACTTGTTGTAAAGAAACACGACTGAAGCTAATTGCTATACTAACATGTGAAAGTTCCTGTTCCTTTGTTAGGTTGAAACAGTGTTTAGTGACTGAAAACTATTTTAATCATTTTAAAGAAACATGACTGAAACGAAATGGTGTGTATGCTAGTTTCTGTAGACAAATCTGTTAAGGCAAAAATGGCAAAACATGTGCTTTTAATTTCTGAGTTAACATTATAAAGTAACTGTTACCGCGAATGTTGAAAAAAATTAATTTACAGGCATGTACTTATTCAACAGTAATAATTCTGTGATTGTGTAGATAAAAATTAATCGTTTTGGATTCATACAATATTATTGTTTAACCCACTGGGGTCGAAGACCACGTATACGCGTTTTGACCTGTGGTGTCGTCAAACTGCTGAAATGAACTTAAAATACACTTTCAGTTTTGATCGTACAGAGAAGATCAATACATCAATGGAATCTGTTATGCATCTACTTTTTGTTGTGTACACTCACAACAACAACAAACGTGTGTGCTTTTGCAAAATAAGGAAAAGAAACAGTGTAGGCATTCTGTCTTCTCTCTCTCCGTGAACTGCTTTTAGAAACGCGTCGGTAAAATGCGCTGAAACTCCGCGAATACAAAACGCACACATATGAGACATGTATTTCTAGAAAGCTTAAAGTGTCTACTTTTAAACGCAGCTATGCATGTTAAAAACAAACAGTGCTTGATAAAGTAATCAGTATGAAATCAACGTTATGTCTAGTTTCTCAGTCTTATCTCATTAGTTTTAATGCGACCACGCCCACTAGGCATTGTTATTACAAGCGTCTGAGTCGCGAGCAGACGGTGGTCAGAAAAACACGTCACTAAAATGAAAGGAAACTCGGCAAATAGTCAACAAAGACTATGATTTCTGATATCTATATAAAGCTTGATATGTCTACTTTTGCATTAACCAATTCAAGTCGAAAACAAATTATCTCTTTTTATGTAGTCCGTATAAAAGTAAGGACTTCTCCTATATCGCCTCATTACAGCAGCGTGGTCCTGTGGTCTTGTTTCAGTGACTCCAAATTTTAGTTTTTCACTAACCACGCATAAACGTTTCTTTCTCAATAACACAAACACATACAAACATGCTGCTTAGGTATGATTGTAGCCCAACTTGTGCTGTTTACAGTGTAATCACATTTTAGCCATTAATATGTTTTTAAGATACTGAAAACAACACAAATGTCAGTGCATGTCAAAACTTTTCCAGAGCCCCAAAACCCCCTCAGATCCCAGAGGGTTAACTTGTTTATGCAGTGCATCACGAAAAGTGATCGAAACTCGACACTGTTTATTATTCTCTTCAAATTATCTAAGAGAAATATACTATTATGTGCTTTAATTCATATGTGTTAGCCTATGTGAATCAATTATACCTTATGTTCAAACTGTAATTTGCGCATGTAAAACTGAAAGCAGATTTTGATGGTTTTTTTTGGGTTATTGACAGTTATACAATATTTTTTGGTGAAGTCTTATTATTGTTGTTTAACAAAGGTTCGTGAGGTCATTTTGCAGCACATCACAGAGACAAAAGATGCCAATGGCACACTCTTATGAACATGTCAATAGGCATGTTATAGTTAGGTGCTTAAAGTCTTAAAAACTGTACACTGCTGATACATTTTCAACATACTTGAGCTTTTCAGACTTTACTAATTGCTTCATAAACGGCAGACATGGTTTATTGTTATTAGCTATCATCATCATCATCAAACATTTTCCACAATGGTAGATTAACAGTGTTTAGTAACTTACAACTATCTTTTTTTTATTTATTTTAAAGAAATATGACTGATTGACTTAATCTGCTTTCCTATTGGTTTCGTGAACTGGTTTGTGCATTGTGTCACAAAGTGATTGGAACATTTACTGCTATTGGCTTTCATCTGATTTGAAGTAAATCAAAAGCATCTGTATTCATCCAGTAATGTCTAGGTTTTAAATAGAATTTTGGGCTTATGCTAATTGGGTATATTTCAGGCTTTTTCTAAATAGCCATTAATGTTTATATTGATTCAAGTGAAGATAAACATTTGTATAAAATGTTGTATGTTTGTTTTTTGACAGTCCACAACAAGATACTTGAGCAAGATCAAACAAGCTTGGCAAAGAAGAGGTCAGTATTTGCAAGTCATGGCTGAAATGATGCACGTGCTTAGCCATCTTACAAATCTATGTCTAAGATTCATAAGGCTGTCAATGTGCATTAATCTCTGAATAAATCTTGTGCAACCTTCAGGGTGCTGATTATTTACAGTATAGGTATTATAGCCATTAATTAACTTTAATAGTATTTCAAAATTTTAACTTTTCTTTGGGGGAGATTAACAACAATTTGATGTTTTATTATAGAAACATCCACAAGCAACTGTGATGTCTGACTGGCATACAGATGAGGACGATGATCGCCTGTCATACACCTAAAGAAAGAACAGGTTTGTTTGCAATTATTTTGAACGCATACTGTCAACAATATTTCAATAGTTTATAATCTATTACAACCTTTGAGTTTTGCCCTGGCACTATACTAAAATGATGTTTTGTTTTGTAAATGTATCTGATCATGGTAGATAAGGCACAACTATAGTGACAGTGATGAAGAAAAAATATTTAAAACAAGGAGGCTTGAAAAAAAACAGATATAAAAATTTAAGAAATTGATGCAGCACCGCAAGTACCATTACCACCACAATTCTTAAGACCACCATCAAGATGCACAGATGCTGAACATTCCAGTATGCCTATGAACATTTACAGTCCTTGTTCTAGTGCAGTCGGAGATCCAGACAGAACTTGTTGCAACTCGTCATGTCTTTGTAAGAATTCAAGACATCACTAAATTTGTTAAGGTTTAATGCAGCTAGAAGGTAAAGATCAACTAGAAAATATCAGCAGTATCTAACCCACTGTTGTATTTACACAAGTTGTATGAGAATAAGCTACAGGTTGATTTATACTAATTTGTTATTTTTCTTTTTTAGCACGACTGACTGAGGTTTTAAAATCATGTGGCGTCATAATGCAGCAACTGGGCCTGATTCTCACAGATCAGCAAAACCAAAACAGACGTGATGAAATTCCAGATGTAAACACATTTGACCTTCCTTTTTCCAATTTGATATGGAAAAGCTTGAAAATCAACTAAAGGAGCAGCCTTTCTTGCACTCCCCCTTAGGAGTAAGTTGGTTGGAGTCTAGTCAGTAAGTTGGTTTTAAACATACATTTCAATACAAAAAAAAAATAAATCTATATATAGTCCTATTAAGGTTGTACTTATGTGAGCAAGCATGTTTCTTTTTTTATTAAATTTGTACTTGTTCACTACTAATTATGTTTATCTTTTAATAACAGATCCAGTGAGGACAAATGTCCATACCACACCACTGATAAAAGAAGTGGAAAATGCATTGCAAGGTGGATACAACTTCCTTCCTCCATCCCTGTCAGGAGCAAGGAAGAAGAGAAAGCTCTACAAACACACACAGACACACACACTATATATATATATATATATATATATATATATATATAAAATCATCTCACTCATGTCTTGCTGTTTGTGCAATTTATTCTGGTCAAGTTTATTTAAAAAAGTTTAGGTCTTTATAATTCTGCAATTTTACATTTATATATGTATTTATTATTATTATTATTATTATTATTATGTTTTATTAAAAAAATTAATTTTTTATTTTTTAATGTTTTAAAGCAATAACTATCAATAAATAGATGTATAGGCGAGACAACAAAAAGCAACTTCTTGATAAAACCATGATCATTTGTAAAATTGAATAATAGATATATTTTATATAGTATTTTTCTAATTATTGCTTTGTAATGTCTATTTAATACTTTATGCACACAATTACATATTCTTATCTCTGCAATATGACTTGTATTTTAAGTTGTATTTTAATTACCTTTCGTTTGTGGCGGAAGTTGCTTTCATCAATCATAACAAACTCTCTGGGATGTCCAATCATTTGGCCTTTTTTTCTGGCATACAGCTTCATAGAATATCTGCATATTCCTCTGACTTTTTGGGCCATCCTGCTTAGTGTTCTTGAACTTCCAGCAATGCCATCTTCAATCATGTCAATTTGTCTCAGTTAAAGGCCTTGAGCAAACCTGTTAATAAAAGTGAAACTACATGTTGTACTGATAGTCTTGGACAATTGTTTTCTGTATTGTATAAATAATAGTACAAAATAATAGTCATAATAATAAATATTTTATTACATACCGATATATGAACTTCATCCAAGAAAATAAATTGCACTTTGACTTTGCAAACAGTGATCCAGATCTCACAGACATGATTTTTCTCCTGTGTCCTTTTTTCATACAGGACCTTTAACAAAATATAATATAAGAAAAATATAACTTTATAAGAAAGTGTATTCTGCATGCTCAAGATGATGATTTATTTGTGTGTGTGTCTGTGTGTGTGTGTGTGTGTGTGTATACAGTATATGTATATGTATATTTAACACTTACCAAACATAATTGTCTCCTTTGTTTGAGTTATATGTCAGCTTCATTCTGTGCTGGCAGTGATTGCACTTCATTTTCGCTTTGAGAATTTTTTTTTCTGGAGCCATTTAATCAGTTTTAATTTCTTTTTTTTTTGGTTTGATGTCCTTCAATAACCGACAACAATTTTTGCTTTAATGTCTGGCCCATCACACCTTTAAAATAAGTAAACAGTTAGGCATATTAGTATTTAAAATGTGTTGTTATTATTATTTGTCAATAAATAACCTTTATTGTGCATACAACAAATGGTTAATTTATTCATGTTCAACATGCAGAATTAAAGTAACACAAATATTTATAACTGTATGCACTTGATTAATATTATTAGTTGTTTTAAAATACTAAATCCATTTCTTAACTGCTGTTACCTGTCACTGCCTGCCCCTTCTGAAATGGGGTGTCACGACGACGTGCGCGGGATGTTCAAATGTGAAAGAGTTCCGGTCCGGAAGTAAAAATTGCAATCATTAATGTAAAATCATACCGCTAATTATTTAATTCCAGAAGACGCGTTTGACGTTAACTGTTTAGTGATGTGGTTGTATACAAGTCCTTATTGTCGCGGCGAATGAATTTGCAATCCTCTGACTAACTTTTGTAGTCCATTACAAAAACTACACTACCCACAATTCGTCATCAACACTCTGGCGGGTAACGGAAGGTTGTACAGGTGTGTGTGTGTGTGTGTGTGTGTGTGTGTGTGTGGAGTCGGGTCTTTGAGTTGGATCAAGCCAAGATGATGTCAAGCGAAAAAATTCAGGAAAATAATTTAAGCTCTTTGCATCAAACAAGAGGAAGACCAAAGAAAAAAACAAAACAAAGCGATAAAATCACAGAAAAGTCTGGTAAGTAAACAAACTTTCTTACCAAATGATAACACATTACGAGACATGTAATGGTTGACCATAATATTAGGTCATAGTAATAGTTAATAGTTTACTAACATGAGCAAACAATGAAAAATTCATGTATTAAAGTTTTTATTCTATTAACATTAATTAATAAAAATACAGTTGATTGTTGTTAGTTAATGTTAACCAGCACAACTTTACATTTTTATAATACATTAGTAAATGTTGCACTAATTAATAAATGATGTTTAATGTTTGTAAATGCATTACCTAACATGAACGATGGTTCCCGTAACATTACTGTATAGTTAATGGGTCTATTTTGCTGTTAGTTAAAGAGTTAAGTAACAAGTTAGAACGTTATTTTTAGTATTTATAAGTATTTGTTAACATTTGTAATTAAACAAAGCTGTCCACTGTTTTTATTAGCTCAATTCCATTAAGTTATATTTTAAAAACAATATATTATTTATGAAATTACTGTTTGTTATAGTTTAACCATTTAAATTAACTATTAATACTGTATATGCTGTAGAAGTATGTTTCATGTAATCATAGTTACTTAATGTCAACAAATACATCACTATTAAGCATTAAAATTTGACCTCCATTTTAAATGTCATTTTCTAGATAAACCTACTGCAGAAGCCCCTACTTTGTCTATAGCTTTGGCTAAAGCTAAGGCAGAAATTGAAACCTGGAGGGTGAAATGTCAGAACCTGGAAGACAAAATAAATGACTTGACAAAAGAGAGCGACTACCTGAGAGAACAGCTGTCAGATGGTAAAGTTGTTGTGAATGTTTAATGTTGTTTTAATGTTAAAGTGCCACATTAAACATATTGTGAGGTCAGGAAAAAGCTTACTTTTAAGCTTACTTGAGATGTAACAAGAATTGATTATATAGCCTTGCAGTGAAGTTAACATGTGACAAATAAGTCATGCTGTATATGAGTATTAACATATTTTCTTTTTTAATGTAAGCCATCAAGATGGAAAACATACATGTCAAAAATAAAGAGAAGCCTGCAGACATGCCCAAAAGAACAAAACATTCTTTGGAAGATTCAGAAAGTGCATCCGCTGACTCCTCTGAGTCTTCTGACTCAGAGTCATCAAGCTCGGATTCATCAAGAGAGAGGAAGAAGAAGAAGGTGAAGAAAGGGAAGAAAAGAGTTAAAAAAATTAAAAAATCCAAGCATGAAAGCAAATTCTTTCCAAGAGGTAGGTCATGCAAATTTAAATTAGCTAAGATTTTTTTTTTCCTAATGTAAATGTAACATTTGACGTTTGTTAAATAGTTCAGCATTAAGTACATAGGTGTGTATTACAGTACACATTTGTGATACAATAGTGGCTACATAAAATGTCCCCACTAAGCTAACAAGTGTCCTTTTGTATCGTATTCTACTGTTTATTTTAGTTACTGAACCATGGCAGGTGGTGAAGCGCTACAAAGCAGTGCTGGAGATTTTCGACAGAGGAAGCAACATGACATATGCATTCAGAAAATATGGTATGGACCGAAACACAATCGTGCAGACTGCAGTTATTGCTGAACTGGCCATTGCAGCTCCAGAAAAATATTCCGAAATTCAAAACAATCGGGGAGAGAAATTATCAACCATTACCCAAAAATGTCAAGATGCTATTATGGCAGATAAAAGTATTGCACATAAAATACAAGCCATGAAAAAAGAGGGCAAATTGCTTCCAATAAGAAAATAGTTGTTGTTAAGAAAAAAAATGTGGTTCCAGATTTAATCGCAAAATTTTAGAGGCACAAGTGGTGTTGCACAAGTTTGTTTTTGCACATTTATTTATTTATTTATTTTTTGTATTACTATTATGTTACTTAAATTTTTTTTTTTATGTTTTAAGCTGCAAAGAATGGCAATGTCCTCATACAATACATGTCTTGCAATGTAATAAAGGTTCTGAAAGTCTAAGTGATACATGGCTTTGAGTGATTTTGGGTCCTGAAAAATCAATGATTATTGTTTTATTAAACTCACAGATGTTAGTTACATTAGTTATTGTTGGGTTAGAGGTAAGTCATGTTAGTAAAGAGTTAATGAATGTTAGTAAAGCATTAGGTAATGTTGAAATATTCTACACTTTACAATGTGTCTTAATTCCATTAACAAACACTTTGTTAATGATATTTCATGTTAGTTAACACTTAACGAATGTTAGTAAAGCATTAGATAATGTTGGAATAGTTTACACTTTACAATAAGTGTCTTCATTCCATTAATAAACACTTTGTTAATGATATTTCATGTTAGTTAACAGTTAACGAATGTTAGTAAAGCATTAGATAATGTTGGAATAGTTTACACTTTACAATAAGTGTCTTAATTCCATTAATCAACACTTTGTTAATGTTATTTCATGTTAGTTAACAGTTAACGAATGTTAGTAAAGCATTATATAATGTTGGAATAGTTTACACTTTACAATAAGTGTCTTAATTCCATTAATAAACACTTTGTTAATGATAAATCATGTTAGTAAAGAATTAATGGATGTTAGCAAAGCATTAGGTAATGTTGAACTATTATACTACAATAAGTGTCCTAATTCTATTAACAAACACTTTGTAAATGATATACCATGCTAGTTAACAGTTAACAAACACGAATAACAGTTGAAGTCGAAATGCACTCCAATAGAGGGTCCATTTAGAATTCTTTTGTCCCTGACATTGATCAAGAACTGAACTTATCATAAGCTCTTCCAATTTGTATGCATTGGTATATGAGTAGTTAACATGAACAAATATTTTTGTTTTGTTCATGTTGACTAACACATTAGTTAACATTGTAAGTTTTTATGAACAAGGATTCAGTATTGCTTTATAAATGTGTTGTTCATTATTAGGTCAAGTTATCTAATCCATTAACAGATACATTAATGCATAAGTAAGTAAACATTAACTAAGCTGTTCATGTGAAGATGCATTAGAATATGTGTAAACTAGCATTAACAAAGATAAAGTAATGCTGAGCAAAGTCCTTGTTTACTGTTAGATTATGTTTACTAATGCATTAACTAAGACATAAATAACTGGTTAGTTAGCATTAACAAAGGTTAAGTAATGCTAAATACATGTGTTATTCATGGTTAGTTCATGTTAACTAATGCATTAACTAACGTTAACTAATGCATTAACTAAGACAAATGGTTAAGTAATGCTAAATACATGCGTTATTCATGGTTAGTTCATGTTAACTAATGCATTAACTAACGTTGACTAATGCATTAACTAATGTTAACTAATGCATTAACTAAGACATACATAAATGGTTAAGTAATGCTAAATACATGCGTTATTCATGGTTAGTTCATGTTAACTAATGCATTAACTAACGTTATCTAATGCATTAACTAAGACATAAATAAATGGTTAGTTAGCATTAACAAAGGTTAAGTAATGCGTAATACATGCGTTATTCATGGTTATATCATGTTAACTAATGCATTAACTAACGTTAACTAATGCACCCTTATTGTAAAGTGTTACCCACCTGGCAAGACAGCTCTCCACAAGAACGCAAGTCCATTCTCTGCGTTCTTGGAATTGAGAAACAGCCGGAGAAATTCAATCTGTTTAGCCACCTCCTTCCCCAGAGTGAGACTGCTGTTAAAGACTCGTTTTGGAGCGGTCTAGACGCCAACATTATGTTAAGCCTTCTTGAAGAGGACACAAACTGAACTCTGGCTTAGTATTTAGATTTTGTTTTAAGTTTTTGTGGATCACCATTCACCGTGGGTAATATGCTGCTTCCACTGTGTTTAACTTACCTGAGTTTCCCGATCGACCGCCACCTCTTGAGCTTCCCAAATGGTGGGCGCCAGATCCTCTTGAATCCCCTGAATTGTGTGCCCCAGATTCTCTTGAATACCCAGAATGATAGGCACCAAATCCTCTTGAATTACTCAAACAATGGCCGCCAGATCCCTTTTTAATTCCCCAAATGGCAGTGGGTGCCAGATCCTCCTGTATTTCCTGAATGGTCAGGGGTGCCAGATCCTCCTGAATTCCCTGAATGGCCAGGGGCGCCAGATCCCCTTGAATTCCAAGAATGGCCAGGAGGCCACTGGGGTTTAGGCCCAATCCCAATTCTATATTTGTACCCCTACCCGTTCCTCTCCCCCCTTCCCCTTGGCTCATACAAACGAGAGTTAAGGAGAAGGGCTTCAAAACTTAACCCTAAGAATTGGGACAGCACTACAGCACCGGCACACCTCATCATGTCATCACGATCTTTTGCTTCATGTGAGATCAGACGATCACAACTGCTGTAGTTACTCCAGTTGTGTAATAATTTTTGTATTTATCTTCAGGAAATCACTGAACCCATATATCATATTATCATAACGATCTAATGTGGCAATAAGCTCGTAACTATACTGTTTATTTACACAGTGGCCATATTCATCTATATAAACACACTAAAAAACAACAATAACATTATAGCAGACACTGTTAAAAGCTCATTCTCAGCCACTAGACATTACTGACAGGGTATTCGAGTGTCATTAAGTGTGAGAATGTTGTGGGACTGCTGTACAGGGAGTTATTATTAGGGATTATAGGTCGCAAATGTAGCGTTTTTTAGCTTGACGGTAAAACATGAACGTGGTTATAAATATATTAGTTTTTTTTTTTTTTACAATGGCTATGACAGTTTTTTTTTTTTTTTTTTTTTTAATACATTTAACAAGTTTGCCAAACTCTTAACGCAGCAACACACCTAAAACACACAATTGGCAAAACGGTTAATTTCATGCTCAAAATTACACATTTTAAACTAAACCCTAAAACTAATGTTCAAAATACAGTTATGAACTAACAAAATACACCATGTATAAGAAAACACTGCAAACATGTTTCAAAATCAAATAATGATTCAAAACACTAACATATGTTTTCTTCCAACAGGAACATATAGTCAATCATAACACACTGACAAAATCATTAGCTCACATTACAGACAGTGTACTTTTTTTTGCGTCAGCTCTGCCCTTATATTTGAAGCCTCTCTAAATTTTAGTTTTGGTTGGGTTTAGTAAATGCAGGCATTTTGTTTCTTTTGCTGCAGAAATTCAATACAAAAAATGAATGACCATCTCAAAGTTGCTTTAAAAAATGTACAGTTTGTTACAGTTTTTTACAATGGCTATGATTGTTTTTTCAATATATTTAACAAATTTCCTAAACTCTTAATGCAGTTAGCACAACATCCGTCTTTATTGGCTTTACAATTAACAAATTTCTTGTTGCTTAGACACAAAATGCATCCAGTTAACGGCAATTTAAAATGCTTGAACATCTTTTACACACAAGCTTAACCAAGACCAAAACAATGTAATTTTACAAATTTGCAAATACTTTCACACAGTATGTCAGACCAGTTACGTCGTGGTCTAAACAGAACTTAAATAGGCCAAAGTCAAAGTGAACAGCTGATCATATTGTGAATTGAACCACAAATATATCCCCTGTATATATATATATATATATATCTCTAAGGACTGTTTGGCGAAATATTTGACTGCATGTCACTGCATAACAAACGACTGAAAGGATATAACTAGAGAACGCTCCACTGTGCTACTGGGTGAGAGCGTATGGCAAGCCGTTTTAGCATTTAAACCTTGTTCAGACTATCCATAAATATATTTAGAGATATCTCTAATTATATTTTGACTTGTCATAAATATAATTCGACTAGTCAGATTGGAAATCTCTGCAAAATTATTATGACTGACTAGTCATATTCCTCCATTGACTTCCATTGAAAAATATTTGCAGATATCTCTAAATAAGTTTTGACTAGTCACAATTGTAATTAGAGATATCTCCAATTAAAGACATCTCCAAATGTATTATGACTAGTAAAAACTCAGAGATATCTCTAATTACAATTGTTACTAGTCAAAATTCATCTGATTTCGTACTAATACAATTGTAATTGCAGATATGTCTAATTGTCATTCTGAGTAGTGGAATTATAATTATGACTAGTAAAAATATAATTAGAGATCTCTAATATATTTATGGAGTCAGAACAAAGATTTAAATGCTAAAAAGGCTTGCCATAGAGAGCGCTTCTCACTGAACAGAGCAGCAGCGATGACGTAAGCGTGCCGAGGCCCGATATGGTGTGATCGCTGGCCGTCGGGGGAGACGGGAGGGGGGACAAGCGTGCTTTGGCCCTGTTCGAGGCAACTGTACCTAGTGTGAGTACGGCCTCAGTCAGTAGTCGGAGGGCGGGGTGGAGATAAAAGGTGTCTGGCACAAGCTTCTCCACAGCAACAGACAAAAGGCTCGGCTGAGCGAAAAAAATACTTCACTGCATCACTATTTTTGTTAAATAGATTTTTGTACCTTAATTGGGTTCCAAAGGCAGTTTATAAACTTGTAGCGGAGTTGAAGCGGAGTTTGATCGGGATATTCTATTACGCTGCATTATTGACGTCTGCAACCGGGTGCTCTGTTTATGCAACGTTAGCTCTGTTAGCGCGGTAATTTAGACAATAGACTGTTAATAGAGTAACGTTAACGTTCGTTTATAAAGGTTAAAACGATGCTTTTGCAGTTGTGTCAAATAGTATCCACTTATGGGAGTTATATGGTACGTCTAAATTACTGTCTTTTGCAGACATAGCAAGATATATGCTATAGGCTAGTTAACCTTAACAAGAAACTTAATTTCTTAGTCCTCCACCAGTCAAAAGAAAAAAAAAACCTTCAGGTTCTGTGTGGTAGCATTTTACAATCAGTGGTGCTGCAGATAAAACAAAGTTATACTGTATAATGTTTACAAAAGTGAAATTAGCAGAGGCAGAGATATTAAACATCTGTCAACATCTTCTATCCATAATCATTCATTCATTTCTTTTAGGCTAAATCCCTTTATCAATCTGGGGTTGCCACAGTGGAATGAACCATCAATTTATCTAACATATGTTTTACGCAGTGGCTGCCCTTCCAGCTGCTACCCAGCACTGGGAAACATCCATACACTCTCTTTCACACACATATAATAGGGACAATTGAGCTTACCCAATTCACCTGTATTGCATGTGTTTGGACTGTGGGGGAAACCGGAGCACCAGGAGGAAACCCACGCCAACATGGGGAGAACCCAGTCAGGGCTCGAACCAGCAACCTTCTTGCTGTGAGGTGACAGTGCTACTCACTGTGCCACCGCGCAACCTTCAATGTAATGTATTATCACATGCACTAAAAGCATCCTCTCCTAATACTGTCTGTGAACCCCCCACAAGCATCAATCCCCTCAATCAGTACAGCTATGCTCTGCTAAATCCTCCACAAGCACCAAACCATCAACACAGCCACATTCTGCCCCAGCAAGTCAGTTTCAAACATAAAAAAGTAAAAAAAAAAAAAAACTTTGTGCCTGTTTTGTGGCTGGCAGAGGACAATAGCAGGGCTGTATCTTTTAGTATTATATAGAATACTTTTGTTCTGCCAGATCTCCCAGGCAGGGTTTTATTTAGATTTATATTGTTAATTTTAGTTTTTGAAATTCTGTGCATTGGAAAGAAGTTCTTTCAGAAGAAGAACAGTTTTTTGAAGTATTATTTGTTTTTATTCTGTCTATTCAGTGTCCTTCAACAAGAACGGTGGTGGTGGGGTTCATAATATTCACAATGGTATTTTATTAGTTGTTGGTTTAACCATGGATGAGATAATGGCTTCTATGTTATTATCTTTTCAATTACATTTCTTATAACATGTTCAAAAACAACAGCCAATATTGCATATCTATAATTTATATAATGGATATAATTAAACAATACTTTCACTATAACGTAAATTAGAAGTGTAATAGAAAAAATATATATTTTTGCGCCATTTTGAATTTTACTCGAATACAAATACAAATACTTTTCCCCCCTCAACAAATACAAATACCAAATACCGGCTGCTCCGCACATCCCTAATATATATATATATATATATATATATATATATATATATATATATATATATATATATATATATATATAAATATATATATATATATATACATACATACATACACACATATACATATGTATATTATAGCTGATTCCCATCTTGAAACCACACTAATGCGTTAAGGTTTTCCCAATCACATGATCATATTGTATGTTCTAAAAGAGGACTCTTGAGGTTTTTAAAACAAACAGTGGGCGCATCAAAGAGCTTCATTACCAATACATCCAGGTAAGGCTATGCAATACAGTCAATACTGTACTATACACAGTGTGTTTTGCAGTATACTACTTCATAAACCTGAAGTTCATTAGTACATAGTAGATAAATTTACATTTACATTTAGTCATTTAGCAGACGCTTTTATCCAAAGCGACTTACAAATGAGGACAGGGAAGCAATTTACACAACTATAAGAGCAACAATGAATAAGTGCGGTAGACAAGTTTCAGGTGTGTAAAGTCTAAGAAGGAAAGCGTTAGTAATGTAAGTTTTTTATTTTATTAATTAATTAATTTTTTTGAGTACAGTTAGTGGTATAGCCAGAGAGGCAATTGCAGATTAGGAAATGAAGTACAGGCTAAATAGTTGAGTTTTTAGTCGTTTCTTGAAGACAGCAATTGACTCTACCGTTCTGATGCAGTTAGGGAGTTCATTCCACCAACTGTGCAGATTGAATGCGAGAGTTCGGGAAAGTGATTTCTTCCCTCTTTGGGATGGAACCACGAGGTGACGTTCATTCACTGAACGCCAGTTTCTGGAGGGCACATAAATCTGCAGAAGTGAGAGCAGATAAGAAGGAGCAAAGCCAGAGGTGGCTTGGTAGGCAAACATCAGAGCCTTGAATTTGATGCGAGCAGCAACTGGCAGCCAGTGCAAACGGGTGAGTAGCGGAGTGACATGTGCTCTTTTAGGTTCATTAAAGACCACTCGTGCTGCTGCGTTCTGGAGCAGCTGAAGAGGTTTGATCGAGTTAGCTGGAAGCCCTGCTAGTAGAGAGTAGCAGTAATCCAGTCTGGAGAGAACAAGAGCTTGAACAAGAAAGTGAGCTACATATTCAGATTGGAAGGGTCGGACCTTTCTGATGTTATAGAGTGCGAATTTGCAAGATCGAGCTGTTCTAGAAATGTGGTCAGAGAAGTTTAGTTGGTCATCAATCGTTACTCCAAGGCTTTACAGCATTCTGGATGCAGTAGTGGTTGCTCCATCCATCTGGATTGAAAAGTTATGGTGTAGAGTCGGGTTGGCAGAAACTTCAAGCATTTCCGTTTTCGCAAGGTTAAGTTGAAGATGATGATCTTTCATCCAGTGTGAAATGTCCGACAGGCAGGCTGAGTTGTGAGCTGGAACCAAGGGATCATCAGGGTGAAAAGAGAGGTATAGCTGGATATCTTCAGCATAGCAGTGGTAGGAAAATATGTGTTTCTGGATGATTGGTCCTAGAGATGTCGTGTAGATGGAGAAGAGAAGTGGCTCAAGAACAGAGCCTTGAGGTACCCCAGTGTTTAGATGCTGTAGGTTGGACACCTCTCCCCTCCAAGACACCCTGAATGACCTGTCAGAGAGGTAAGATCTGAACCATTGAATAACAGTGCCTGCAACACCCAGTGACTCAAGAGTAGATAGCAGGATCTGGTGGTTTACAGTGTCAAAAGCATCTGACAAATCCAGCAAGATGAGGACTGATGATTAAGAGTCTGCTTTAGCCAGTCTGAGTTCCTCCACGACTGAGAGCAGGGCAGTATCAGTTGAGTGGCCTTTCTTAAAGCCAGATTGCTTGTTGTCCATGAGGTTGTTTTGAGTAAGAATGTCCAGGACCATATTGAACACTACTTTCTCCAAAATATTGCCCATGAATGGAAGCAGGGATAGCGGTCTGTAGTTTTCAAGTAGCGTTTGGTCCAGGTTGGGTTTCTTTAGCAGTGGGGTTACCCTAGCCTGCTTAAATGAAGTGGGGAATAAACCAGAGTCAAGATATGTGTTAATTATGTTAGTCAGTATTGGTATGACTGCAGGAGAGATGGCTTGCAAGAGATGAGAGGAAATTGGATCAAGTGGACAGGTGGTTGCATGGCTAGATAACATGAGTTTGGACAACTCAGACTCAGAGAGCTGAGAAAAAGAGGTGAGTGTGTGTGGTGTTGGTGTTGTATCTTGCGTGTTTGTTGTAGGTGCAGCAAATTGAGCACTGATTTTTGCAGTTTTGGTGCAAAAGAATGTAGCAAAATTCAGTAGTAAGTGTGCAGGATGCGGGTGGAGGAGGAGGATATAGGAGGGAGGAAAATGTTTCAAAAAGTAGGCGAGGATTGGTGGCATTGTTGATTTTCTGACGGAAGTATGTCTGCTTTGCAGAAGTAACCTCAGCCGAGAAAGAGGACAGAAGAGTTTGGTATGTTATGAGCTGTTCAGGATTTTTAGTTTTCCGCCAAATTCTCTCTGCAGCCCGAAGTTTTGAGCGATGCTCACAGAGAACATCCGAGAGCCAGGGTGCAGGAGGACTGGCACGGGCTGGCCTGGATGTAAGAGGACAGAGTCTGTCTAGACATGATGCTAGTGTGGAGCAGAGTGTATCAGTGGCACTGTTCGTATCAAGTGCAGAGTTTGCAAGATGGAGGAAGAGAGTGAAACAATGGTGGATAGTCTATTGGGTGAGAGAGAGCGTAGGTTTCTGCTAAAGGCAACCAGTGTTGGAGTGTGTGGCGGCTCAGGAGTAATGTGGATGTTGAGAGTTACTAGTGTTTGATCAGCGAAGCATTGTCGCGTGTAAATAAGGTCCAGCTGATTACCTGATTTGTGAGTAGCAGAAGTAGGTGCTTTTTTGAGGTCAAAAGAGGCAAGCAGAGTCTGGAAGTCAGCAGCTTGAGGTCTTTTAATGTAAACGTTGAAGTCACCTAGCACCAAAAAGGGAGTGTCATAATCAGAAAAAGATGAGAGAAGAACATCCAATTCATCTAAGAAGTGACCTAACGTACCCGATGGGCGGTAGATGACAACCACATTTATGTAGCAGGGGTGGATAATGGAGACTGCATGGAATTCAAAAGAGCTGATTGTTGCCAGGGACGGTTTCTGAGTGAATTTCCATTCTTTGGAAATCAGTAGTCCCGTCCCAATCCCCTCTCCCTGTCAGAAGAGGAATGTGGGGAAAAAGAGAAATTAGCAGAAAGAGTCAGGTCTCAACCAGATCTCAGTTAGAGCCATGAGATTATAGTCAGAATGTAAAGCTATGGAGGTAACCAAATCTGCCTTGTTAACAGCTGATTGACAATTCCAGAGGCCCACAGAGAGAGAGAGTTGTGAAATAGCAGATACATGTATTGAACGAAGGTTATGTGGAATACGCCTGCAGCGTAGTTTCCATGCTTTGAAAGTGTTAGTAACAACAGGAATTAGTAAACGCATAATAAAAGTGCAATGAAAACAATAATACGTGCAAAGATAAAGTAAAATAAATTAGTAAAGTACTTAGGTGCATTGTCGGTGTCTTTGCTCGGTGGAGTCGCGCAGGTAGAGTTATTGGCGCAGGTAGAGTCGATGGCGAAGGTAGAGTCGATGGTCTTTACACTCAGCGGTCTTCACACGAGGTGGCCTTCACACGAAGCTGCCGCGGTGAGACTAGCTGCTTATATACACCCCAGAGCACTAGCTGATTGAATTCAGCTGGACATGCCTCGAGAGTAAAAACACCCAAAACTGTGGCGGGAGACGTGAAACAGTTCGCGCTCGACACACAAGCTCTTATAGTGACCAAGTAAACAGTGGGTAAACTTTTCTGGTAGCTGAAAACAAGTTTAAATGTCCTACAACCTTACACAAACAGCTGAAAACAAGTCTAAGTGTCCTCAAACCATACACAACAACTGAAAATGAGTTTAAATGTACTTACAGGCTGTTGGTCTCGTTGCTAAAGTGCTTCTCCGAGATATATGCAGTATAGTACAGCATTTACTGTGTCTAATTACTTTCAGAGAGTCATGAAGTTGGAGGCAAATCAAGTACCACATGGAATTATCTATGTCGACTAGGCTGGGGATGTTGTCGTGGGAGAAACATAATAGGCCAAAGGGCCACGATTACCATGCCGGGCCATAGAAGATATCAAGTGTAATGTGGATGAGAACATGTGGACAAATGCAGAAGACCGGGCAGAATAGACGATTACTTTGTTTTTTTTTTTTTTTTTTTTTTTTTTATTGTAATTGCGGTTCTTTTTCTTTTTGTATATCTTGCAATGATATCATTTTGCAAATAAAGTTTGTACTGTAGCAATTATGTGTCTATATTTTTCTTTTACATAAACTGTACATTTTATAAAGCAATTCTTTTTCTACATTTTTTTGTATTGAATTTTTGCAGTTTTGCAGTAAAAGAAAGAAAATGCATGCATTTACCAAGCCCAACAAAACAAAAAGGTGGAGAGTCTTCAAATATAAGAGCAGTTATATAGAGCAATTATATATATATATATATATATATATATATATATATATATATATATATAATTGCTCTATATAACTGCTCTTATATTTGAAGATATATATATATATATATATATATATATAAAAAAAAAACTAAGTAATATTCTATTTTGCCCGATCTTCTGCATTTGCCCGACTTCTTCTCTTGCCTGGCACAGTAACTGTGGCCCTTTGGCCTATTATGTTTCTCCCACAGCAACATCTTTTTGCCAAGTTGAAGCCAGCCTCGTCAATGTAGATAATTTCGTGTGGGATTTGACTGGCCTCCAATTCCATGACTTTCTGAAAGTAATTAGACATGTAGTAGATATGTAGTACAGTACAGCATTTACACCATGTACGAAATAACTCCTGGTTTATAGGGTAGTTTACTGCAAAACACACTGTGTATAGTACAGTAATGACTGTATTGCGTAACCTTACCTGGACCTATTGGTGACAGAGTTCTTTGATGCGCTCACTGTTCCTTTCAAAAACCTCGAGTCCTTTTTTAGAACATATGATCATGTGATTGGAAAAACCTCAACCCATGAATGTGGTTTCTAGACAGGAATCAGCTGTGATAAATAAAAATATACACATACAACTGCAATAAGCTGTTTCTCATTGGCAATAGAATAAAACACAGGGAATATATTTGTGTTTCAATTCACAATTCACTTTGACTTTAGCCCATATAAGTTTTGTTTAGATCATGATGTTATTTGTTCTGACATACTGTGTGAAAGCATTTGCAATTTTGACTGTAAAATTACATTGTTTTGGCCTTGTTTGAGCTTGTGTGTAAAAGAAGTTCAAGTATTTTAAAATTGGTATTAACTGGATGCATTTTGTGTCAAAGCAACAAGAAATGTGTTAATTGTACAGCCAGCAAAGACGGATGTTATGCTAACTGCATTAAGAGTTTAGAAAACGTGTTAAATGTTTTGAAAAAGGTCATAGCCATTGTAAAAAAAAAAAAAAACTGTAAAACGTGTTTGTTTGTCATACGAATTCATAATAATGACAAAAAATACTTATTTGTGGATCTCCTTACTTCCGGGTTCAGCAATGCTGCTGCTGTGGCTGGTGTATTCTGATTAATTTTCTTACCCCTTGGTTTCTAGTGTGGTCCTGAAAAATCTTTGTTTGAAGGGCTATTCACCCCTTCCCCCTAGCCCTACTCCTTCAAGCTAAAGAGACTTGGGCACCCCTACCCCTAGGCATGCACGCGCAAAACGAGGGGTAGGGGTAAGGGGAAGGGCTAAGGGGTAGAATTGGGATTGGCCCTTAATGAACTGCCAGTGCCTCCTGACCCACTGTCGTTATATGAACTGACAGTGTCTCCTGAACCAAAGCCTCCTGATCCACTGGGATTATATGAACTACTAGTGCCAGCTGAACCGGAGCATCCAGATCTACTGCAGCTCCACGCTCTGGGCCCTCTACAGCTCTATGCTCCGGGCCCTCTGCAGCTTCATGCTCCAGGCCCTCCTCAGCTCCATACTCCAGTCCCTCCCCTTTATCCACCTCCCACAAAGTATTGGGCTATTACTCAATATGCATTCTTCAGCAGTCTTGCATCCTCGTGTTTTCGTGTAACGTCATCGTCAACTGCCAAAGTTCAGTTCCAATACTCAAGACCACAAGAACAGAGGACGCGTGAAACTTCCTGGATGTGTTCTTGATATCGAGGATGCACCGATGCAGACTTGAGCACCGAACTCGCTCTGGATGTAACAGCAGTCACTGTGACAAGAGGTGGGAAGCGCAGCATTTTATTTAGATTTATTATTAAAGTTCAGAGATATCCCATTTTTACCTCAGGAGTTTCCCTAAACTAAACAGTAAAAGTAAATATTACCATGATCATCCTAATAAAGGAATAAACACATTAAGGGTGTTTTGTTTGCTGAAATTCTTATTAAAATCTGTTTTATTTATGTTGTGCAACGTATATTTATAATGTTTTATATAGACTATATATTTTGAAAAGGGGAAAATAATACATTGTTGTATGAATGATGTAATGTTTAAATAATTTACTACTTAAAACTAGTAAAGCTTATGTGACCATCAGTAAGAACGCAGCACGTCATTTCTCACAGGACGCGTTCTCTGCCCTCGCGGTCTCCCGAGTTTGTTCTTCCGAGGACACCTGGCAAGACCGGTCTCCACAAGAATGCAAGTCAGTTTTCTGCATTCTTGGAATTGAGAAACAGCCTTGAACTTTGTTTTTTAGTAAGAATCTGGAAGCTGCTCCTTGGGGGCACCCGCCCTCCTTGTTAACCCATTATTTGTTAATTATGTTAATAAATAATAAAACAAAATAAAAAACAAAAACAGCAAAACAAACTACCCCGAGGGGGAAAACATTAACAAAACAAACAAACCAAACTAGACTGGACTGGACAGGCTGGCAGGGATCAGGACTGGATCAGACACACAACAAAGTGACATTGTATGTCATTGTATATCACCTTGTTGCCATACCGTCACCATACCGTGACAACAGCACAATTATTTAAACTGACACACAGAGAGCAAAACTTTTCTCATGTCTCCAAAAGTCTGAGCCACTGTGTTGCCCTTATATAAATCTGTAAGGATAATATGATATCCTTACAGTTTTTTTGTTAGTTTTTTATTATGTTTATACCTATTCACACTAAACTTTGTGTCAATGTCACCTCACACTGACTACACTACATTCATATGGTAACAGTGCTGCATAATGGTCTAAAGTTATAAACCAATACATTATTGATTGATATAATCATTGTTTTCATGATTTTCTGATATTTTAAGTTAAATACAATTTAAATGTATTCTAAACTCATTGTTTCACTTGATTTGAATTTCTCTGTAGAGTTTGCTGCTCATGCGTTCTTGACCGCTTTGTTCACTCTGCCTCTGGACTACTTTTTTATAATTTTTTAAAAATATTTTAAGTAAAATACACTTCAAATGTATTCTGAACTCATTGTTTCACTTGATCTGAATGTCTCTGCTGCATATGGCATATGGAGTCTGGAGTTTTATCATTATGTACTTGTATGAAAATCTAGTTGACATGCTGGAGAATTGTTTTGCTGAGCTGATTCTCACTCTTACATCTCTAATTGGCAGATTGCCACCTAAGGCTTTTCAGGCCAAAAATAAAAAGTGAAATAAAAAAAAACGAAAATGAAAATAAATTCATCATTCTTTATTTTTTAAACAACTATATATGAGTTTAAAACATGTTATAACAAGTTACAAGTTAAAACCAAGGGATCAGAGGGAGATTGAGCACTTGTTATTTTCAGCTCCCAGCATTCTGTTTTTTGGGCTGGAAATAGATCGTTTTTAGGCAAAAAAAAAAAAATAAAACTAAAAGTGATAAAAACTGAATAACCAATAAAAATCATCCTTCGTTTTGTTTTAAACAACATTATATGCGGTATTAAACATGTTTTAAAAGAGCTTAGTTACCACAGAGCACACGCACATATAATACTAAAATAATGTCAATCTTCATACCAATTACTGTTTATTCTTGAAAAACCTTTTAAGTATTTTATTCACTTTCTTTTTGACTTAGTCCCTTTATTAATCCGGGGTAGCCACAGCGGAACAACCCATCTCTGGGAAACATTCACACACACTCATTTATACTCATACACTACGGACAATTTAACCTACCCAATTCACCTGTACCACATGTCTTTGGACTGTGGGGGAAACCGGAGAACCCGGAGGAAACCCTAACCCAGTGAGGCGACAGCACTACCTACTGCGCCACTGCGTCACCACTATTTTAAGTTAATTTCACAATTAATAAGTTGATTTGCAAATAGACTTAAATTAGGCCTAGGCCTAAGACTAGTATTTATTTATTTATTGTTATACTTCTGCCTATTGTAATCTGTGTCTTTGTAAGCACTCCATGTACAGTACACAGTAAACGACACAATCTAGCATGTGGTATTTTACCAGTCAATTTTTATGATAGCTTTTCTTTTGGCTCAGCTTCTACTTTACTGTTCCCGACCTCCATGCGATGTTGTAAAGATGTGTCAGCCAAGACAGCCCCACAATATCTACAAACCTAAAATACACTGGGTTAATCTCACTGCGATGTTGTGAACCCAGAGTGGGCCCACCCCAAAAAAAAAAAAAAAAAACAATGGCAAAAATCCAAAGCACAATGGCCTGACCCGGAAGTGTGAAAAAAAGGTGGTATTTATTTACAAAATGTGGAGGATGAAGTCCAGTGCAAGAAATATATACAGTGTCCATAAAAGTCCAAAAACGTACAAAAATAGATATATAAAAAAATACAAAGTATCAAATCAACAAATCAAATATAAAGACGAATATATATAACACAAAACCAAAAAAAAAAAAAAAGTCAAACGTAACCACTGTATACTAGTATCCACTTACTCAAAAGAATTGCTCACGGCTCTGCCACTGTCATGTTTACCAGTGAACAACCACCAGATGTCGCTGGTAAACACACACACACACACTTAGAACTACACTTTTCCTGGACTACAACTTCATACATGCTCTTCGCCCACACACCTGCTTTCTCATTTAGCTTGATTTACATTCACACCTGAGGACTTTCAGAGACTGATTACACACAGTATTTAAGCAGCACACACACTCATTCACATTGCCGAGTCTTGTTTACTGTTTAGTGACATTTCAACGCGTTTCTCCCTGTCTTGTTTCTCCGTGTCTGAACCTAGCTTTGTATCCTAGTTATCCGTTTTAGCCGCCTGCCTTTCGACCCATTGCCTGTTTACTGACTTCTACTCTGGATTTGCCCGCACATACCTGTTCATACCTGTATTGACCATTGCTTGCCTGACAAAGATTAAACCTGCATATTGGATCCTACCTTCTGTTGTTGGTGTCACTCCCCGGCGTTACAGCCACAGCACGCTCACTCGCTAGGTTAACTGACCCTGAGCTGGAATCTGGCGTCCAGGGTTGCCAGATTGGAAAATATCGTACCAGAACATCAAAATTATCGGATTTGGAAGAAAATTATCGTACACGAGTCAAACGAAGAGTATGCAGTTATTATCTAGACAAATAGCGTTTTGACACAACGTGCAAATTACCATACTGCGTAAAAAACTAGGCGTACCTTGGTGGGAAGCTTCAAACTCCACCTCCGAGTCGCTGTCATCGGATGCCTGCATGTTGCCAGATGTTGAAGGATTCACTTTCGGGTACAAATTGGACGCCAACATGGACTTCAACATTGTGCTAGTTGGTTTAAAAGCAGTGCACCCTCCTGAATTTTTAATACACTCTGAGGTGTGCACGAGCCCATTCAGGGTATCAGTAATGAGCCGATTTTGTGGCTTCGTCTTGATAAGAATTACTTTGGAAAACACACGCTCACATGAGGCATTTGAGTGGGGGGAAACGAGAAATTCTTTAATGTATAAATATGGTGCCAGAATTCATCAACATCCATTGCCTTTGTATCTTTGCTTAAAGGTGCAGTAGGTGATTGTCTTCAGAAACATTTTTTGTTGTGCTGGTTGAAAGTCTCTTCACAGTCCAATAGTAATGATTACGGTAAATGATCTGAATGTGTTTATTTGTATTTTTATATTCTGGGTAAAGCATAAAACTAAAAAATGTTCATCCAATTAAATAGAGTCGGAACGTCATCTTCCATAATTTTGATACGCAGGTCAGACTTCAGTTTGTCTGTCAACATATGTAGATTCGGACTTCTGCGCATCTGTTCACGCAGATCCGCCATTAGCTTGTGCCCGTCTGCATCACAAACACATGCGCGCGAGCAAGCTGCGGGACGCTCGCCGATGCAGAGTTGGAGCTGGAGGCGCCGAAGGACAGCCGAGCTTGGGCCGATTACTGTAAAGCCAGGCGCGAGTATAATTCGCCCTTAAATCGGCCGCGCGGTCACGAGACGAACCGGGAGAAATGAAATGCTGAATTGAAACTTAAAACCTGGATCAATATTGGAGTTTCTTTAGCACGCTGGAGGAAAGACGACGCCATGGCTGAAGTATTACTGTTAGACAGGTAATGTTCTGTTTTTAAACAATTTTAGTCAGGCTAAGCTTATGTTATGCTTGTGCTAGCTAACGTTAAGCGTATTCTGTTATGAACGACTTATATGCACAGACGTGATGTTCAGTCACTGAAATCTTCCGGTGAAAGATTGATGTGATTATTTTCAGTTTCATAAGGTCCTTTGACAGCATCTATAACGTAGATTTATATTTAGTTTAACAACAAAACATCAGTAAATAGCGCTATTCCGCCTAGCCTGCTTTATTGAGCTGAAGTTGCTTTTATATTCACATAGGGTCATTTTTAAACAATGACAGCCGCCCTATACTGTTTACCATGCTACTCTGAATGTTCGCTCTGAAAAAGCATGTTAGTGTGTGGCAAAGTAATAAATGTAATTTCTGCACGGCGCTGGCACTAACTGGCGAATGACCTATACTAGTGGGTTGTCTGTCTGCTGTTGTGATGCGGTGCGCGCTCATGTTTTCAGGGGGTGTGGCTTTGAATCGCAGTCCCTCCCCGCCGTCCAAAGGTAATATGCTAAGCGGTTAGCATTTTGGCAGATCACCTATTGCACCTCTAAGGCCACCAGTGGCAATCGCCTCCTCTGGTGATCAATGATTTGGAGACAGTCTGCGATTGTCTTGTCAATCAACCGTGGCACTTGTTGCGTGAGGGGAAGCAAAGACGGATATTCTGCGTGTGCCCTGGCATCAGTCGCGATAGCAGGGGAGAGGCATGCGATTTGGGTTATGAGATTATTGTCAAAGTCAAATCGTTTCCTGATTTCTTCGCAGGCAACTTGGAGAAAATTCTGACAGCGAACATAAAAATCTGTCAGGATGGATACTGGAATGTTAGCCTGCTTGGCATGCTGCATCACTTTTACACCCAAGTACATTGTGTTTAATCTGAGCTTTGGGCCGTCGTTTATGTTGATCTGATTCAAAGGAGTGTGCAGAACATAGTCTCTGTCCATGAAGGCGAGGAGGAGATCTTTGTAGGTTTCACAGACCTTGTTTTTCAATGAAGTAATCACCACCTTTCACTTCGAAAATACTGATTAAGGGCTGTGAATTTAGGCAAGGAAATAATAGTACAGATGAAGAGACTCGTCATTTAGGGAGTGAAAAATAAGCACCTCTTTAAGCACCATACTTAAGTGGAAGTACATTTTTAGTACTTAAGTATTACAAGTAGTTTATTTCAAAATTTACTACTCAAGTACTGAAAGTAAAAGTACGAGTATTGTGTAATGTAGTTATTAAAGAAGGTCAAAAGACATCATATTGTTTTGTTTATTTTAAATATTTTTTTTGGGGCACTTGATTAAGCAGAACGAAAAGAAACATGGCTTATGATACAGCTTTTCTTTGTAAACAGTTTGTATGGTACAAGAACTCACAACATCAGGCCCTTTTACCAGAAAATCCCTTCACTGATAAAATAATTCAGCATGTTCACTCACGTACTCTCTCTCTCTCTCTCTCTCTCTCTCTCTCTCTCACACACACACACACACACACACACACACACACATATACACTGCCCTGCACACACCTAAATGTACATTCTCACACATTCATACACTCTCACACACACAGAAGTTTGACTGGTTAATACCACAATAAACAGGAGTTTTGTCTTCTGGGAGCACTCGTGAAACTAAACTAAACAAGCAAACTAAATCCTGTTGCACTAATTTACTTGATTTTGATTTTATTGTAAAAAAAACAAAAAAAAAAAAACAGGAAAGCGTGTATATTACTGTGTTAAATGAAAATCTGAAATATTTTATGGCATATGGCTATGATTTAGTTTTCAATTTTTTTTTATTTTAGATTATGTTTTTAATTAAATTGGTCTTACACTTATTTTCTGTAGTATATTTATAAATTCTATTATGGTACTTTTTCCATTAACCAACATCTCTACCATTTGGTAGAGGCTGATATTTTAGAAATTATGGGATGTGTTAAGAAAAAAATGCATTGATTGTGTTAACTAGCGACATTAGGAATTAAGAAATGCAATTAAAAAAAAATGTATTGCTTTTGTCTTGGCGTGACAGTTAAAGGGTTTTTTGTAATACAATTTTGTTCTTAAATACAGCAGTCAGATAAACGAACTGTGCCCTTAATTTGACCTGCTCAAAGAAAACGCTCTTTCTGAATGTATCAAACAAAACTCATGCACAGAAGACAGCATGAGCATTTACAGCAAATAAACTCATGTCAATATTATCCCGCATGCTTTTTGAGCGCTGACAGGTGAGGTCTTATGATTGGTTATTGTTCACCTGCTCAACAGAAAGGGCTTTAGAAATGAAGCGCTGTTCAGCCATGGCGGGAAGAATACGCGGTTATCACAGGGAATAGACACAGTGGAGAAAACTTGCATATCAGGCACGCTCGTGTCTGGATGGATTTACAGCTTTAACAGCCAAGAAGAGAAGAAAAGTTACCTTACAAACAGGCCAGCGGGTCAAATGTCTCTTTTTATTTTTTATATTTTTACTTACTTTTTATTTTTTTATATACTGCTTTCTTTTATTTCTGTTTATGTAAAGCACCGTGAATTGCTAATTATATGAAATGTGCTATATAAATAAACTTGTCTTGCCTTGCCTTTACCCAAGTGTCCAAGACATATGGACGCATATCAGATGATGCAACCAGCTGTGCGTGGAGGTGAGCCCAACTATCTCTAGTCGGTACTGTTCCACCTCCCGCATAAGCTCAGGCTACTTCCCTCCCAATGAGGTAACATTCCTTGTCCCAAGAGCCAGTTTCTGTGCCCATTGATCGGGTTGTCATGGTCCTAACTTTAAATCACCACCCATTCCACAATGCACCTGCAGTGGGATGGTCCCACATTACTCTATTAGGCTAAGCCCGGCCGAGTTTTGTGGGTAAAAAACCTGGCCACCAGGCGCTCACATACGAGCCCCAACCCAAGTTTAAATAAATTAAAAAGTAAAAAAGATGAGTAATTAACAAGCTTTCAGTATTTGCTACTTGCTGTCAGTGAGTCAACACAGGCTTATGATGCAACAGTTTTACTAAATTAATGTTCTAAAAATTCATTTTACAGCATAAAGGCTAATATACAATGGCTATGCATTCAAGAGTATTTAGCAAATTACCACTGCGCTGCCAATATTAACGTTAAATAAAATTTGATTCACATTTGACACATCCATCTTCGCTGGTCCTCCAGTCTGTTGTCAATAAAAACCTACAAATGCAGTCTTAAAAATGCAGCTTCCGGTATTGCAAGCAGAAGCTACTTGCTTACCAAGATTTTTTTAAAATAATCGTATTTTGTGTTTTCCTGACAAAATAAACAAACAGGCACATTATGACAACATTTTCTTTTTTTGTACGAACTATTCCCTTAAAGTGTTTTTATCAACCCAATAATAAGGTTAGATGATTCTAAGGTATATGTGAGGTTGAAACACGTTGACCTTATGTCAGAGGTTAAGTAGTGTTTATAAAAGGTCTTTTTATTTTGTTTTATGATTTACAGTGTTCATAAAGCAGACCTTTAGAATGTGTTCATCAAATCTCTATGCAGCAGATGGTTTCATGATCAAACATTCTTTATAATACATTTGGTAAATGTATGTGTGCTATCTGGAATGTGACGCTAGATGCAGTTGCAGTTTCACCCTGACTCAATTTTCATTTACATATCCAGCATTCTGTAGTGAAAAGCAATAAATGCATTTGGTTCCATTAATTTGCCCATGCGCTGTGAGTTCAGGTGCATTGCTAGACTGTTGGCAACCGAACATAAATGTACCATTGACTTTACTGAATGTGCTGATCCAGTTTAGACCAGTTTAGATTGGTGCAATCATTTTTAGCTTTTTAATCACTTTTTAAGAGGTGAGTTAGTAATATGTGCCTAAATTAGGGGCTGCACAGACTAGTCATGCCATGATATTCGTTTGATGTAGACAAATTACGTGACTTTTACATGGAACCCTTTGCCTATTTACACAGGACATGAACATTTAAATGGGAAATGTTTTTCCATTCTAAAACTGTACGTTTGCATTGCTTTTCAATGTAAATTCACTTCATGAACATGCATGAGCAGCATTCTCCTGCCTAGAATATTTTGAAGCACCTTGCACATGAGTACCATGTTTTTTTTTGACACTATGGGCCCTACCATATACCTGGCGCAAGGCGCGACGCAATAGAGTTGACTACTAATAAGAGTTGTTTTGACGTTTTGCGCCAAACTGTTTGAATAGCAAATGCATGTGCGCTCATATGTGCACCCTTAAGCCTTCTGGTCTAAAAACAGAGGTGTGTTGAGGCTCATTGCTGGTTCGTTGCTATTTTGAGGAACTTAAATAGAAGGTTCAAATAGATCAGATCAAAGCTGGTCTATTGTCCAACGCAGATCGCATTAGTTATGCACCTGGCTTACACATTGTTGACAGGGCATATAGGTTACCCCTTTTTTCATATTTATAATAAGTCTTTTTTGTCCCCAGAATGTGCCTGTAAAGTTTCAGCTCAAAACACCCATCAGAGTATTTATTATAGCTGTTTGAAAAGTCTGTATTATAGCTGGGAAAAGGTTGTTGCTGTTTTTTTGCACTGGGCCTTTAAGGCGAGTCATCCCTGCCCACCGTTCCCACGTGCCTGTCAGCAACATGCCTCAATCGCCGCCCTCAGCTGCCTCAGGAAGCAGATCTCACGTAACGTTTGTGAGAAATACTACAGTAAGAACTTTACCAATCAATGTTTGACACATTTTTTTGTGGAGTTGCAACAATGAGTTCAAGCACACACAGCACAGACACACACACACACACTCACATAGCACAGACACGTAGCAAGACACACACGCACATACAGTTGAAGTCAGAATTATTAGCCCCCTTTTGATTTTTATTTTCTTTTTTAAATATTTCCTAAATGGTTTTTAACAGAGCAATGACATTTTCACAGTATGTCTGATAATATTTTTTCTTCTGGAGAAAGTCTTGTTTTATTTCGGCTATAATAAAAGCAGTTATTATTTTTTTTAAATCATTTTTGGGACACAATTATTAGCCCCTTTAAGCTATTTTTTTTTTCGATAATCTACAGAACAAACCATCAATATACAATAACTTGACTAATTACCCTAACCTGCCTAGTTCACCTTATTAACCTATTTAATGTCACTTTAAGCTGTATAGAAGTGTCTGGAAAAATATCTAGTAAAATATTATTTACTGTCATCATGGCAAAGATAAAATAAATCAGTTATTAGAAATAAGTTTTTAAAACTATTATGCTTAGAAATGTGCTGAAACAATCTTCCCAGAACAGAAATTGGGGAAAAATATAAACAAGGGCGCTAATAATTCAGGGGGCTAATAATTCTGACTTTAACTGTACATAGCATAGACAAGCAGGCAGACACACAAACACACATAGCACAGACAAGTAGCGCAGACACACACGCACATACAGAGCATAGACACGCAGGCAGACACACACACATAGCACAGACAAGTAGCGCAGACACACACACACACACATACATAGTGTAGAAACGCAGACACACACACACAGACAGTGAGACACGAGGCTGTGCTGATAAAGTGATTCTGAAGTGAATCGCTGTACTTCATTACACACGTGCACACGTTTTAAAACATGTTAAACTTGTAAAACTCACTCTTGATTACGTTTGATAATGATTAATGATCCTAGCAAACTGAACAGATCTTTTATTCCCGGTTGCTTTGCGCTCGTCGATATGATTTTATGCATTACAACGGAGACATGTTAATGCGCGCAGTTGTCAATCAATATTGGTGGGCGGGGAGACCGCACTCCTATATATAGTTGCAGTTGATCTGAAAACCACTCCAATTGGTCCATTGTTTTTATGTTCTTAAATTTGAAAAAAAAAAAAGTACTGGGTGTGTTTATTTCACCCCGATATGACAGTACATACACTATATTTACACACGTATGTCCAAACAGCTTGAAAAGTAGATTTTTCACCATAGGTGCGCTTTTATACAGACAGAATGTACAACAATATGCAAATATCTTTACAAATGAAACATAATTAAAATATTAAGGACATTTATAAATATAAAGGACTAAAATATAACAAAACATTATTTTCTAGCCTACATAAATATAATACCAATCTTTCATGCCTTCTTCACCTCGGGGGGGCTTTTTCAATTTATAACAATTTGCTTTTGTATAATGTTATTATTTGAGAGGGAGCCGTAGGTGAAGACATGGAGGCGGAATGAAAAAAGCTGGAGGTTTATTAAACAAACAGCTTGCATTAAACAAAGGCAGAATCATAATCATGAACCAGGCAAAGACAAGCAAACAAGGCAGAGTCCAAAAACAGTAGTCAAAAGGGCAGGCAAAAAAGGTCATAACACAATGGCAGAAACAGCAGTAGGAAAACACTTAGTAAGGCAGTGAAACTGGCAATACTTCGCAAAGAACAGAAATAAGCATGAAGTACCACCGAGGAAGTACCCAGTCAATATTCGGGAGAGAGCTCCCTCTGATGGGTGGATGAATGGTAAGCTGCCATATTCGTTACAGACTTCCCCCCTCTATGAACACCTCCTGGTGTTCTTCTACCCCTTCTACGTGGTGCAGGTTGATTCGGATGTTGTTGGTGAAATTCTTGTATCAGTGACGGGTCCAGTATATCCTTGGAGACCACCCAAGATCTTTCTTCCGGTCCATAGCCCTCCCAGTCCACCAGATATTGCAACTGGCCTCTTCTACGGCGGGAGTCCAGGATCTAATTCACTGAGTAAGCAGGTATGCCATCGATCTCCAAAGGTGGAGGAGGCTCAGGACTCCAGGAGCCAGGAGGTGCCAGGAGATGCAGGGTGGACCGGTTTCAGGAGGGAGACATGAAATTAAGAAGATATGCAATAGTTAGCCGGAAGCTCCAAATGGTATGTAACTTCATTAATTTGTTTAAGAATTTTAAAAGGTCCAACATACCTTGAAGTGAGCTTCCTGGTAGACATAAACAAAGATCTCAGGTGGCAAGCCAGACCCTCTGGCCAGGTTGATAGTTGGGATGTGGACGTTTCCGCCGATCTGTCTGAATCCGCTGGGCACGGATTGCTCTCTGAAGCCTCACATGAGCACTGTCCCACACCTGTTCGCTACGCTTAATCCAGTCATCCACCGATGGCACTATTGAAGGTTCTTCTGACCATGGGAACATGGGAGGTTGGTAGCCTAATACACACTGAAAAGGGGTGAGACCTGTGGATGAGTGGGTCAGGGAATTCTGAGCATATTCTGCCCAGGGTAGGAATTTAATCCATTTATTCTGTTCTCTGCTGCAGTAAGTCGTTAGGTAACGATCTATTTCTTGATTGACTCTTTCTATTTGACCGTTTGACTCTGGATGGTAGCCTGAAGTTAAACTGACATTAATGTCCAGGGGCCTCATGTACGAAGGCTTGCGTGAAAATCATACTAAAACATTGAGTAGAAAAAATTTATATGTATGAAACACTGCGTACGCCGAATCCCACGCATATTCTTTGTACATCCGAATGAATGTGAAACTGAGCGCAGATGAATGGTAAGCTGCCATATTCGTTATATTGCAGTATTATTTATTATATGCATATGTATATTTATTTTATCAAAACCAAGCTTAGATTTGCCCATCTGTCAGGTTTTAGACCATTTGGGGCATAGCTTGTGTATTTGAATATAACTCAGTTGTTAGAACACACTTTGTTATTATTGTTCATTTGTTCGTTTACTGGAAATTAGAACTGAATTTAGAAATAGTTTAAAAACAAATCTTTGCACTTAACAAACAAAATTCAGATTTTCCACTTAAAAAGTCCATCATGTATATAGCCAATGATCTATGGCGCGACACAACTGACTCTTAAAGGGAATGGGAGATGAGACTCTGATTGGTTAATTCTCAAAACACACCTATAACTCATTATGAGAATAAGCTCAACCCTTTTAGACCATGTGCCACGGTGCAAAGCAGATTTTTCCATCCCTAAATTAGCAAAGGTGGGTTCTGACACACCCTAATGGCTTTTGCGCCCTGCGCTTTGCACATGGATCGTCAAAATAGAGCTCTTTGTCAAGTTAAACAAACAGCAAATAACATTCAGAGCTGCTCATCATTGTCATTTCCAAAGCAGTGGATCAGAAGAACTTGGAGGTGGAGCAAGAATTATGAGCAAGCAAGTTTGCATACCTACTGTTCTATTTGACACAAATATGTTGCAGAAGGTGCTTAAAAAAAAAAAAAACTTCTAAGTAAATGGCTCCTTACGCTAAAAGGTTGGGAATTCAGCAGTGAAATGTCTCACTTCCAACCTCGATTCAGTCCAGTCACATAACATGAATTTTTACCATGTGAGATGTGAATATTATTTTTTTTGTATTATTGTGCCATGTTGCAAAACACATGCATGTTTATTCATTCATTCATTTATTTTCTTTTTGGCTTCGTCGTACGTAAGATCGCAAGAATGGAGGATGAGTGAAAGTTACTGGATTTGTTCTTGATATCAAGGACACATCCATGCAGATATATATATTAAAGAGAGGAAAACAATAAATCGTTGTATGAATGCTGTAATGTTTAAGTAATTTACCAATAAAAATTTGTGAAGGTCATGTGACCATCAGGAAGAACGCAGCATCTCATTTCTTACAGAACATGGTCTCTGTCCTCGCGGTCTCCTGAGAGTTCATTCTTCCGGGATAATTTGGCAAGACAGGTCTTCACAAGATTGCTCTGCTATCTTGGAATTTAGAAACAGCCACTGTCCAGTTCACAAGAGTGAGTTTCCAGTTAACAATTCACTAAATCACATTATCTGGTCAGAGTAATGAAATGGTCACACTAGAGTATAAGCATGCAAAATTCTGTCGTACAGCACTGAAAAAAGAGGGAAGAATAAACAAGATAAATAGACATTTAAAAAAGCTAACAATAGGTCCATATTTAAAATTTTTATCCTTCTGTTCAAAGAGGTCTTGTTTGGATCTTCGATTGGTTTCATGCTATCACATGATGTGATTTTGTAGGTCAGATTTCACCAAGCTTGAACTTCGCAATTCAAGAAACTGCGAAACTTGTTGCACAAGCTTGTGTTTCAGGCCTGTGCATTGGCATGCATATAAATAAAAGTGAAAAGGGGTGAAAAGTGCAGTGAAACCACAGCATGAGTCTCCAGTTAACAACTTACTAATTAGAATTAACAGTTGGCATCTCCCCGCATTTGCATGCTATTTTAATACATGTTTTAAAAATATTTGAAAATATTTTCAGAGACAAAATCTGGAAATTTAGTTTTATTATGTCGGGTGAATTCATATTCACCAACTCATCTCTGTGACATGTAAAAGATATTGTGGTTATCTATAATTTGATGTATTATTTTTTTAATGAATATGACATATGGAAAGGTCCAACATGTGGAAGATTAGTGAGCCAATGGTGGGTTAGATTGGGATTTCATTTGGGATTTGACTAGTGCTTTGTCACTAGTTGTTTTTATCTGAATTTTACCAAACAAATCAACAAGTGCATGTTTGAAATACAAGATTTTTGACAGCTTTTGTGTAAGTTCCTGAAACATTTTTTTGAGATGAAAAAAGGGACTCATTTTCAGCTGACACTGCTGACAGTTATAAATACTACCAAGTGACTTTAGCTTAGAATAAAATGTTTTTTAGGAAGGTACTTGCACAATGCATGTGCAAGAAAATGCAATATTTTAATATAGTTCTTATAGCAGTTATATTAGTTTAATTATTACATAACTTGATTATTCTCCCTCAAGATTGTACAAAGGACTATCCTTTATGATCTGAAAATATTTAAAGTTGAATGTTTTTCTGCTTTACCTAATTCATCATCAGCTGTTACAAGATGATTAAATGTTAATGTTAAATCAATCAAATATTTAATGTGCCTCTATTTTGGAAAATTATGTTTCATTTAAATTGATAAAAACATTTATCTTAGTTTTGAATCCAAATGTGCACTTTGTATAAAATTATTGTCCCTCAAAAAAGTAAAGTCAACTCTGAGTTATTAATATGAATTGTCTTTCAAGTGGAACTTTAGTCATTTTGTCATTATGTCTGAATGAAACATTGTCATTACACTTGTTGTACATACAGACCTTGGAGCACTTGAAATTTGCATTTAATTATGTGTATTCGGTTCACTCAATGCAGCGTGTAGGTCTCTAGTTAATCAGAGGATGCAGAGTTAAGCTGCCTGATCTCACGAGGTAAGTGACTAAAGTGGCTAATTCATAGTCCAGTCATACCAAAATGTACCATTATAAAAAAAGAGCCGTGGCACCCAACCCCAACTCTTACCCTAACCATCTCTGGGTGATGAACAAATCGTATTAAATTGTACAAATTAGATCGTACAAATTCATACGAATTAGCCACTAAATCAATAAGTTACGAACTGCCGTGAAATCGTGTTGGTAATACCGGTTAGGCCAATTGCCACCAGCTTACTTGTGCTAAAAGTGCCATTAACTAATCACCTCCATACATCTTACTAACTTCAGTGATCAACAGAAATCAAAATGTCTTCCAACTCATGAGCCTACTGCTACATGTAGTCATATAGTTATTAGTATTAGTAGCCTTTAGTTTGTATTGTCATATGTACAGAGCACAGTGGTGACACGATGGCTTAGGGGTTAGCACTGTTGTCTCACAGCAAGAAGGTCACTGGTTTGAGTGCCAGCTGGGCCAGTTGGTATTTCTGTGTGGAGTTTGCATGTTCTCCCTGTGTTTGCGTGGGTTTCCTCTGGGTGCTCCGGTTTCCCCCACAGTCCAAAGACATGTGCTGTAGATTATTTGAATAAACTAAATTGGGCCGTTAGACTGCCTGCTCCCGTCCAAAATTAAACCAGTTACCGACCGCTCCCGCGATTTATTCTGTTTACAGACACAGAAATGCAGACCTCTAGCTGGGATCTTCTGTGTAAAACATATGCTGAATAAGTTGGTGGTTCATTCCTCTTTGGCGATCCCTGATGAATAACGGGACTAAGCTGGAAAACATCCATACACACTCATTCACACATACACTACAGACAATTTAGTTTACCCAATTCACCTATACCACAGGTCTTTGGACTTGTGGGGGGAAAACGGAGCACCCAGAGGTAAACATGCCATCACGGGGAGAACATGCAAACTCGTTTATGCACGCGGGATATTTGTTGTCGCGGACAAAAGTGAAGAGGGTTGGGGAGTCATGGAAGAAAGTGAAAGTGAACAGCGGACGGGAAGGAGGACGGTTAAGGAGGGTAAAATGGCAGATCAGATGTCAGAGGTGCCGGCACATATTAAGCCCTGGCTTTATTTTTCTAGTAGTTACGAGGAAAATACAGTAAAGTTAAATAATTTTAGGACAACTTAGATTAAATATTTTGATCGACTTGTTAATCAAAATATTGACTACTGTAGAGCTGTGTGATGGTCATTTAATTTCTGATGCTGCATTCATACCAGATGCGGAAGAACCGTCAAGCACGAGTGATTTACATGTTAAGTCAATGCAGGGGCGTAAATCTGATTTAACAGTAGGGGGGGACAATAACTATAAAATTTCTTTCAAGCATTTTTTTTTAAGGGGACACAAATTATACAGCCGGATTGTTCTATTAAAGATATGTCCACACAGTTAAAACAGGTTTAATCAATATTATTATTATAGCATGGAGACTACGTCATTATGTTTTTTTTTAAAGTTTTTCTCAGGTTCAATGACAAAGCAAATTATTTTTCAAAACTATTTATTGCATTGTTTTTTGTGTTGTTTACAGTCAACTGACTGACTCCTGAAGCAGAATAAATGCAGAAAGACATTTTCCATACTCATAATAACTAACTTTAAAAACGTTAAAATTACAGATCATGTTGTAAATCAGTGAGCCAGTGAAATCTGCTAAACGGACACAACTCCAAAAAATTTTTAAAATTGTTCATCTTAACAACAATGACAATTGTCATTATCCCTTCAATAAAGCACAACATCCTTACCTGACACTGTACATCTGACTCACCCTGCTCTGCCTGTTCCTCAATCATTACTTTCTCCTTTGCCTGTGATTGATTTTGTGACATTAGTATTTTCATAAGCACTCATTCTGAAAACCAAATTGCTTAATATGTGAACTTTTTGTATTTGACGTTTAGCTGCACTGAAAAATTATCTTATTTCTATTTTTTCTGTCTTTTTATCCAATACATGACACTGCCAGGCACGTTTATTTATACTGTAGCACATTTTATACACAATGGCAATTCAAAGTGCTTTACATAAAGAATGCAAAACTATCATAAAAATAATCACAACAATAAAAACTAAGAATTAAAAAAGGTTTAACATTTTAATTTCAAATTAATTGAGTCACTTAAAACAGAATAGAAACGGATTATACAAAAATACAGTGGGGTTAGTGTGCTCAGTGTAGCACAGTGCTTATTTAGCAAATACACAACTAAATATTATGCTAATTGTGGTCGTTAATGTTAAGTTAACATTATGCCAAGTCGTCACAAATGAAACTGCATGGGAAACGGCTTTAGCGTTAGCAACAAGCTAACGTTAACTAGATAAGTAATTTTAATCACTAATACAGAAGATTCATGAATAATTACATGGGTAAAAAGCTATTTTTACCTCAAGTAATTTATGAACGAGTCTGTATTACCTACATCGAGGAGAATCGCTTTATTTAAGGTGAATAAAATCCGCAGCTGCAGCCACACACCTGATGTGTGTTTTAGTAGCCGAATGAAGGAAAGCATTCAGTGGACCGAACCACTCTGAGGTAGGAAAGGGGGACTCAACTGTTTCTAAATGCATTTTAAATGATAAATGTGGTTTTCTTTCTACTTAGACAAATATTTTAGCTATAAATACACATTTATTTTTCACAATTGAGAGTTTTTTTATGTTATTTTATTTTATACGGGATTTACGCCCATGAGTCAATGCAAAGACACAAATAGACATCCTACAGCGCAATACGCACAAATGAGGTTGCACTAATGATGCGATTAGTGCTAATGAAGCAATGTCAGTTAAGCAATTTGCATGAGTTGTGTAATGGGTTTATAAAATGCAAATTATATAAATAGTTTTGTTAGTTGGCCCACAACAGATATGTGTATTTGTTTCTCCCCCCCTTAAATTTTTTTTATTTTGACAGTAAGAATTCGCAATAAGCTGTAACAACTGATTCTTTTCTGTGGCATTACACAGCCACGCCAATAGATAGCGCATCAAACGCATGCGAAAGACACGAGAGATTCACTTCCTTCCTGATCACGGGCTCAATAATAAACTGACTGCTGCGGTGGAAAGACGTAACTTCTTTGTCTCCTTTTTTTTGCACCGTTTATACGCTGATCCACAGTGCACAATGCCTGTGTATCATTGGCTGCCGGCGCAGATATCCCCTAGATCTGAGGCCGGTAACAATTGGGGGCTCATCCGGGATCCAGCATACCTCACGGGGAAGAGTGTCATTGCAGTGGTGAGATTCTGTACCCAGTGTCCTTGGAAGGCTGCTGTCAAGTGTAATCCAGAGAACAACTGCTACAGGTGATTCGTGAAAATGACTACTTTAGGCCCATGGCGGGTGCTGGTCTTCAAGATCCAAAAGAAACTCTCAGATCTGAGTTTTAGTCAGTTACAGACTGGTGAGTTCGTTAAAAGACGGCTGCGAAACTTACCACGTTGCAGATTTAAGTGAACCTGAACTGTATGACATAATTGTTGACTATATTAGAAGTGAAAAGCTAAAAGCTTCCGAAGATGAGGGCATGAGCCAACTTCTTCTTCTCCTCGATCTGCTGAATGACATCCTATCAGTTCCAGGCTGCAAAGCCACTGAACCTGATAATGTTGCACCTTCTTTAATAGGGGATTCAACAGCACATCCACATGATCAGACACAACCATCACACAGAGACATTGACAATCACATTTCATCTGTTCAGACCAGAGACACCTATGCACTTACCCGGGAAGAGAACTCATTAATGGCTGATATGTCCAGCCATGCTGGGGCTGCTCGGTTGGGTAGGATGAACTAACATCGAACATTTCTGATCATGTTGTGAGGTTATCTGATGTTTCAGCATTGTTGCCAAGAAGAGAATTTAAGTTACATGGTGGTCAAATTTCTGATGCAGGTTCTGATATCTCTTACAACAGTTTGAGTAAACAAATGGATGTGGGTTTACAGGAAGGTTTTAGCGAGTCAGAAATAATCAGAACTGTCCTCAAAATAACTAAACCAGGTACTTTCAGGGAGATGCTAAGCCATAAAGAAGACCTTACTGTAGAAGGCTTAAAGAGATATCTTAGGTCACATATCAGGGACAAGAATGTAACTGAGCTTTTTCAAGAACTGAGTAATGCGAGACAGCAAGACAGGGAAACTCCGCAGCAATTCCTTTATAGAATTATGGGGTTGAAGCAACGAGTTCTCTTTGAGTCCCAGCAACCAGGTGTAGATTTCAGTTATGACAAAAAATTGGTTCAGGGCACTTTCCTACATACAGTCTACCAGGGTTTGAATGACAAAAACAGCTATGTGCGACATGATCTTAAACCCTTTTTATCAGACCTGCAGGTTAGTAATGACTTTTTACTTGAACAAGTCACTAAGTCTACCTCTGAGGAAGAGGGATGTTTAAAACGACTAAGCACAGTAGCTAAGGCAAGACCAGTGACTGTGAATTCAGTTAGACATGATTCAGTTGAGCTAACTGACCAAAACCGACAGACAAAAGTTGACTCTGAATTACAAGCTAACCGGGATGTTATCAAAGAACTGACCGCACAAGTGTCCTCATTAACTAAACATATCTCCCATCTGACAACATCTACTGAGACCATGAAATCAATAGATAACAACACACTCACAACCCGTCCCACACCAACAACTGGGGCAAAAGGGAAATGCCATGAATGTGTTAAGACAGGCAATATAAATTGTCCCCACTGCTTTATCTGTGGACAAGCTGGTCACAAAGCCATTGGCTGTCTTCAGCGCAAGGTGTCGGGAAACGGGATGAGGTCACTGGAAAGGGGCAACCCGTGACCTCAACCAGTTCCGAGCCCCAGACAAAAGACAAAATGCTAAGACATCCACAAATAAAATCACAATGTCAGGGGGACCCAAAAAGACGAGTAGCTCAACTCATTGGCAAGAGGTGTATGGTTTCAACCTCAATAAATGGTGTACCACTTCAAATGTTGCTGGATTCTGGTGCTCAAGTGACAATGGTAGGAAAGGCATGGATGGAGAGTGAATTACCTTTTGTCACTTGAATCTCTTTTCTCTTCTCAGTCCCTGGAAATAATGACAGTTAATGGCACTGAGGTACCTCTGGAAGGTTGGGCTGAAATTGACCTCCAGATCTGTAGCCGGAATCATGGAAATATGTCAATCAGAGTGCCCCTTTTAATAAGTCGAAACTGTAGTTGCTCTGTTTTAGGTAGCAATGTTATAGCCGAGGTAATAAAAGAAAACGCAAATCAGAAAGCAAAAATTGACGTTTCTGCTATTCTAGAAGAAGCTTTAAGTGTCAGGGCATCTGCTGTAGAAGCGTTAGTGTTGGCTGTCCAGCAAGAAACTTTGTCTGAGAAATTGCAACACAATGTCTGCAATGGAAAAAATGGTGTAATGATACCTGCTGGGCAGATTCAGGAAGTTAAGTGTAGGCTTTGGGGGGTGCTCAGGTGGGGGTACAATGCTGTTTCAGCCTATTGTGGACAATGACTGCATGGATGGTCTAGAGTTGTTTCCAGCTTTAGTGGATGTCCCCAGTGGACTGTCAAAATGTGTCAAAGTTCCAATCCAGAACTCCACTAAACATGCTATCTACCTGCCACAGAGGAGTGTTCTTGGCACGATCGAGGATATTGATGATCTTAAGCCCATCCAACACTACACTGATATTCCTGAGTCCAAATTTAAAGATAATCCTCAATCCTGCTCAACCCAAGTGAGGGCTGACAATTGGCAAAACCATGAAAAAAACCTGTCTGTGCAACTAAATGAAGGTAAATGGCACCCTCCAGCTGACCTCACACATCTGGCTTAGGATGAAAAGGAAATCGTTAGAGGAATTCTGTTTGAACATTCTGATGTATTTGCTAGGGATGACACAGATATTGGTTGCATCCCTGACCTACAACTTAAGATCTGTCTAAAAGATGACACACCAGTCCAAAAGTCCTACAATGCAGTCCCAAAGCCCTTGTATCAAGAAGTAAAGGAATATGTTCGAAAGCTGCTCGATCATGGGTGGATTCGAAAATCCATATCTCCTTACTCCTCACCCATCGTCTGTGTGAGAAAAAAAAGATAAGAGCTTATGTCTTTGTGTTGACTTTTGTGTATTAAACAGTAAAACAATACCTGACCGTCACCCCCTTCCACGTATTCAGGATCTATTAGATAATCTGGGAGGTTACTCATGGTTTTCCATATTAGATCAAGGCAGTGCATATCACCAGGGCTTTGTCGAGGAGAACTCTAGGTACATGACAGCTTTTAGCACGCCTTGGGGATTGTATGAATGGATTCCAGCAGCATTCCAAAGGTGTATGGAAGGTGTGTTGAATGGTCTACGGGATGAATGCTGTTTTCCATACTTAGACGATGTCCTCTGTTTCTCCAAAACCTTTCAGGAATACATTGAAGATCTAAAGCAGGGGTCTCAAACTCAATTTACTTGGGGGCCGCAGGAGGCAAAGTCTGGGTGAGGCTGGGCCGCATAAGGGATTTCACAAAAAAAGTTCTCAAATGTCATTATTAGCAGTTTTAATTATTTCTTCTGAACATGAAGTGTCCTGAACATTAATAGAACATTGAGTGAAGATTATGAACAGTTCTTCTGAACATGGCATCTTTTGCCTACTTCTTGCTGCCAGAGACTTGACAGCGCTTCTTCTCACAAATCTGAACCACATTTGGCTTTAGAGCGGAAGCAGTTGAGACCCTCAGTATGGCTTGAAGATGATCATCATTAAGTCTAGACCTGTACTTTGACTTATTGAAGTCCTAGGGAAAAAAGTAGGGGAACTCACTCAAAACTTCCATTCCCTCACCTAAAAAAAGGCGTATGTATGTATAAATAAAACACCCCCACCCCACTCCAGTCACATCAGTCTGTACCAGTCTGTATCTACCTATAATATCAACACAAGATGCAGGGCAGGCACGTGCACACATAGGGCTCAACCTGTGCAGAGCACATGCCCTTTTTAGTCTTGCATAGAAAGTGCCCTTTCAAAATGATCAAAAGTGCCCCCGCGACGCGATACTCCCTCGGTCCCGCCCTTCAGTAGGCGCGCGATAACACCGCTCTTGAGTACGCGCGCGACAACGCACATTGAGTGACAAGCGAGCTGTGTACGGATAGAATCAGCGGAGCGGTGAGCGCTCTCTCTCCCCGCTCCGCTGATTCTGTCAGAGTACAGCGGTCGGCGCGGGCCACAAAATATTGCACTGAGGGCCGCAAATGGCCCGCGGGCCGCGAGTTTGAGACCCCTGATCTAAAGAGAGTTTTTTGTCGGTTACGTGAGCATGGTGTAAAATTATGGCCAGCAAAATGTGAATTGTTTAAGCGGCAGGTGAGATATGTGGGGCGTTTAGTTTCAAGCGAGGGCATTCAAGTCGATCCCAAAGACTTAAAAGCCGTGCTGCAATGGAAAGAGCGGAAACCAAAGAATGTTGGAGAAGTTAGGGCTCTATTGGGCTTTTTGGGCTACTATCGATCATTCATTCAGGATTTTTCCAGAATAGCCTGCCCATTGTTCAAGCTTCAAGAAAATCCTAGTGAGACTGAAGAGGGAACAGTTCAGAGGAGGCTAGCCAAACAGGGTGTTAAGAAGGGCCAGTTACCCTCCAAGACACCAGTTCAATAGACCTCTGAACATAGCACTGTTGTTGCCAACCTTGTCGACATGTTGACCTCCTCTCCTATCTTAGCGTACCCAGACTTTGATTTACCTTTTGTCCTCCACACCGATGCATCTGATGAGGGTCTGGGGGCTGTACTCTATCAGGAGCAGGGAGGTAAACTGCGGGTAATTGCCTATGGTTCAAGGTCACTCTCACCTGCGCAGAAAAATTATCTTCACTCCAATAAGCTTGAGTTTCTTGCCTTAAAATGGGCCATCTGTGATAAATTTCGTGATTACCTCTACTATGCACCCACATTTCAAGTCTTCACCGATAATAACTCCCTGACCTATATCCTGGGCACTGCCAAGTTGAATGCTGTGGGACATTGTTGGGTGGGCGAACTGGCCGACTTTCACTTCACCATCAAATATGTGCCAGGGAAATCTAACACAGGTGCTGACACCCTATCACGGTTCCCAGTGAAACTTCAGGACCACATCATAGAATTTTCAGAGACTTTACCTCCAGATGTCATTTCTGCCATATGGCGGGGAGATCAAGCTAAGAGGGAAAATGAAGTACCGTGGGTTGCGGCCCTTTAGTTAAGGTCCTGTGATGATCTTCCTTCTGCCAGCACACCCATGTTTCTTCTAGAAGATGTTCAAGCTGCCCAAAAGGAAGATGCTTTAATATGTGAGGTAATTACACTAAAAGAGAAAGGATGGAAACCAAGTAAGAAAAACAAGATGAACTTAGGATTAAACACACAGCGATTGATGTATGAATGGAATAAACTTAGACTTGACAAAGGAATCTTATACAGACAGACAGCACAACACAAACAGCTGGTTCTCCCCAGCTCTCTGAAGCCTCTTGCACTTAAACATCTTCATGACGACTTGGGGCATGTTGGGGCTGACAAAGTCATTGATCTGGCAAGACAAAGGTTTTTCTGGCCTTTTATGCAACGTGACATAGAGAATTACGTTATTCGTCAGTGCCAATGTATCAAACAAAAGCGACCCACTGTCCCAGAAAAGGCACCCATGGGTTCAATCACCACTAGTGTCCCCTTTGAGTTACTGTCTGTTGACTACCTGCATCTTGAACCAAGTAAGGGAGGCTATGAATATATCTTGGTTCTCGTGGATCACTTTACCCGTTTTGCTCAGGCTTACCCAACGTGGAATAAATCTGGAAAAACAGCCGCAGAAAAGATTTTCTATGATTTTATTCCACGTTTTGGGTATCCCCAAAAACTTCACCATGATCAGGGCAGGGAGTTCGAGAATAATTTGTTTCAACGACTTCAACAGCTGGCTGGCATTGCTCATTCTCGGAATACCCCTTATCACCCACAAGGGAATCCCGTTGAGTGCTTGAATAGAACGCTCCTCCAAATGCTACGAACATTGTCAGCAGAAAAGAAATCTGAGTGGAAAGACCACCTACCGCAAATAGTTCATGCATACAATTGTTCGAGGCATGAAGGCATAACATGAGGTTATTCACCATTTTTTCTCCTTTTTGGCAGAGCCCCGCGGTTGCTGATTTATTTGCTCTTTAAACTGGACTCTGAACTGCATACTGAGACCCATCAGGAATACACAAAAAAGTGGGCTTCTCTGATGCAGGAAGCTTATAAGATCGCTTCTGAAAATAGTAAGAATAGCTCTGCAAAAGGAAAAAAATACTATGATCGTGGTGTCAGAGGATTTGTGCTTCAACCAGGTGATCGTGTGCTTGTCCGCAACCTATCTGAAAGAGGCGGACCTGGTAAACTCCGTCCTTACTGGAAGGACACAGTTCATTGTGTTGTTGAGAGAATGGGAGATGGTCCTGTATATCAAATACAAGCTGAAATAGGTTACCGCACCCTCCGTGTTCTACATCGAAATCTCCTTTTGCCTGTGAACGATCTGCCACTTGAACACGATAGTCAGGTCAATCAAACGTTAAAACAACAAAGGCAAAAACACCACCACATAAACAATAGTCACCAAATGTCTGATACCTTGGGAACCGACCCCAGTGATTCTGGGGACGAGGAGGTTTATGCATGTAATCCCAGACCAGTGACTGTATATGAGAGACACCAAAACCTCAAACAGCCCCATGGTGTGCCAAATAGTACTCTTCGTGTAGTGGCACAAGATTTTTACCCAGTACATCACAGAGCAGAGCCAGATAACATTGAGATATATGAATATCACCCTCAGTTTGTGACAACAGAACCAGTACAAGCTCCGATTAACCTGTTGCCATCTGTGGAACCTCAGGAGCAATTAGATGGCTGCATAGCTAGTGGACGTGATGAGGATACTAACCTTAGTGCACAGCAGGTTGAACAGCCAGGAAATACAGATGATGTCACCCTGCGTAGGTCTGCACGGACCATAAAGCTAAAGGAGGTATTCACGTACAATCAGATGGGCCAACCTACATATCAAACTTGGAAACCAGGAGCCAATGCAATGCATGCTTGTGTCTTTTACCCAGTCCAAACTTACCCCGTCCTACCTGACATACACCACTACCCAGTGCCAGGAGTTTGGGCATTCTAAAAAAGAAAATAAAGTAATTAAAATAGAAGACATGTGACAATAGGAGATGCTTGACATTCTAAAGCATACGCACCTTGACCAGTTAGCTTTTGTGACAACTAGTGACCTAATTAGTTATTGATGTCCGGAGACATCTCTAAAAGCAGGGGAGAGTATAATGGGTTTATAAAATGCAAATTATATAAATAGTTTTGTTAGTTGGCCCACAACAGATATGTGTATTTGTTTCTTTTCCCCCCCTTTAATTTTTTTATTTTGACAGTAAGAATTCGCAATAAGCTGTAACAACTGATTCTTTTCTGTGGCATTACACAGCCACGCCAATAGATAGCGCATCAAACGCATGCAAAAGACACAAGAGATTCACTTCCTTCCTGATCGCGGGCTCAGTAATAAACTGACTGCTGCGGTGGAAAGACGTAACTTCTTTGTTTCCTCGTGTTTTTGCACAGTTTATGCGCTGATCCACAGTGCACAACGCCTGTATATCATTGGCTGCCGGCGCAGATATCCCCTAGATCTGAGGCCGGTAACAGTCGCTCGAGTTCAAAAATCAGAACTTTAGCGGATATTTTTGCCACGTTAACCAATCAGAAGCTTTCTCTTGCAGGGGAGTGATTATGGCGTAGCGTCTGTTGGTGTCTCAGGGGAAAATCCTACTGCCGATCCCTGAAAACAGTTATTCCAACTGGACTCAGCTCAGTCATTACTGAGGTCTAGTTTCAGAAGACGTTTATGAGCTCAAAAAGCTGGGTGCACCTCAAAACGGATCTAGTGTACTCAGGCACGGCTCTAAATGAGTCAACCCTGTTTTTCAGCCTTCATAAAGCAAATAAACACAGCTATTCTCTCAATAATATCTCTGTTAGCCATTTAGCAATAAAGCTAGAGTCACCGGGCATAGAGAAGGCTGGGTGCACCTCAAAATGGATCTAGTGGACTCAGGCAAGTCTCTAAATGAGTCAACGCTGTTTTTCAGACTTCATAAAGCAAATAAACACAGCTATTCTCTCAATAATATCTCTGTTAGTCATTTAGCAATAAAGCTAGAGTCACCGGGCATAGAGAAGGCCCGCCCATGACACGAATCCACACCTGTTGTGAAGTGAATTTAATATATGTATATATATTAGTGCTGTCAAAATTAGTGCGTTAACGCATGCAATTAATGAGAAATATTTAACGCGTTAAAAAAATAATGCAATTAACATAGTTTTTTTATTATTTCTTTTTGTGGTTCAACATGCAAAGAAATATGGATAAGACCAAGGAAGCACTTTTGAAGGCAAGTTTCAGTATAAAACAATTAATGTCACATTACCAGCCAATCCAGCATTTCCTCGTGAGTTTCATGCAATTTTGTGTGTTTCATTTTTGACTTTTAATATTTGTTTTAATGGAATTTGATACAGAAAGAAAACCTCCAATTTAGTGACTCAGTGGTCCTTTAAGCTAATCAAAAATCGCTGCTTACAAAGTAGACTCTTAATAAGAGTATTATCTTAATTATGTTAAAATCGGAGTATTGGTGTCTATGTTAATTTACTCAAAAAGTGCCAGATTAAGTCGCGAGCTGTCAAAGACAGCGCATTCCTCTGTCTTTTAGCATGAGCCCCTTAAATGTTTTATTAAGTTTGATCTGTTTCCCCCTTAAACTCAACTTTTGTAAAGCGGCTGCTTTGCATTGTTGTGTCAGAATTCTTGTGAAAAACAGCCATAACTAAGAACGCTTAGTTTAAGCAAATTTGATAAACGCGATCATGAGTGTTGATTCTGAAGTGAGTTGCTCCAGCTGCACTGTCCTGTGCACGTTTTGTGTGTGTGTGTGTCTGTGCTCTCACGTTTCTTAGCAACAAACCTGCCTAAACTTTGTTGTCCATAGCCACTAAATCAGCCACTAAAGTTGCGTTGCACTCCCAACTCACATCATTCAAAATAAAAGGTCTATATTGTCCACCCATAATGTCAACAGACTGGACGGTATTAGCAACTGGCTGAATGTAAAGGAGGACTAAGCAAAATTGTTTCTACGTCATAATTAATGTTCTCAACTCACAGCAATAAACTTTACAATGAGTGCAATTGTTTGTATTCAGTTCTTTGTTATTATAATTTTCCATTTTCCATATTTGCAATGCCGGTATTTTGGCAGTTCTTTGCAACCCACTTAGAACCCAACTTGGAAATATGTTTTTTTTCTCTATTGGCATTGATTGTTTTGAAATTCAAATGGCACTAACATGCCTGTGTTTATATTTCTGTAATAAATATGACTGTCAAGCCAGGATCTTGATGGTTTATTGTGGGTATGTTGTTTATATGAATAAATCTGTGTTACAAGTTAAACAAAAATTCTAATAAACAATCATAGTTTGAATTTAAATTGTTTTTGTCTTGTGTTTACATACATTTTACATTTGAATAGCCAAAATTACAAGTTTCAGCTTTTAAAAGTGATTAATCATGATTAATAAAAAAAAGTGTAAATAGTTTTTTGTAATTGATTGACAGCACGTGTTTATATATATATATATATAAACAAATTATCTTAAAGTTTTCCTTTTTTTCTTATTTTGATAATTTTTGTTTGTTATTTAATACTGTGCAGTTTTGGCAGGAACGTGATGCACCTCATGTAAATAAAAAAAAAAAAAACTCTGTTACTGCCAGTAATGTTGAACACAAGATGTTCTTAAATAACTTTGTTTAGCCTATTTGCCCTGTGGCTGAGATGACACAAAAAAAAAATCTGCTAGCTAATGTTATGGCTGCCCCACAAAACTGACTTCTGCTGACATTACCGTTCATCTTTAATGCATCAAAGGGCATTGCACTGTTACAACAAGAGTCTGACATTAAGGTGTGTGTTGATGGAAGAAAGAGTGCAAGCTCAGTTAAAATCAATCACTTTTAACAGCCACTTGACTTGAGTTTCACATTGGATGTGGCAGAGCAGCACTGCATGACCTCTTGCCTCTCTGGATTACTGTATGTTATTAATTGTTAATGCTGTGGAATCAGAGGTAGACAATAAAACAGATGCCCTTGAGTGATATGCCTATGAAACTAACATGTAAGCAAGGGTGATTTTTATGTACAGTATGTAGTCATTTATTAATTTATTTTCTTTTCAGCTTAGTCCGTTTATTAATCAGAGGGTCGCCACAGCTGAATGAACTGCCAACGTGTCCAACATATGTTTTAGGCAGCTGATGCCCTTCCAGCCACAACCCAACACTGGGAAACACCCAAACATTCTTGCATTCACACACATACACAACAGCCAATTTAGTTTTTTCAATTCACCTATATCGCAAGTTTTTGGACTGTGGGGGAAACCAGAACACCTACGCGAACATGGGGAGAACACCAGTGACCTTCTTCCTGTGAGGCACTTGTCCTACACAATGCACCACCGTGATGGCCTGTATGTAGTCATTCATTCATTCATTCATATTCTTTTCGGCTTAGTCCCTTTAATAATGTGGGGTTAATAAAAAAAACAAATAATAAGAATTATATATATATATATATATATATATATATATATATATATATATATATATATATATATATACTCTTGTCGGCTAAGTCCCTTTATTAATCCGGGGTCTCCACTGCGGAATGAACAGCCAACTTATCCAGCACGTTTTTACACAGCGGATGCCCTTCCAGCCGCAACCCATCTCTGGGAAACATCCACACACATACACATTCCCTCATACACTAAGGACAATTTAGCCTACACAATTCACCTATACTGCATGTCTTTGGACTGTGGGGGAAACCAGAGCACCCAGAGGAAACCCACGCAAACGCTGGGAGAACATGCAAACTCCACATTGACCTTCTTGGTGTGGGGCGACAGGACTACTTACTGCGCCACTGCTTCGCCCTTATAATTACAAAACTACACAACAGGGGGTGATACTGCAATTAAGAGCTAGCGCTTCAGGGCAGGAGAGAGCTGAAATATGGCCTGCTGAAGCGGGGAGAAAATGCAGGTGAGCAGCAGGACTGAAACTAAATGGGAACAGGTCTAGTAGCAGATAAAAGCAAAATTAAAGACACTGACTAGGAGTTCAGACTCAACAGGTGAAAAAAAAAAACAGACTGGACAGGACTGGGAGATTGTTGAGCACACACGAAACGAAAGCAAAGAGAAAAATCAAGGAGAACAGGTGGGGATATATTAGCTTAATAGAGTAATAGAAATTTGGAGGATTGGTGGGAAAGTAGAAAGTAAACAGCAGTCATGTGGAGGGTGATCAAAACAAAACGCGCTAGGGAAAGACACATAGAAAATACAAACACCACAACAAATAACCAAGATGATCAAACCAAGAGCATAGCAGCAGACCCCCCCACGAGCGCTACAAGGCACTCCAGGATCAGGCTCACCTCGTCGTCGACGGAAGTCCTCGATCAGCCTCAGAATATGCTGGGCCAGAGTCCAACTCCTTTCCTCTAGGCCATAGCCCTCCCAGTCCACTAGGTATTGAAATCCACGACCACTGCGCTTGAGGTCCTTGGGGGAGAGCCATACCCTTTGACCACATACATAGTGAGGAGCCAGAGTCAGATGAAGATCAGCCACTGATTTGGTCCGTCTACTAGCCCAGACCAAGGCCTCCTTAGCTCTTCTCCAGGTGTGCCGACACCGTTGGACAAAAGCCAAGGCAATTGGGACTGCAGCATCGGGTTCCTGTGAGGGAAACAGGGGTGGTTGATGGCCAACAGAACACTGAAATGGTGACATATCGGGAGTAGATACTGGTAGAGTATTATGAGCATACTCTACCCAGGACAGTTGTTGACACCAGGAGCTAGGGTTACAGGTTGCCAGGCAGCAGACAGCACGTTCCAAATCTTGGTTTGCCCGCTCAGACTGCCCATTGGTAGTCAGGATGAAATCCAGATGACAGACTTGTAGAGGGCCCGATCTGTCGGCAGAATTTCCTCCAGAACCGGGAGACGAACTGGGGGGCCCTATCAGAAACCACATCAACCAGAAGACCATGAATCCAGAATATGTGGTCTACCACTACCTGAGCAGTCTCCTTGTCTGAGGGGAGCTTGGGGAGGGGAATGAAATGGGCTGCTTTGGAGAATCTGTCCACCACCATAAGAATCACAGTGTTAGCCCTTGATTCTGGCAAACCAGTGACAAGTCAAGGGCTAAATGTGACCAATTTTGGGAAGGAATGGGTAGAGGGCAATGCAGACCAGTGGGAGGCAAACTGAGCAGGCTACCACTAACTGCCTGACATCCCTGGGCGTGGATGTCCACCAAAATCGCTGACGAATAGCAGCCAGCAATCTCCAAGCTCCTGGGTGGCAGACCATTCTGGATAAGTGCCCCCACTGGATAACCTGAGAGTGCAGAGCAGTAGGTACTTGTAATCCCTCTAGGTACTTGGCACTCTCGCAAGGTCTCCTGTACCTGTCTTTCAATAAAAGGCTAATCTGCACCCTCTGATCAGTGGCACTACACCAATCTGACTGCCAACAACTCCCAATTACCAAGGCAGAAGGACCTGATAATCAATAAATGAGATACAAGACTTGTAGATAAGTCTCCAATTCACTCAGAAAGAGGTGGATGAGTTGAAAGTTAACTTTAGAGAATGTTCAACTGAATGTAAATCAAATGTAGATGATATACATAAATTAGCTGAAACTCTTTTGGTATTAGATGCTAAAGCCAATTAATTGGATGGTCAGTGTAAACAAAATAATATAGTGGTGGAAGGTATTCCAGAGTCTCCAAATGAGAAATGTGTGTGTATCTGAAGAGAAAGTAAAGGCGATAATTGAAGAAAAACTACAGCTTGATCCAAATAAACTTACCTATAAACAGGAATTCTAGTCGACCAAGGTAACAGGGACGCATCTTGATCAAGCATTTTCAGATGATGTAGTAAATATAAATGCTTATAATATTTACAGAAAAGAGAAATAAATATGGTGGAGGGGTTGCCATATACATTCAAAGTCATATTCCAGTAAAGATAAGGCAATATTTAAAGGGCACCTATGGTGAAAAATCTACTTTTTAATCTGTGTGGACAGACCTGTGTGTATATATAGTGTATTGATCTTCATATTGGGGTGATATAAGCACACCCAGTAATTTTTTTTTCAATGAAACAACATAAAAACGGTGGACCAATTAAAGCGGTTTTCAGACCGACCGCAACTTGACGTAGGAGTGCGGTCCCCCACCCACAGAATTGATTGACAGCTGTCCCGGTAGTCACGTGTATAATCATGTCAACAAGACCTGACGTGCGCAAAGCAACCGGGAATAAAAGGTCTGTTCAGTTTGCTAGGATCATCAATCGTCATCAAATGTGATCAAGAGTAAGTTTCACATGTTTAAAATGTTTTAAAAACAGTGCACGTGCGTAATGAAGTACAGCGATTTACTGCAGCTTTGCTTCATCCGCACAGCCACGTGTCAGAACAATTATAAAGGAAGACGCTTCAATCCCGGTTTGTGGACGTTAAATCAGGTTTATTTTGTACATAAACATAACAGATATCCATACAGCAGCGGAGATTAAGCTGCATCCTGTCACAAATGCATGCTAAAAGATTAGGAAGCTAACGTTAAAGGCGCTCTGTCTGTCAGTGTGTGTGTGTGTGTGTGTGTGTGTGTTGTGTGTGACTAATCAATGAATCAGAAAGACACGTAGAAAAGGTAGGTGGGGAGGACTCGCCTTAAAGGCGCAGTATGACAAAACAACCCCCTGGTGGAAAGATGTAAAATACAGGATCTAGTAAAGGGTATAATGAAAATCTGATGAATGCTTTGAGCTGAAACTTTACATACACATTCTGGAGACGTAAAACACTTATATTAAATCTAAAAAAGGGGTAACCTAGGTGCCCTTTAATGCCTATAGATGTAGAGGATTATGTGGCTACAACAGGGGTGGCCTACCCTGTTCCTGGAGAGCCACCTTCCTGCAGATTTCAGTTGCAACCCATATCAAATACACCTGCCTGTAATTATCACGTGGTGTTCGTGTCCTAATTAATTGGTTCAGGTGTGTTTGATATGAGTAGCAACTGAAATCTGCTGGAAGGTGGCTCTCCAGGAACAGGGTTGACCACATCTAGGCTACAAGTACAGTTACCATTTGTCAAATCATTACTTGTTGGTTGTTGTTACAGACCACGGAAGAAGAAACATAAGAAATGTTAACTGATATTACATCAAGTAAAAAGCAAATTGAAAAAATAGTAAGTGATAACCCAGCTCTATGTTTTGAATTGAAGAAAGTAAATGTACAACAAAAGAAACAAAAAATATCAATGATAAATATAGATAAACCATCAGGAAAGGAAATGTTTTGCAGAACCAGTCTGTCATATTTTCAATGAGAGTATTAAAGCCCCTGCCTTAATTTTTTTCTTTATCTTGGAAAGAAGCAAAGGTAGTTCCTTTACAGAAAAATGCGGCACTGAGTTTTAGTGGGGCTAATAGTCAACCAATAAGTTTATTTCCAGTTCTTAGTAAAGTTTTTTGAAACCATAGTGTTTGAACAAATTCAATTATTTTTTAAAGAAAACAATTTATTCTGACTTTCAGCATGCATATCTAGTAGAGCATAAAACAGGAACAGCATTAACACACATATTTGATGATTGCTTAGTGCAGATTGATGATAGTAATTTAGTAGGATCAGTATTGTATTTTAGCTCTGCTTTTGATGCACTGGATCATAAATTATTGCTTGAAAAATTAAAATGTTATAAATTTACTTCTCAAACTTCAGCATTGGTTTAAAAGTTGGGGTATTCTAAAGTCTGACTAGTAGGAGGCAATGTGTATTTTATAATGGAGGTTATTCGGAAGTGAAAGAGTTGCAATGTGTTGTGCCTCAAGGAAGTTGTTTAAGACCACTGTTATTTTCTATTTATACCAATGATCTTCCTTTGGTTTTAAAGCATAGAAAAGCAGTAATGGATGCAGATGATACAATATTATATTTACCAGTGGCATCGGTAGAAGGCAATGTTATTTTCTCTTTCTATTGCCGCAGTACAGTGTTTTCTTTTCACTTCAAGGACGCTCGCTGCGCATGACATAAACCAGGAAGTAAACTCATTCGGAGGCAGTCAGAGCAGCCTGCAAGCTCTTTCAGTTGTCTGTCTCTCCAGTGATCGCTTTTTTCTCTCTCTTGCAAAGCAACTTCTGTAAGTATTTCTTATTGTGCAACATTGGACTTGTATCTATTGCCATATTTTGTGAGGCGATTTACATGGACAAGTTATATTGATGCTAATTGTTGGCCATCGTTTAATAACTTGATCCTAGTTAACTTATGATGTTTCCTTAATCATCTGTATTTGGATTTAATATTGACCGATCTTATTTGTATCGGTTTGCAGTTTCACAATATTATCAGTAAACTTTATGCAAGGGATTCATCTGTGTCCTGGAGTTTGTTGGGAGTATTTAAGCTGAACGGAGTGCGGTCCATGTCAGTGAAAAGACGGCCATGCAGCTGAATTGAGAGTCACAAGGATCGCCATCTTTCGGAGCAATTAATATCAATGAAGTGACCATGTAACAGCGACTTGTCAGCTAAGTGATAATGTTTTCAATTCAATTCAATTCAGCTTTATTTGTATAGCGCTTTTACAATGTAGATTGTGTCAAAGCAACTTCACATAAATGGTCATAGTAACTGGAACAGTGTGGTTCAGTAACTGGAACAGTGTGGTTCAGGTTTTAGTGTTTAAGTTCAGTTCAGTTCAGTTTAGCTCAGTTCAGTGTGATTTAATCATTACTGAGAGTTCAAACACTGAAGAGCCAATTCATCGATGCGTAGCTCTACCAATCCTGAACCATGCGAGGCAGTGGCGACAGCGGAGAGGAAAAAAAAACTTCAGCTGATGGGAGTGAAGAAAAAAAACCTTGAGAGAACCAGGCTCAGTTGGGCACGACCATTTTAATTTCTCCGCTGGCCAAAAGTCTTGTGCAGAGCTTCATTCGCCGTGGTTTAGGCTGGAAGATGGCCTCAGCGAAGACTCGTCTGTCCCTGGAGCGTCACTGGAATCAGACTCATGTTTTCCACTCCCCACGACCATCAGCGCAGCAGCAGCTCAGGATATGGCCTGCTCCTGGATATGGAATCCTTGGGATCATCACTTCGCTGGTCTTGGATCCAATCAGTGACTTCGCATAATCTGAGGACCTTGGGATGAGTATCCCCAGGTGAAAATAGAGAATAAAGAGAATAATTAGCGTAGCTGCTGTTCATAGTGTATATAAGCAAGATGCCGAAGCCAGTGTGGAACCCGCTAGGTGATGCATTGAGTGTATGTTTTACTAAACAGATAGGTCTTTAATCTAGTTTTGAACTGGGAGAGTGTGTCTGAGCCTCGGACGTTATCAGGAAGGTTATTCCAGAGTGTAGGAGCCATGAAAGAGAAGGCTCGACCTCCTTTACTTGATTTTGCTATTCTAGGTACTACCAGAAGCCCTGAATTTTGAGATCTTAAAGAGCGAGTTGGTTTGTAGCGAGACAGAAGGTTGGTTAGATAAACAGGAGCTAGATTATTTAGAGCTTTATAGGTGAGAAGTAATATTTTAAATTCAATACGAAACTTAACAGGCAGCCAGTGTAAGGGGGATAAAATTGGGGTTATATGATCATATTTTCTAGACCTGGTCAGAACTCTGGCTGCTGCATTTTGTACTAATTGAAGTTTGTTAATAGAGGATGCTGGGCAGCCAGCAAATAGAGCATTACAGTAATCCAGTCTCGAAGTCATAAAAGCATGGACTAGCTTTTCTGCATCTGAGATGGATAGCATATTTCGTTATTTAGCGATATTTCTCAAATGAAAGAAGGCAGTTTTTGTGACATGGGATATATGGTATTTAAAAGTTAGATTGCTGTCTAATATGACACCCAGATCTTTTATAGTAGAGCTAAACTAACTTTGTATCCCTCTAATTGTAAATTGAGTTGCGAGATCTGCTGTGTGCAAGATTTAGGCCCAATAAGTAATAATTCTGTTTTGTCGGAGTTTAAGAGAAGAAAATTGTTGGTCATCCAGTCTTTGATGTCTTTGATACACTCAGTTAGTTTAGAAAGTTCAGACGTCTCGTCAGGTTTAGTTGAAATATATAATTGAGTATCATCTGCATAGCAGTGAAAGCTGATCCCATGTCTTCTAATAATGTCTCCCAGAGGTAGCATGTAAATTGTAAACAGTAAAGGGCCTAAAACTGATCCTTGAGGCACCCCATACTTTACTGGGCAGATTTGTGAAGGCTGTCCATTAATATTCACAAACTGGTAGCCGTCAGTTAAGTATGACTTAAACCATTGTAGAGCCTGTCCCTGGACACCTATAGACTTTAAGTGATTTATGAGGATATTGTGGTCCATGGTATCAAATGCCGCACTAAGATCGAGTAAAACTAATAGCGAGACGCACCCTCGGTCAGCAGCTAAGAGTAAATCATTGGTAATTTTCACTAAGGCGGTTTCTGTACTGTGGTGAGCCCTGAAACCTGACTGAAACACTTCAAAAATATTGTTCGTCTGCAGAAAAGAGCATAATTCAGTGGAAACAACTTTTTCTAGTATTTTAGACATAAATGGAAGATTTGAAATAGGCCTATAGTTAGCTAAGTTGTTGGTGTCTAGTTGCGGTTTCTTAATAATAGGCTTAATAACAGCTAGCTTGTAAGAGTTTGGAACATAGCCTATAGATAAAGAAGAGTTGATAATGTTAAAAAGAGGTTCTCTTCAAGCAGGTAGCAGCTCTTTCAGTAATTTTATTGGAATTGAGTCCAGCATACACGTAGCTGGTTTAGAGCTATTTATAATTTTTACTAACTCTTCATGTTCTATGATTTTGAAGCAGTGTAGGTTATTATTATGATTTAATGAAATATTTACAGGATTTGGAGTATAAGCCGGTGCAGAAAGTTTGGCATCTCCTATTTTCTGTCTAAAGCCTTCTATTTTATTACTGAAAAAATTCATGAAGTCTTCTTCTGAAAAATTCATGAAGTTTTCTTCTGCTACTGACATCATAGCAATTCACAATGTCACAACGCAGCAATAAAAAAAGTCGATGAAGACATCCAATCTGAAACTGTGCGTTTAAGAAGTAGTCATTTATCCAGTACTTTAACCAGTTCATAAATCAGTATGGCTGTTGCCATATCAAAGGCTAAACCTGAAGCAGCACAAGCTAGATCAGCACAGACACAAAAGGAAACTGAACCTAAAGTAGAAGAAGCTTATGTTCAAGCTAATCTTGATGCATTAACAGATGAGAAAGAAAAGGATGCTGCCATAGCAGAGGCTAATGCTCTTGTAGCCGAATTACAGATTATGGGCTTTGAAGTATCCAGTAAAGCTCACAGTCAGGTTAAAGACCAGCGAGTCGCGGCTTACGTGTCAGAACAAACTAGCCTATGCAGCAAAGATGTAATATTGCAAAAAATTAGTGATCATGCTTTACCAATGGAACATCCTTTGCATTGTCAATCTAATGATGTTGCCGCCGCAACGCCCCTATCATCCAGGGTTAATCAAAATCAAGATGCTGCTGTAGCAGACATTATGCCACATCAGGCTCCTCAGACCTGCGGAGTGCTGCCTCAACAAAGTCACAATAAAAAGCTTAACTCTTTGCCAGTTCACTACCATAGAGGAGCCATTTGTACGCAGCACAACTTTAATGCTGATCAGTCACTTCCCGTGATCATGCATGTTTAAAAAAACCTAATGGTGCTAGTGATGATCATGCTGCGGCCACTGGAGACCCTATCAGATACTTAGCTTGTAGTAGCATGGTTACTTCAGGCCTTACTGCATATGATGACCAACCAATCAACTATTGGGCCTGGGAAACATTTTATTTACATATACATCCAGGAGTATTAAGACTATTATTGAGAAACTTCCATACAACTTACGAGAAAAGTGGCTTTATTTAGGTACAAGAATATTTAAACATGAATATTCTGTTAACTTCCCACCTTTCACTATGTTGGTGGACTATATTGCCACAGATGCAAGGGCTCGCACTGACCCAGGATTTAACTTTTTCGCACAAGCTCCAGCAGAGAGGTGGAGTAAATGGGAGAAACCTACTATACAGAAGATGGTACGGAGGAAGATAAAGGTGAAATACAGGAGGTCAAGTCGACATGCACTGAAGTATTTGGTCAAGGATTTAGTGGCTGAACATGTGCTAAAATATGCCTTGTCAATGTGTTCCCTAATGGCTGCAGGAAAGAGTCCAAGACAATGTTCTCTGCTGGAAGGAACCAAATCCCTAATGTTCACGCCGAAATTCCTACTCCAGAATTAGCCTACCATCATGCCCATCCGAAACATATCGCTGATAAGATTCTGCCTTTGAATCCAGATGCCAAAATTCACCTCTTATTGGGCAGAGATATCTTACACAAGGTCTGAAACAGATAAATGGCCCTGGAGAATCACCCTTTGCGCAAAGGCTTGACCTAGGATGGGTCATCATTGGTGACGAGTCGCTTCACCCATGAAGGATCTTGAGTTCCTAAAAATAATGGATGCTGAGTGCTATCAGGATATTTCTAAAAGTTGGGTTGCACCTTTGCCCATTCGGTCACTGCGGCTGCCTAACAACAGGAAACAAGCTTTTGACCATCTTGTCTCGCTCTAGCATTTATTGGAAAAACGACCACAGATGAAAGTTGATTTCCTAGAGTTTATGGAAAAAATGTTAAAGAAGGGTCACGCTGAAGTTGCTCCACCAGTACAGCCGGAACAAGAGTGTTGGTACCTACCTTTGTTTGGTGTGTATCATCCAAGGAAACTGGATAAGATTCGTGTAGTCTTCGACTGTAGTGCCTCATATAAAGGAGTATCGCTCAACTACATTTTGCTCACTGGTCCTGACCTCAATAACAGCCTGTTAGGTGTTCTTTTAAGGTTCAGGAAGGAACAGGTAGCAATCACTGCTGACATCAAACATATGTTTCACTGTTTTCTCGTCAAGGAGGATCTTCGGGATTGTCTTCACTTCTTGTGGTACAAAAACAACGACCCTGCTTCTGACATTGTCCGTTACAGAATGCGGGTCCACCTTTTTGGGAATAGTCCTTCGCCTGCTGTTGGAGTGTATAGTCTACGACAAGGAGCTAAGGAAGCAAAAGCAGACTGCAGCAGTGATGCAAAAAAAATGCTCTGGAACATGCGCACAGACACATTCATATTTCAAATTGAAGAAGACCAGAGACCATTCACTCGGAGAGGTGTGCTTTTGACTGTGAACAGTATCTATGATCCTCTGGGGTTCCTTGTACCCATCACGGTTCATGAAAGACTTATACTCAGAGAACTGACAAAACAAGCAGAAGATTGGGATACTCCACTTCCTAAATACATGGAGGTTGATTGGTTTAGATGGAAATATTCCCTAAGATATCTGGAGGGAATCCAAATACCATGCCCATATGCGTCATTTTCCACTGCATGTGCTCTAAGAAGAGAACTCTGCATCTTTTCAGATGCTTCAATTAAGGCAAAAGCAGCCACTGCCTACATCAAGTTGACAAGCTATCAAGAACAGACTGAAATTGGCTTTGTCTTTGGAAAGGCGAAGTTGGCACCTCTGTCTGACCTAACTATCCCAAGACTTGAGCTTTGTGCAGCCCTACTTGCCGTTGAGATTGCTGAAATGATAGTTTCAGAGAGACATAACGTTCGATAGCATTACTTACTACACAGATAGCAAGGTCTTATTGGGTTTGTGGAGAGGTAAGCATGATCGAACACCCAATGAGGGGGAAAGCATGCTCAGAACCCGGCGGCTAATCAGCGAGCCAGTCAGAAATAATAAATAACACCTGTTTATTCTAGTAATTGAGCCGGAGAGACACCCTTCTTAAGGAGAAGAGAAGGAGCAGCCGGGAGAGACCATACACACACAGCCTCATGTGTGTTGCAATCTAAAATATAATACAACATTTTTTGCTCACATGAATCACTGACCCTGTCTTCTTCTTCCCACAACAACGAACAGCGGTGCCGAAACCCGGGAATCTTTGCTGCCAGAATGACCACTCAGTCAAGGCTGCCATTTGCGGAAGCCATCCAGGCCCTCACGGTCCTCCACCAACAACAACATGATGCGCTGGTGGAAATGAAGAACATCGAAGACCAACGGTATAAAGTCCTCATGGAGGCCCAGCGGGAGGACCGCAAGTGAATCCTGAGTCTGCTGACCCAGGAGATCAGGCCCACTCCGACATCTGACCCCCACCCTCCCATCGCTTTTCCCAAAATGGTGTCGCATGACGACCCGGAAGCGTTCTTGGACCTCTTTGAGAAGATGGCGGAGGCATGTGGCTGGCCACAGGCCGAGTGGTTGGTAAGAATCATCCCCCTGTTGTCGGGCGAAGTCCAACTCGCCGCACAGCAATTACCGATCCAAAATCTCCTAGAGTTTAACGACCTGAAGCGAGCCATTCTCCAGTGGGCCGGCCGCAACCCGAGGAGCAACGCCGGCTCTTCCGTTCGATGGCTTTGTTCGATAGCTCCGTGATGCCTGCCGCAGATGGCTACTACAGGATGGCCGGACTGTCGCTCAGATAATGGATGACGTGGTGCTGGAGCAGTTCATCGCCCACCTTCCCTCCCGAACATCGGAGTGGGTCTAGTGCCACCGGCCCAAGGATCATCTGGTGGCGAAGTCCAGGGTCAGCGAGATATTCTCTCTTCTTCCCCTCTTTTTCTGTCTCTCTCCCCCATCCTATTCCCAGGCCCAAAGTGGGGAGACTTTCCAGACAGCACCAAGGCTCTCTCCGGTTCAATCGGTTGGTCCTGCTGGCCCCGGGGGTATAGTGGGAAGGACTGGGCCGATGTATTGGCGCCACGGGCACGAGGATGGCGCACCAAAGAGTTGCTCCACAAAGGAGGTGAGATTGTTGATCCGCGTCCCAGCCATGCCAATCATCACCTCCGGTCGTGACGGGCTATACCAGATACCTGTGAGTATAAAAGTGGGTACATATTAAGCTTTGGTGGATTCGGGTTGTAACCAGTCCTCCATCCACCAAAGCCTGCTTCAAGACCCTGCATTGGATACGAGCCGCACGGTAAGGGTAAGGTGTGTGCACGGGAATGTAATTCACTACCCACTAACAGCAATAGATATTCAATTTCGGGGTAAAAAGCATAAAGTAGAGGTATCAGTTAACCTGCACCCCAAAAACCTGCTAATTCTGGGAACTAATCGGCCTGGATTTATAAGATTATTAGGAGTCTTATGTGTGAGTCTTATGTGCGGCCACCCCAAAAGCGCCTTTGCGCCCATTATCAATTACGGAGATCCCCTTCGAGAGAATTGGTATGGATCTCATCGGGCCATTAGAGCGATCCGCACGCGGACACCGGTTTGCATTAGTTCTAGTGGATTATGCAACCCGATACCCGGAAGCAGTAGCGCTCCGTAACATCTTAGCAAAGAGTGTTGCAGAGGTTCTGATTCGTATAATCTCCTAAGTGGGAATCCCAAGGAGATTCTCACTGATAAAGGCACCGCGTTCATGTCATGCACATTGCGCGAACTTTACAGATTATTGGGTGTTAAATCTATTCGCACCAGCGTCTATCACCCACAAACAGACGGGCTGGATGAAAAGGTTTAACCACACGCACACACGATCTGTAATTTTATTCACGAGGACGCAAAAAATTGGCATGAGTGGTTGGAGCCTTTATTATTCGCTGTGAAGGAGGTTCCACAAAGCCTCCACAGGGTTTTCCCCCTTTGAGGTTCTGTACGGCAGACAGCCTCGTGGGGTTTTAGATGTTGTTAGAGAGGCTTGGGAGGACGAACCTTTGCAGAATAAAAATTAAATTCAATTTATCCTCGACCTTTGAGCAAAACTCCACACACTGAGGCGGCTCTCTATAGAGATTTTGCTCAAGGCCCAGAATGACCAACACCGGCGTTATGATAAGGGCACTAAACTATGTCAATTTTTTACAGGGAGGTAAAGTCCTTGTACTATTACCCACTTTCAGCTCCAAATTACTTGCCAAGTGGCAAGGGCTTTTTGTGGTCACACGACGAGTCAGCGATCTCGATTATGAGGTAGTTCGTTCGGATAGGGCAGGTTCATGTCAAATATATCACATTAATCTGCTAAAGCAGTGGAGGGAGGCGGAGGAGGTGATGCTTGCTACGCTGGTTACAAACAAGGATGACCTGGGGCCAGAGAGCACCAGCTGGGCGTCCTTGGTCTTGGTCCTGTTCTGTGTGGATTATAAAAAAGTCAATTCTGTGTCGAAATTCGACACCTATCCAATGCAACGTATTGATTCCAGGGGGTTCCCCGGCCTGAGGCAGGCAGTGGGGGCATGTGGAGAGGTAAGCATGATCGAACACCCAATGAGGGGGGAGAGCATGCTCAGAGCCCGGCGGCTAATCAGCAGGCCAATCAAAAATAATTAATTACACCTGTTTATTCTAGTGGTTGAGCCGGAGAGACACCCTTCTTAAGGAGAAGGAGCAACTGGGAGAGAAGAGAGAGCACACACACACACACACACACACACAGAGCCTCATGTGTGTTGCAATCTAAAATATAGTAAAACATTTTTTGCTCACCAGAATCGCAGACCCTGTCTTCTTCTTCCCAAAACAACGAACTTTACAACAGGGTTATTTCCAGAATCAATCGAGAAGAACCAACTGTGATGTGCATCCCCAGGTGGTAGCTGGTTTCACTCATGTCACCAGAGATGTGATGCATCCAGAACACTTTGAGTGTTTCTCCAAGTTCAGCATTCTCCTCACAGCTGTAGCTCGCCTCATCCATGTGGCTCGTTCCTTTGCCCACTCTACTCAGAATGAGTGCAAAGAGTAGCAAATTTGCCAACCTACAGAAGAAGAGTCGCTGAAAGCTAAAATATGTATCATGAAGAGCGTCCAGAACAAATGCTATTCAGAGGAACTTAAATGTATAACTGCAGGATCCAACATTCCCCATATGCTGGAAAATTTTAACGAAGCATATCTCATTAAAGAAGAGTGTAAGCAAGTTCAGAGTCTAGCAGATACGTTTTGCAACAGGTGGAGGCACGAATACCAAATTGGCAGACCCCTGACAGAAGCTTAGTAACTTTTCAACAGCAAAAAGTTTATTGTGCGAATTAAAGACTTTCATGAGAGAATGAAAATGTTAAATAAGAGAATGTGAAGAATTTGGGGTAATGCAATATTTTATTTTTCCTGAACCAGGCCAAACAATACATTAAAATAATATGAATATATACTGCTTAAAAAAATAAAGAGAACACTTAAAGAACACAATGTAACTCCCAAGTGTTACCTTTTTAATTTTGTGAGCAGTGTAATAATAATATCAATAATAGTTATTATTTTTTTGTTTTTTACAAGTTTTTCTGTAATGTTTTCTGTAATGTTTTGCAGCGGATAGGCGTTCACTGCATATAATATATGCTGGATAAGTTCGCAGGTAATTGCACTGTGGCGCCCTCTAATAAATAAAGGGACTAAGGTGAAGGAAGTTGAACGAATGAATAATATGTATATCCCACATTTTGCATTCTGGCAAAGTATTCTGTAAATACTGAGTGATCATGCAAATCTAATTTTTAAAACAAGTCCCTCATTCCTAGTAAATACAATACAAACTTATATAATCTTAACAATAAGAGGGGAGCATCTCTACAGGAAATACTGTGGCCAAATGCATGAAACATGCATAATAATTATCCTATGTGGATTGACGGAATGTGCTTTTTTCACTGACTGACCAGTTTTTTATCATAATTTCACACCATAGTTCTGAAAAAAATAAATAACACATTCATTTGTTAAAGATGTGACAGAGTTAAATGTGTTCCATAATGATTTGACTTTAGCTCTGCAAAGAAATAAAAACCTCTGTTTTCAAAGTTATGGACTGAGGCTGTCAGCAATGAGCAAATTTCATCTTAACTTTCCATGCCTCCCTCCAGGTGCCAAGCTTAGTTGGACAAGAAGAGAAGCATGTGTTTCCCATTTTAGGATTTATTTCTTACAAGAACATTTATAAGACAAGCAGATTGGAACACTTTTGATGATGATACAAATAGCATTTTTAGTAATCAAGTAATCACTGGAGGGCTCTCCTTGTTCAAGATTCTAAGAAGCAACAACTAATTATATGGATTTTTGTCTCTTTTTATTGCTTATAAATTTGTTCATGTCCTTGTACAAGCCTTTGGTCATGGTTACTGTTAATGCAACCTGTATGGATTTATACACAAACAGAGACACTATGACAGTGCACTTGAAAATATATGTAGACATTACTGGCACTTCAACCCAGATGTGAATATAAGAAAATGATTTGTTAGTCACTTTTCAAATATAGTGCAGTTTGGCACGCTTCTCCCCAGCTCTGTCTCTCGCTAAGCAATTTATTCACAATTGTATTGATGAATAAGTAGATCAAAATCAATATTCTGCTCTTCAGCTCTAGAGTCCAAAGAGCACTGAAAAAGCTTTTTTACAATCTGGCTGGGTACCTCAGGCTTTTATAGACATGAGACTTAAAGTGAGATGCTAATTTCTCTACATTATATCGGGTTGAAAATTTTAATTAGATTTACTTTTCAGGCTTCTCCTGTAGCTGCACTTTTTTTAGGACAACACCTTTATTTAGTACAGCCATGTAAACCAAACCCTTTTTAACAAATAATATGAATATAGGGGAGTCCTCCATTTGAATCTGGAAATGATTACAAGTAGATAAACAAGCTCCAATGAGCTGTGCAAATAAAAGGCTGCTTTTACATCACATATTCATTGATTTTTGCTACATCTGTAGAAATCATGCAGAATTCCATAATCATTTAAAATCTTGCAGATTAACTCCATGCCAACCACCTAGAATGACTTAACAAATAGCAATAACTTAGGAACTATTTTAACCCTTATGTGCTGTTTGTTAATTTTTATTCACTCTGGGGTGGTTTTGAGGAGAAGTAATTTGCCAACTTCTCCACAACTTTCCTTTGTTTCAGCAAATGGGATAATTTTTGGTGATAAATCTTATTTCGACTGGTGATCGACGGTAAAAACAAAGTTTACCTCTTCTTAACATAGAAAAACACAAACAATCAATAATGCATTGGTTATTTGATGTTAAGGCTTTGATATAAAAAAAATGTTATAATGTAAGTCAATGGACAAAAAACTGCCGTGAACAAAACAAAAGTGTAGTCAATTTGAACAGTATACAAGGTTTAAACAGAAGCAGTCCTTTCATCCATTTTTAAATATTGTAATTTAATAAATGTGTTAAAAATAAAACCCATTGTAGCGAGGCAGAGGGAAAACACATACACAGTCGCGTTTTGTTACAAACAAGTCCCCGGAGGGTGCTTCATTTACAAAGTGAAAGGGGTGAAATACGGTGCTCTTCTTGGTAATGGTGCTCCGGGGAGAAGGTGAAGGATAGTGAGAAGTCGGGTGCTGGATCGTCACGAGCTGGAGTCCGCTGTGGGACAGACAGAGAGACACAAGCGTTAGCGCAGGGAGTCATCTGAGAATGAAGCTCGTCTTCCTCCTGTGTGGGGCTGGCTTATATGTCTCCCTGGCTGATGAGGTCTAGCTGTGAACGATCCAGTGTTGATGAGGTTCCAGCTGGGGTGAATTTGTGACCAGGGCGACGTGGCATCAGTGTGCTCGCTACATCCCCCCCCTTAGCGTCGTCCTGGTCCTGGGTTTTTCGCCGGAGAAAAGGTAATGTATTGAGAGGGGGGTAGAATGTTTTGACAGACGTGCCCATCCTGACCAGAGCCTTGAGAGACCGTCAGCGTTTCCGTGGGAGGCCCCAGCTCGATGTTGTACGTTGAAGTGAGCGACAGGAACCATCTGGTGACCCGAGCGTTGTTATTCTTCGCTGTAGCCATCCACTGTAGCGGGGCAGGGTAAATTTCCTGCAGTCGAAGTCTGGTGCGTGCAGTACCGGTGAGGATATGAGGGCCGTCTTCAGGGCTCGGAATGCGTCATCTGCTTCCTTGTTCCATCTTATCCTCTCCAGCTGCCTCTGGCATTTCTTGGGATTAGCTGTGAGCCCGAAGTGAGCCCGTTGTGAGTCGAAGATCTAGAAGCACCCTCCGTAACCGGGATAGATGTTCTTCCCATGACTCGGAGTGGACGATAAGGTCATCCAAGTATGCTGCTGCATATGGCTGGTGGGGCCTCAGCAGGATGTCCATCATTCGTTGGAATGTGGCTGGGGCCCCGTGGAGCCCGAAGGGAAGAACCCGGTATTGCGAGTGCCCACCGGGTGTGGAGAAGGCGGTTTTCTCTTAGGCGTTTTCACTTAGTGGCAATTGCCAGTAGCCTTTGGTGAGGTCGATGGTGGAGATGAATCGGGCTCCACCCAGCCTATCCACCCGAGGCATGGGGTACCCGTCGAACTTTGAGATCTCATTAAGTTTCCTGAAGTCGTTGCAGAAACGGAGGGTGCCGTCGGGTTTGGGTACCATCACTATTGGGCTGGACCACGAGCTACGGGATGGCTCGATGATTCCTAACTTTCTCATCTTCTGGATCTCCTCGTTGATAGCCAGCAGGCGAGCCTCTGGTACTCGATAAGGCCTCTGCCAGACGATGGTGCCAGGTTGAGTGATGATGTCATGCTGGATGATGGTGGTTCGGCCCGGTTTCTCTGAGAACACATCCTTGAACTGACCAACCAAGGCTTGCAGCTCCGCCTTCTGGTTTGGTGAGAGTTGCTCACCTATGTGGACGACGGGGAGATTCTCTTCTGTGAAGGCAACGAGGTGGCCTGGAGCTGCAACCCACTTCTTCATTAAGTTGATGTGGTATAGCTGTTCCTCTCGTCATCGTCCTGGCTGACGGACTCGATAGTTTACCGGCCCTACCCTTTCTACCACTATGTATGGCCCCTTCCAGGATGCGAGGAACTTTCAGGTTGTGGTGGGTATCAAAATCATCAACTTGTCGCCTGGGTTGAACTCTCTGGGTTGGGCGGGCCGGTTATATAATCTCTGCTGGGCGCGCTGGGCTTTGGTCAGGTGTTGTTTGAAGATGGGCATGACTTTCTCAATGCGTTCTCTCATGTCCCGTACATGTTCAATCACCGACGATGGGGGGCTGGCTCTTGCTCCAAGGCCTGACGAGCCACATCCAAAAGCCCGCGGGGTTGGCGGCCAAACAGAAGTTCAAAGGGGGTGAAGCCTGTGGAGGGCTGGGGGACTTCCCTGATTCCAAATAACACGTACGGGATCATGAGGTCCCAGTCGCGCCCGTCCTCTGCCACCACCCGTCGGAGCATCTGCTTCAGCGTCTTGTTGAACCTCTCTACAAGGCTGTCAGTCTGTGGATGGTAAACTGATGTCTTTATTTGCTTTACCTTGAGGAGGTGGTAGAGGTCTGCCATCAACTGGGACATGAAGGGGGTGCCCTGGTCGGTCAGTATCTCTGCTGGAATTCCCACTCGACTGCATAGCTGAAACAGCTCCTTTGCGATCGCCGATGACGTGGCTTTCCTCAGGGGAATCGCTTCAGGGTATCTGGTGGCATAATCGAGGATGACAAGGATGTGTTTATGTCCCTGGGGCGACTTCGGCAAAGGCCCTATCAAGTCCATAACGATGTGGGTGAAGGGCACATCAATGATGGGTAGGGGTATTAGAGGGCTGAGGGGTGGTCATTGGGGAGACGTTCTTTGGCAGATGTCGCATGCCTGACAATACCTCTTCACCTCTCCATCCAGACCGGGCCAGTGGAAACGATCGCGGATTCTCTTCACTGTGTTGGCAGCTCCCAGATGTTCAGCCATCGGGTGGGTATGTTCAGCTCTAGAATCGTCTCCCTCTTGGTCCTTGGGATGACCAATAGTGTCTTCTTTTCCCCCTGCCTCTCTGCGACACGGTAATGGGAAGCCGTTCATTACCGTCAATAACTCTCACTTGTGGCCAGCAGTGTTTAAGCGTTTCGTCTTCCCGTTGTGCTCTTCCGAAGTCGCCTCCTGCAGTTATCTGTTGAAACAGATCAAAATATAAGTTAGCAGATGATGACTCACCCCCTCTGTCGCTCTCGGTGGCCATCAATGCTGGTTGGCGGTCCCGCTGAGCCCGTCCTTTGTTCTTCCTTTTAGGACGAGCCGATAGAGCTTGATAGTGGGTGAGGAGTGGGCGAACCCCGGCCAGTCTCTGCCCAGGAGGAGGGGCAAAGGAAGGTCCGGAACCACTCCGACCTCAATGCGCCAGCGGCCCGGTTAAGTCGCGATGGTCACTCTCTGTGCAGGTACGTGGTGGGTATCACCGTGCACACACGTAATCGGGATTCGTCATTTCCTTCATGACAACATTTTAAGGTTTTTGGGTGAACCAGAGTGATGGCGCTTCCTGTATCTAATGTGGCTGTTTGTGTTTTCCCGTCTAGATAGATTTTTCGGGTGGGAGCTTCGGGAGGGATGTTGCGGTGGTCCACGCAACCCGCTGTCCAGGACGGGGTCGAGTGTGACGTCGGCTCTGTGGGCATCGGCTCGTCCACTGGGCTGGGGACCGCAGGTCTGCTGCCTGGTCGTGCTGTGCCCTCCACCGGTCGCCATGGTGCGTTCACCCTCCGAGGTGGCAGAGCCGATCTCTTCCCCATCTCCCTGGCAATGTGAGCTTCAGCCAGCTCCACCGCCTCCACCAGGGTGGCCAGCGATTCAGGATTTCTCATGCTGGTAAGGGTGCTTAGTCGTCTCGGTAAAGCCAGCATCATCTTTTCTATCACCACTTTCTCAGCGACCTGGACTGCCGAAGGATCTTCTCCTAACAGCCATAATCTCCCCAAACGGAAAGTTGAGCTGCTTGGGTACGCACCGGCTGCTTCTCATTATATGACCATTGTGAGAATTGCTGCGCTGCGCTGATTGCGGAGAGCCCCATTCTGGCTAGTATCTCCTTCTTCAACGCTTTGTAATCTTCATTTTTAGGTGTCTCAGGTGCAAAATAAGCTCGTTGAGCTTCTCCAGTGAGGAATGGCGCCAACATCCTTGCCCAACTTTCCTTCGGCCAGCGTTCTCTTTCGGCAATCACTTCGAATGTGTGTAAATAGGCGTCGATATCATCCAGGTCGCTGAGTTTAGTGATATGATGATGGGCACTCACTTCAGGGAACTGGCTATGTCTGGCCGCCTGGGGGAGCTGCCGTTCCATCCTGTCTTGTCTGGCGGTGAGCTGCTCTGTTATCACTTGTTGCTTGCTGGAAATTTCCGCTAGATGGCGTACCACTTCTTCCAGCGACATGTCTCAGGGGATGATGACAGCCGAGCAAGAGAGAGTGAGTGGGAGAGAGAGAGAGCGGATGCCTGTCTGTAACACAAGGAAAAATTTGGCCAGGACACCAGGGTTACACCCCTACTCTTTTCAAGAAGTGCCATGGGATTTGGACATTAAACCGAGTCAGGACCTTGGCTTAATGTCTCATCCAAAAGATGGCAACCACTGACAGATTGGTGTCCCTTTCACTTTTTATTGGGACATTAGGACTCACACAGACCACAGGTTGAGTGCTCCATGTTGGCCTCACAGACACCACTTCCACTTTTATAACATCCAAGCAACGACTAGGAATACACAAATGTCATGTACGGGAATCAAAGTGAGGAACAACAGAGATGAGGATCTAAGTGCAGGCAAAATAAGATTATATTTGAGCAAGACAGGGACAAACGGAAATGGCTGGTACAAAAAAGGCAATCCAATAATGGATTTTGCCCTAGTCAAAAAACTGTCATAGAGTCCAAAATAGTTGGCAAACAGGATAAAACAGTGAAAAAAAAAAACAAAGAAATACAAACATACATCAAAAATCTCTATGCCAAACTGGTGTATGTGGGGTGTATAAATGGTCTGAATGATCTGTGATCACAAGTCTGTGACACTGTGTGTGTCATCAGCCGTGATTGACAACTGGTGTGTGTGACATGGCCTTATAGGATTTGTATTTCCTAAACATGACATATGCAGATCACCAGTGATCTGTCAGTAGTGGACCACCACTTCTCCAAAGTGCGCCCTATCTACATTTTGAGAGGTTGTGATGGTTCATCTCAATGACACTGGAGATTAGATGCCCAACTTGACATTTGAGGGCGACCTGACATGTCCACGGTGCAATGAGGAGTCATGGATTTGCAATCAGGCCATCTAGAGGGTACAGTTCAGGGACTGATATATAGAGATCAATGCTCCCAGTCCCCTCTCCCCTTCTTTCCAGGGGCACAACTTGAGCACATGCAGGTATGGAGAGTGTTTTTCTTTGCCCAATCCTCATGCACTTCTGTCCTCACCTCCCTTGATGGTGAGACACCAGAGGGTAAAAGGCGATTCCCCAGGTGGTGGGCGTCCAAGGCGTTTGGGTTATCTGTTTCTCATCGACAAAGCCTACATAGCCTTGTGCCATGCCTTTTTGCCCTGCACCATGGTATTAGCATAACCATGGCAGTGCTGCACAGGGGCGGTTCTTCCCCAGGCTTGAGCATAAGCTTCGAACGATGGCCAACCATGCCCTCATGTACCAAGTTGGCCACCTGTGCCCAGTGTAAGACGATGGCCACACAGTGCTCCAGGAACACCATCCTTGGCTACCTCGGTAGATATGCACGCTTTAACATGCTCATATCCCAGACAGGTCTATTCAGCGACACAGTCAGAGACTTTACCCAAGAGTCCTCAGTAGAGAAAGAACAGCTGAGTATGATGGGGCATGTCATCTTCTGACTGGCTTGGGAACTGTTTTCCCACCAGTCCCATCCATGCTGGCTGCTCCTCGCCAAAAGCCTCCTTCTCACGACTCCAAGACTATAGCATGTGGGGATGCTCTGGGTGGCCATCACCTTACTGTGTCATCGCACCTTCAGTCCCTGCATGGATCTTGCTTTCTACAGGCTTGGATGTCTTTAGAACAAGTGTAAAGATATGCTTCCACTCTGATGCTTTTAATATGGACTGGAGGGCTGTGTTAACAAGCATGTAGCAGCAAGTTTGTGGTTCGGACCCCAGCTGCATTGGCATAACATTTGCCTGGAGCTGTTTGCAGTGTTTCATGCTCTCTTGTGGCCCTGACTGGTTCAGGAGTGAAAAACACGTGCTGGTTAGGATGGACAGCACGGCTGTGATAGTGTATATATATATATATATATATATATATATATATATATATATATATATATATTAACCTTATGTGTGGTATGTGCTCCTGCCACATGTCTCAGCTCGCTCACCATCTGCTCCTCTAGATTCACGCGACTGAAAATCGATGCGCGCTGTTCAAATCTTGGGCAAGCTCAACCATGCCAGTCTTTATGCTCACATGGCAGTTAAGACAAGATTAATGCCAGCATTCTAGTTGTTACAGGCACACTTCAGTAAAGCTCAGGTCATCCTGTTTCTTCTCATGATACCGCCCATTGGCAGTGCTTTTTTTTCCTGGTCGAGGCCCCCTTGGCATGGATGTGCTGGCTCACAGCTGGCCACGGGCCTTGTGCAATATGTATTTTGCCCAATGAGCTTGTTTGCACAAACCCTGTGCAAGGTCAGAGGGCGAAAAGTGGGTTTTGCTTGTTGCACCTCAGCAGTCCAAACGGACCTAAGTTTTTAAAATCACACTCCAGCAATGGCCTCATTTTGATGAGATCCACTGGGAAAGCACCTGAGGCATGCTGGGAAAGCATCGCCTCATTGTCCAGTTCCTCAGAGGTACAAGACGTGAGATGGTTAAATCGATCTTGTCCCCCTCTCATTCCCTCTTGAAGATCTCTCTGTAGCCTATGCGGCCTGCAGCGAGGTCTGTTCAATTCACTTGTCTCAGTATTTTTAAGATTTCAGTTCACATAGACAGCTCTGCTGGTCACATCCGAATCGGTCAATAGGGGCAGGTATCAGGAGCAGTTTTGGTCAGCGAATTGAGCCAGGAATGCACACACACGCAAACACACACACACACACACACACACACACACACACACACACACACACACAGCTTCTGAAGATGTCTTGAGTTTCATATTACTTATCAATCATTCATGAGGTCATTGAGATTATACCAGAGAGATGGTCAGAGAGATGGGCTGAAGATCTTCATTAACACCAGCCGAATCTGCTCTGTGAAGTTTGAAGACATTCAGCCTGCTTGTTCACCAATACACTAATCCACAGGTCTGATGGAGAGCAGACAGACCCAGTCTTGTGCCATGGTGTTTGCTTGATATTTGGGTCAATGATGCTGCATGGTTCAGTTTTGTTTTATTTTGAATACAACTAAAGGAGTGTTACAACTGTTAATATTGACAGACCTTGTAGATGGGCTTTAACTGCAGACTGTCAGCTTTAATTTGTGAGTATTTACATCCAAATCAGGTGAATGCTGTAGGAATTACAACAGCATATGTGCCTCCCACTTGTTAAGGGTCCAAGAGTAATTGGACAGAATAATAATCATAAATCAAACTTTCACTTTTAATTTAATTGGTTGTAAATTCTTTGTAGTCAATTACAGCCTGAAGTCTGGAAAGCATAGACATCACCAGATGCTATAGGCTTCATTCGTGGTGGTGCTCTGCCAGGCCTCTACTGCGGCTGTCTAGAGTTCCTGCTTGTTCTTGGGGCATTTTGCCTTTTATTTTCTCTTCAGCAAGTGAAATGCAAGCTCAATTGGATTCAGCTCATGTGATTGACTTGAGTGATTTACATGTTAAGTCAATGCAAATGAGCGAATGGACATCCTGCGGTGCAATGCGGTGTTAATGGCTGGCATGAATTGAGCGTGAATCGCTCAAGTTCAAAAATCTGAACTTCAACGTACATTTGCACCACGTTAAAAAAATCAGGAGCTTGCTCTTGTGGGGGCGTGATTGTGACGTCGCACCTGTTGTTGGTCTCCCTGGGGAAATCCTCCTGCCGTGACAACAGTGCCTCAAACTTGGCTCAGTCAGAAACACCACTGAAAGCCTCCATCATCCAGGTGAAGTTTCTGGAGAAGTTTATGAGCTCATAGAGCTGGATGCACCTCTAAAAAGATCTAGTGAACTCTGACATGACCCTAAACTTATTGACACTGTTTTGCAGCCTTCAAAAAGCCATTTAGCAATGAAGCTAGAGTCACCGAGCAAACAGAATCCCTGCCCATTATGCGAATCTGCGTCTGTTCTAAAGTGATTTTGATGCACAAAGAAAGCGAGTAAACTGAAATGTTCACGCGGCTATTTACGCGCAAATAGCGTGATTTATTCGCTCGTTCTGCATCTGGTGTAAACAGCATAAAACTCTGGTTGCCTTTGCAGTATGATTTGGGTTCTGAAGTATTTGGCTTAATATGAGCAGAAAATTTTGCCTGAAAGATTTCATAATTCATCCTGCTGCTTTGTCAGCAGTCACATCATCAATAAATATAAGAGAACCAGTTCCACTGACAAACATACATGCCCATGCAATGTCACTAATACCACTATGCTTCACTACTGAGGTTCAAGAGCAGTTCCTTATTTTCCCATTAGTCTTGTACACGTTTATCTTAATCTCATCTTTCTGAAGGATGTTGTTCCAGTACTGTGAAGGCTTTTTTAGAACTCTGCCCTTCCTGTTTGTGAGGCTCACCGATGGTTTACATCTTGTGGTGAACCCTCTGTATTCACTCTGGAGTAGTCTTTTCTTGAGTGTTGACTCTGACACACATACACCTACCTAGGCTTGGGCGGTATCCAAATTTTTATACCGTCAAACCGCCTCCATATTTTACCCCATTATCCGGTATTACCAGCGTAATAAAAAAAAAAAAAATTATGACATAAGGCTCAGACAGCGTCACCAAACTGTTGGCTTGAGCCTAAACCATTCAGAAACTGAATACCTTCTATGCGACCTTAGGCTTGCGGTGAGAGAGAGAGAGAGAAGCGACGCACAGCATCTCTCTCTCTGTCTTACACAAACACACACACATCTCTCCCGCGATTTATTTTGAAATTTACTCCCACACCGTAAGAAATCTGGCCGGCTCCCACGGAACAGCAGCGGGAATGCAGTGAGCTGTAATCGGGCCATAAAAATTATACCCGATAGGTCCCGAGTCCGACAGGTACATTTTGATTGACAGCTTTATAAAGCCCAAACCCGTTTACAGCCCGACATTATTCAAATGTGCTCATGCACACAGCTCTAATGCATTTTTTCAAGAATGAGTCATTTATATGTTTTAACATAATCTTTTCGTAACAAACGTAGACTATTAACCTTATTCTCCGCAGACGAGCCGGCGCTGCCATTTGAATCTTTTTGGCACGAGACTTCCGGTCTCATTCACTCCCATTCATTTTTAGACAATAAAAACTGCTCGTTTCGCTGTTTGATGTTGCAACCTGATATTTCCTTGTTATATTATTCTACTTGGTCTGTATAGTCATGCAAAGATTTGTTTGTAGGGCAAGTAGTTTGACGTTTTTTTGCCGTTTATTTTTCCTTGTCATTTCTCCCATAGGCGACTGAAACGGAAGTTCTAAGACAATCATGAAAACAGGCGCACTTCCGCATTTTAGAATAAGGTCAATAGGCCACTTGGAAGTTGGAACAAAGAAATAAAATAAGTCCTCTGTAACATCGTAACATCTCAGCACTCTATATAGGCCTGGGTACATACACCTTTAAATTGGCCAACACACCAATGAAAAGAAATCTTGCTTAACAAATCAAATTAAAATAAACTCTAAATGATGACGGTTATTTTGGCAATAACGATATTAAGACAAAGGCTGTGCAAGATTTGTTTCTCCACTTCTCTTCACAATCTGGCATTAAGGCGGCGGTGAAGCTGAATATTAAAAGAATAATGCCACCATTAGCCTGTATACTCTGTCTACATTATGATTATATGGTTTAATTAATATTTATTTATAATTGAAAAACCATTTACTTACCAAGATTAGGCTTCGTGTGTTTGTGGAGGAACATTATTAAATCCACTGGCTTTAGCGCAGTCTTGCACTCATGGTGTGTCCAGCAGAACTGAACACCCTTTCCTGCGGCTATAGGCTCAGATGCAGAGTTCTGATCTGGCTGATTTTGCAAGTTTTGGGTAGGATTGTCTGTTCATCTTCTACCAGTCAGGTACATCCCTTTAATTTTCCATGACAGCAGTTTCAGTGTAGCGAATGGCCTCGTCTTTTGCTTGCGGTTTAAGGCTCCACCTTAATACGCAGTGTATAAGTGACCGCTCCTTCTGAGCTAGTGACTGGCTTGACCGCTGTCAAAATTTGCTTTTTTTTCCTACTTCGTCATCATTTGTTTCACCTTTACAGGGATGGATTTTAATGCAGGGATTTGGATTTTTTCAGGGCTCGTCGGGTTCGGGCAAAGATCTTCAGCTCTAATGCAGACCTCTCGTTCATATTAACCACGTCTCCCTTCTGTTCAGTCGAAACTGCCAAACTGCAGGACACTTTGGACTCGTCACGTCACCTCTCAATCTCCCTCTCCCCCTCTCTCCCCCTCCCTCTCTCCTCCACACTGTCCCGTGATGACAACCACACATATGTTTTTGTAGGCATTAAATAAAGGATATTTAATATTTTATGACGGTATAACGGAATTGAAATTGACTCTGTTGCTATTTTTAGATCCCGCTGTATACCATAATATCGTAATACCGCCCAAGCCTACACCTACCTATTGGAGAGTGTTTTTGGTCTGTCCAACTGATGTAAAGTGTGTTTGCTTCACCAAAGAAATAAATCTATGGTTGTTTTCCATAGCTCAGTGGTGGATAATTTGACTGATAGTGACAGCTATTTGGATCTCATCCTGGGAGTTGACATTAACAGATTCCAAATGCACATAGCACACTTGCAGTGGACTTTTTATCTGCTCATTATAATTGGGATAATGAGGGAAGTTAGAATTGTGTCTCTCCAAGTATGTATGCACTTAACTGTAAATGTTTTAGAAATTTAACTAATAACTGATTGGGCTTAGATGTTAAAAAGACATTATTACCCCCCCCCCACACACAAAAAAAAACCGAGAGAGATAAAAAGCTTAATGTATAACATTGACTGGACTAATATATGAAGGTATTATTGGTGCGAAACTCCCAAGCAGCTGTAAAAGTGTAATTTGTAATTGTAAAAAATAGCCACACATGTGTATCGGTACATTTGTACTCGCAGAGCAAATTTGCAAATGTGTATCAGTAAATTTGTACTTGCAATTTACTTGCTGATTTATTTTTTTCTAAGCACGAACACAAATATGTTCCTGCAACTGCTCAAATCTGCCGCTACGAGTCTCAAGCGCTGTTTTTCACTTGCAAATCTATATTTCGCCCTCTCGCTCTTTTGCACCAAACATCACTGTGAAATTTGTTGCAAAAGTGACTTGTGTATCTGGCAACCATAACGTTGGCTCTCAAAAAAATTTAGCAAATAGGGGATGGGGCGTGACGTCACCGCTCTAGCGCTGCGGAGGCTGAACTTCGAAACCGAAACCCCCTTTCCGCATCTATTCCTGATTTGCGTTCAAAAATGCCTGCTTAATTATTTCATAGTAGGACCAAACATGCCTTAAGAAAAGGAGTACGTTTGAAATTTTAGGAAGCATAAAAAGTACACCAGGTGAATGCCTTTCTACTCCAGGAAGCCGCAGCATACGCCTGAAGGAGGAAGAGGACGCGGTCAGTTTGAAATGTGAGTAATAAACCAAAGACAGTTCTTTGTGTTAAACTGGTATTTGTTGAGCTACTGTACAGTGCACTGTAGAATTGCTGAGGGTGTAAAGAGGCTTTAAATTATAGTCCATTTTATTTCGCTGTAAATGTTGATTATGTAATGTTACGGTCTCCAGTCAGCACATATAAAGTAACGTTTCAAAAGAAAAAAAGATTATTATCTAATGTCTGACAGAAAATTGTGAAGTATTGGAGATCACAAGACTAAACAAACATCTGAGTGAGTGATGTATTTGTGCAGCTGTAGAATCTGCTGTCAATTAACTGTTGCCAGTACTGTTTAAATTAGATACATGTAATCTTAATAAATGAGAATAAAGGGTCATTTGTTTAAACTGTGCATCAGTATAGTTGATCAATTGAGGAAGGTTTGTGTTACATCAGCAACTACACCAACATGTTATTTGAGCATGTGAATCACAGAGGTGATTTATTCTAGTCTCTATGTAACAGGGAGGCTTTTATTGAGTACAGAATCTAAAAAAAAAAAAAAAAAAAAAAAACATATTTTACATTTGCTATTTATTATTAGTTATTGTATTTTCAAACAGTGATTACATCAGCTTTCTGATTGCTGGTGTGTGTGTGCTTTTTCTGCAGAAGTGTTGTGATGGAGCTGGACCTGTAGACAAGGGAACAAACACATTTGAGGAAAAAATAATTCAAAATAAGAGGTAGGATAATTTTTATTACTAGCACTACAGAAATCAAATGACACATTGTGCAGTAAAATAACTTTGATTTTTGTTTTTTTAATTTTATGTTTTGTATGATCTGAAATATCTGCAGATTGGTGTGTGTGGTGAGGGCAAAAAAGTCCACAGCAGCATCCTGTAATGCTGAAATGCTGTAATGCTGTCTTGCAGAGTTTACTTGAAGTTGACTCTAAACTCTGCAGGACACCAGCCGTCCAGAACTAAGTTTGGGCACCCCTGGACTGAGTTTGGCCACTCCTGTTCTCCTGTAGTGAATTGAACAAGACCCTGCATCAGTCCACCTGCCCTTGTGTACTCATCTGGACCAGATGTTGCTGTGGTCTCTTCATCATCCGTATCTCGGGCATGCATCACCGTCCTGTTTCAGTCTGACTGCAGCAATGAGGCATGTGATGATGGCGAAGTCCCTCTGATCATCTGCAGAACTGGCCCAGCTTTGTGGAGATACAGCTAAACATGGGCTTCTGCCTGTAATACATCTCTGTTAGAATAATGCTTGGTTTTATTTGTTGTTGACTTGTATTTATTTGTCATGATTATTCATATTCATTCTTTTAGAATGAATAAAATTATGTTTCTGTTTTTAATGAATAATGTAAGAAAATAAGATGCAATGTCTAGTAACTAAAAGTAGATTTACTTAGTTAATTGTCCACATTTATCATAACTAGCAATGTATTCTTGGCTTAAATGTAAAGTAAAAATGCATTTTTTTGGAGTGTTAAATGAATTAATAAAACATAGTAGCATTAGTTATTAAGGTAAAGTTGGTTTTATATTTGCACATTTGAACATTTTAATGGTCCCTTATATTGTTCACCATGGTACTTTAAATATTTGGTCTGAATGACTTCAAAACAACATTAGCACTAATATTTAATTGACTGTTGACAGTGCTGTATTTTGATAATCATTGGCCTCTAATATGATTTCCCTATATAGAATATGAAAATCCTTTTTCTGAAATTATATTATTAAGGAGAAAGTCAGAATGTGCAACTATAAAACCAACTTCACCTCAATGCATTGGATGCACCCTGGTCTGCCATTTTTCTAAAATAAATATAGCCTATTAATTAAATAGTTCAATCATATTATGTCATAAGACTGAATAGCAAACTTGACGTTAGGGCAAGCTAGCCACGTTACCTTTCGTAAAACAAGAATTGTTATCCTAGCTATGAATACTGATCACTAACATAGTTATATTTAAACTAACATCAAACTGTACAACTATAAGTGGTTTTATAAAAAGAAGCAATAAAAACGTACCTTAACTGTACTGTTGCTTTCAGGATGACATCGATTCAGCTCTGCAGAAAAAGCACACACACACACCAGCAATCAGAAAGCTGATGTAATCACTGTTTGAAAATACAATAACTAATAATTAATAGCAAATGTAAAATATGTTTTTTTTTTTTTTTTTTAGATTCCGTACTGTACTCAATAAAAGCCTCCCTGTAACATAGAGACTAGAATAAATCACCTATGTGATTCACATGCTCAAATAACATGTTGGTGTAGTTGCTGATGTAACACAAACCTTCCTCAATTGATCAACTATACTGATGCACAGTTTAAACAAATGACCCTTTATTCTCATTTATTAAGATTACATGTATCTAATTCAAACAGTATTGGCAACAGTCAATTGACAGCAGATTCTACAGCTGCACAAATACATCACTCACTCAGATGTCTGTTTAGTCTTGTGATCTCCAATACTTCACAATTTTCCGTCAGACATTTGATAATAATCTTTTTTTCTTTTGAAACGTTACTTTATATGTGCTGACTGGAGACCGTAACATTACATAATCAACATTTACAGCGAAATAAAACGGACTATAATTTAAAGCCTATTTACACCCTCAGCAATTTTACAGTGCACTGTACAGTAGCTCAACAAATACCAGTTTAACACAAAGAACTGTCTTTGGTTTAATACTCACATTTCAAACTGACCGCGTCCTCTTCCTCCTTCAGGCGTATGCTGCGGCTTCCTGGAGTAGAAAGGCATTCACCTGGCGTACTTTTTATGGTTCCTACAGTTTCAAATGTACTCCTTTTCTTAAGGCATGTTTGGTCCTACTATGGAATAATTAAGCAGGCATTTTTGAACGCAAATCAGGTATAGATGCGGCGAATCATGCAAAGGGGGTTTCGGTTTCGAAGTTCAGCCTCCACAGCGCTAGAGCGGTGCGTCACGCCCCATCCCCTAATGGCTAAATTTTTTTGAGAGCCCACGTTTTGGTTGGCAGATACACAAGTCACTTTTGCACCAAATGTCACAGTGATGTTTGGTGCAAAAGAGCGAGAGGGCGAAACGTAGATTTGCAAGTGAAAAACAGCGCTTGAGACTTGAGGCAGATTTGAGCAGTTGCAGGAACATATTTGTGTTCGTGCTTAGAAAAAAATAAATCAAACATTCTGCACAGGTTCAGCTCTCTTTGTGCGGATACACATTCTAATTTACAAATGTGCAAGTTTTGTCTGTGACTTCACATTTCTGGATGCAGGTGTGTGAATGTGTTTTGCACTATATTCACTGCAACAATAGTAGTAAAGAACATGAGCGGATGAGTTTCTGCATTTGTGATTCGTCTGATGGGATTTGTGCACCTGTACTGAAGGATTTTTGCAGGTGTAAATGTAGCGTTGTGTTTATTGGAGACAAAAAATACCTAGACATTTGCAAATATGCTTTGCAAGTACAAATTTACAGATACACATTTGCAAATTTGCTCTGCAAGTATAAATTTACTGATACACATTTGCAAATTTGCTCTCCGAGTACAAATGTACTGATACACATGTGTAGCTGTTATTTAAAACTACAAATTACACTTGGGAGTTTCGCACCAATAATACCTTCATAAACACCAGCTCACAAAGCTTCAATAAGCCAAAAAGTGGCACTGTCTAACAGAGACATAATAATGAAACATTGTTTTAGAAATTGCACTACAATTTGAACTTGGGAGTTATCACATAGTGAGGTTTATTCATAAACTAATTTTGAGAGGATCACATGCTTATAATCAACACGGCTGGCTCCTTATTAGCTCCGTAATCAGCCCTATTAGATGATTATGGAAGCATTATAAATAACCTGAGTTTATCACTCCAGTTATCTTCGTCTTGAAGAAGCGCAGTCCGCCTCGCTACAAGCAACAGCCTGACTAAGCCAAAAACAAACAAGCAAGCAACAAACAACAAACGAACAAATCAATATCTTCAATACTCCTACAATACTATGCAAACCAACGGAACAACCAGCTATCAACATGGAAAACAACGGCAACAATAACACCAACAACAATCAAGAAAGCATCCATCAAGAACACCCCGCTCCACCTGAGACGCCCGCGGCGCTCCACTCTCACTCAGCCACGCGAGGCAACATACTAGAAGCCGAAGCCTCTACCAGAGGCCGGAGGATGACTTGCTCCACTTCAGCCCGCACATACCAAACAGGATCCGTTTCTCCCGCAGCACAAAGACAACAAATAAGCTCACCTGCCACATCGGACTCTCACCCTTCCCATACATCACCTACAAGAGGAAACAATAGACAATCCAGCGATCGCCCCACTCCATATCCAGCGCAAGGAAAGAGAAAGGAGAAATCAAAACACGCACCTCGCCGCACTCCCGCCAGACCACGCCCCCAGGAACCACAAGCACAACACATGACGTCACACCTCACTGACCAGGACTACAGCCAGACGAACTACAATCCCCAATCTGTTCCTCCTCAACCCTACTCTACCTCTCTTTCCTGGCCTCCAGCCCCCATCTCCAGTTCTTCTAATAGCCCTATTTTCCCCTCTACTTCAGCTACTCATTTCCTCCCTTCTAACACTGTTCCTCCAGCTATTTCTCAACCTCAATCTTTCCCCCCCTCTCTCCAACCCCCCGCTTCATGCTCCATCCCCTTTCAACCTGCTACTCATCCTTCCTGCTTCCCCTCTTCATCACTCCCCCCGTACTTACAAACACAAACCCCACTCAGCAAATAACTAGCCCCGCACCAGTTTCTGCCTCACGCCCCCCTTTCACACTCTCTTCAGCCACGCCCCTTCCTCCACCTAACACGCCCTGGCAATGGAACCACCCCAAGTCTCCAATGCAGCACGAAACCAGATCCTCTCAGGTGCCGACGTTGACCTCATTACTTTCCTATCACCCATCACACCCCCCACGGCGGAACGCCAGGTAGATTGCGGCGAATATTCTGTCACACTCAAACAGCCCCATAGCTCCCATTCACGCATCCTATCATTAGCCGAATTTAACATAGCCTTCTCCCGATACACAGACATCATCTGCTCCGTTTTCCCCCATAGGAGACGTTAGCTAGATGACTACATGGCCATCATCGCCGAGCTCGTGCTCTCGTATGGGGGAACACATTTTTATACTTACCACAAACTATTCTCCGCTAAATGGGCAATTAGAGTGACTCAGTGGAATCAGTGTCCTTATTGGGGGGCTTTGGACACTTACCTACACAACCAAGTCTTCCTAGGTTGCCGCAACCTGTCCTGCGCGGTCTGCCATTCTAACCTGCACCCTACTACTTCCTGTCCCTTCATTATCCCTTCTTCCGACACTCAGACAGCAGTCAAATCCTCCAGCTACACCCCTCGCCCCCCAACCATCCCACTCTTCTCTCCTCCTCTTCTTTCCATCCCCCTACCAACCGTGACACCTGCCAAAACTTTAACATTGGCAGGTGTCACAAAACCCATGCAAATACTTACATATTTGCTCCTATTGTGGTGGCGCCCACGCCAAAATCGTCTGCTCTGTTTGGAAATCCCTCAATAAAAGATCAAAAAATTACCTGTCGACTCCAATTAATGTTTCTTACCTGGCTTATGAATTACATTCTCACCCTGATACTAACTTTTCTGCTTTTCTCATTTCAGGTCTAACTCACGGATTCCACCCTGGCGTTTCAGCACTTCCTTCCTATAATCTCTTCTGTCCCAACCTACAATCAGCAAACACAGAACCAGAAACTGTCGATTTGCTGATTAAAAAAGAAATTGAAAACAAATTTATGATTGGGCCATTCTTTGCTCCTCCATTTACCGTTTCACGTATCAGCCCAATTGGCATCGCTACACGGAAATTCTGAGATAAAAAAACGTCTAATCATTGATCTATCTGCCCCACATAACTCTGTCTTCCCTAGCATCAATAGCACCATCGAGCCAGACGAATTTTCACTCCACTATCACGACATAGATCAAGCTATCTCCCTCATCAAAATAGCCGGACACAACGCATGGCTCGCTAAAGTCAACATTACATCCGCTTTCAAAATTATGCCTATTCACCCCGATTTCTGACACCTATTTGGTATCCGATGGCGATCAAAATTTTACTTCTCAGTCCGACTTACCTTCGGGTGCAGAAGTAGCCCCAAAATTTTCGATACGCTCTCAGAAGCACTATGTTGGATTCTATCCAATAACTACGGCCTTCCGTATCTGATTCATCTCCTAGATACGTTCCTAATCATTTCCCCGCCGTCTTCACCGCCAGCTAAACACTTAGCGATCACCCAAAAGGTTTTCGCTGATTCCTCTCGCTGAAGAGAAAACTTCCGGACCCAGCACTTCCATCGAATTTCTGGGTGTAAAATTAGACTCTAACAAATTCGAAGCATCCCTCCCCCAAGAGAAAAATCGATCGCATCATATCTCTTTTTTTAATCTTCTTAGAGAAACAAATATGTACCAAGCGCAAACTCCTATCTATCCTCGGGCACCTAAATTTCGCCATGCGAATTATCCCCCAAGGCCGCCCTTTCATTTCTCACCTCCTCCAGCTCGCAGCTTTAGTTAACAGTTTAGAAGAATCCATTCTTCTTAACAAACCTAGTCGCGAAGAACTTATGGATCTCATTCCTTAAGCAATGGAACGGCTGTTCCTTTTTCTATAGCGACCTAATCACATCCCCAGTCGACATCAGTCTATTTACCGACGCTGCCCCCTCAGTTGGTTTTGGAGGCTTTTATCAAGGGCATTGGTTCGCCTCCCCATGGCCACACCAAATGCTCAATATCCCTCAAAATCAATACTCATCAGCTCTCTTAGAACTATATCCCATAGTCGTCGCAGCCATTCTATTGGGTCATCAATGGTCTGCCTCTTGCATCCTCATCCACTGCGATAATGAAGCCACTGTACAGTGCGTAAACAAAGGGCGTTCCCATTCCCCGCCTCTCATGCCTCTACTAAGATGGCTAGTATGGACATCAGCTAACAAACAATTTATTATGGTTGCTAAACATGTACCAGGGTGCAAAAATCAAATTGCTGACTCTCTCTCTCGTTTCTCTTTTCAGAAATTTCAAGAATTGGCTCCAGAAGCGGACCCCCATCCGACACCTGTCCCTCCCTATTCAGAAATGATCTTGCCATAGATCACCCTCTACATAACCTCCGACACATTTCTGTATCTATCATCCTACAAGGAATAGCTCCCAGAACCCTCCAGTCATATCTCACATCCTGGAATTCATTCAAGCACTTCCATTCAGTATACAAAGCACCCTCCCCTGACTTTTCCCTCCTCTCAATTACCTCCTTCATATCCCACCTTCACATTTCAAAAAATATGCAATCCAGCTCCATCAGAAGTTACCTAAGCGGGATCCAGTTTTTCCATAAATTAATTCACGGATCTCCCTCTGATGCCATACTCAATTCTCAAACTTCCCTCCTCATCAAAGGCATACAGAAAACCCACCCTCACCCCCCTGATCCTAGGCTACCCATAACACTCAACATTCTCACCAAATGCATCCACACACTACGCAAAGGTTACCAATCCATCAACACAGCTCGCACCCTCGATGCCATGTTTACCCTAGCATTTTTTGGCTTCCTTAGATGCTTAGAAATCACAACCACTTCCAAATTCAACCCCTCCATTCACCCTACCATCTCCGATTTGACTGTGCTTGACAAAGAAACCATTTCCTTCTTCGTCAAACAGAGCAAAACAGATCAAATTCGCAAAGGTCACCATATATACATATTTGACATACCATCCCCCACCCACCACTTCCAAACCCTCCTAGCATTCCTACAGTTTAGGAAGCTCCAAGACCCCAACCCCCTGTCTCCACTTTTCACAGACGACTACAACCGCCCAGTAACCCGATTCTGGTTCCAAAAAAACTTCAAAGTAATACTATGCCTATCAGGTCTCTCCCCCGACTCATTCTCAAGCCATTCTTTCAGAATCGGGGCCCCCACTACAGCAGCCCACAACGGGCTCTCCCAAAGTCAGATCCAAGCCCTTGGCCACTGGTCCTCAAATGCTTTCAATTCCTACATTCAATTCAGCCGACCACATCTCAAAGAAGCCCAGTCGACTCTCACCAGACGACTTTCACCATCCTGAAATTACAGCAACTATCTGTCCCCCACAACCCCCACCCCCACCTGCTTTCTAGAGCCCTCATCCCAGCCAATATCCCCATAGCCCCAAGCTACCAGTAGGGAACCTTCTAAGTCTTCACTTCCTTCTTGCGTTAAGTTTCTCCGCACCTCCCTTCTCTCCTTTCTAGCGTTGAGTTCCTCCGCACCTTCTTCTCTTCTTTCAAGCGTTGAATGCTTCCGCTCTTCTCTCCATCCCCTCCCTCTTTGAACCTTCCCCCAACATCCTTACTCCCTACCCCCTTTCCAGCGTCGAGTTTCTCCGCTACTTTTCTTTTTCAGCGTCGAGTTGCTCCGCTACTATCCCTCCTTTCTAGCTTCAAGTTCTTCTGCTACTCTTATCTCTTCAGCTTAATTAACACATCTAAAGCCCGACTCCCCTGGAGTCAATCAATTACCCCCTCAATTACGTCCCTCAACAATTGACATTTTTCTTCTTTTCTAGCGTTGAGTTCCTCCACATCTCCTATCCTATTTTCTATAGCGTTGGGTTTCTCCGCATCTCCTTTCCTTCCTTCCAGCGTCGAATGCCTCTGCTCTTTACTCCATCCCCTCCCTCTCTCCCCCCCAACATCTTCACTCCCTACCCCTTTCCAGCGTCGAGTTTCTCTGCTTCTTTTCTTTTTCAGCGTCGAGTTGCTCCGCTACTATCACTTCCTTCTAGCGTTGAGTATTCCGCTACTCTTTCCTATTCAGCCTAAGCTTTGACTCCCCCGGAGTCCTGCTCAGCCCACCTCCTATAGGTGTCTCCACCTCCCCCTCCCTATTTAGACTCCTGTAGAAGTATAATCCTTCATCTCTAACTCCCACGGAGTCACCCCAAGAGCTACGACTCCCACGGAGTCCTCCCCCCCCCCTCTCCTGCCCCGGCCAAATACGCATCTTTCCTGCCTTCTTGCGTTGAGTTCCTCCGCATCTCCTGTCCTATATTCCCTGGCGTTGAGTTCCTCCGCATCTCATTTTCTTCCTTCCAGCGTAGAATGCTTCCGCTTTTTTCCCTCTCCTCTCTTATAACCCCTCTCCTCACCCTTAACTCCCAATCCCCCTTCCAGCGTTGAGTTACTCCGCTACTTTTCTTTCTTCAGCGTCGTGTTTCTCTGCTACTTTACTATATTCAGCGTCGAGTTCCTCCGCTACTCTTTCTATATTTCAAAGCATCACTCACCAATTTGACTCTCAAGTAGTCTTCCCATGCTCGGAATCCCCCGGAGTCCCCGCTCAGCCCACCACCTACAGGAGTCTCCACCTCCCCCTCCCTTCCCAGACTCCTGTAGTAGTCCAATTCTACAGCTCTAACTCCCCCGGAGTTGACCACAGAGCTCTGATTCCCATAGATTTTCTTTTCTTTACCTTTCCAGCGTCGAGTTCCTCCGCATCTTATGCTCTCTCCTTCCCAGCGTTGAGTTCCTCCGCATCCTCTTTACTTCCTTCCAGCGTCGAATGCTTCCGCTCTTCTCTCCACCCCCTCTACAACCCCTCTCCCCTTCCCACTCCACACCCCTTTTCCCAGCGTTGAGTTCCTCCGCTACTTTTCTTCTTTCAGCATTGAATTACTCCGCTACTTCCTATTTCTAGCATCAAATCTCTCTGCTACTCTCCTTCCTTCCGCACCCTCCCCAACCCTGCCTCCCCAAACCCGACTCCCACGGAGTTCCCAACCCTCCTAGAATCAGTTACAACTTCTCCCACAGTAACCCATCTCACTTCAACTGACATTCAGCTGCCGGATATGTCACTGACCTCTTGCTTTTGGGTGGCACTTCAATACGCGGTTGCTGTCCCGAGCGGAAAACATTTGCCTTTTGGGGAGTTTTCGAGACCTACCTGACCTCGAACTCCCCTCTCGCCCTTCTAACGGGAGGGAGCCTCGGGCTCGAGGATATTACGAGCTCAGGGCTCTCTCCCGGGACAGCATGCCAAATACGCTTTATTGATTATCAGCTAAGTGTGAACTCTTGAAGTGTGGTTTATTCATAAACTAATTTCGAGAGGATCACGTGCTTATCATCAACACGGCTGGCTCCTTATTAGTTCCGTGATCAGCCCTATTAGATGATTACGGAAGCATTATAAATAACCTGAGTTTATCACTCCAGTTATCTTCGTCTTGAAGCTCCCCCCTTTCCACCCCTTCATCCTCCTCCTTTCTTGATTGGGCGACACGGTGGCCCAGTGGCTAGCACTGTTGCCTCACAGCAAGAACACTGCCGGTCCAACCTTTTGGGCCGGTCAGTGTTTCTGTGCGGAGTTTGCATGATCTCCCAGTGTTCGCGTGGGTTTCCCCCGGGTTCCCCGGTTTCCTCCCACCGTCCAAAACATGAACCATAGCCAAATCGACTAAAACAATTATCACCCAATAAACCTCAGTTCACACTTCTCACGGTGACAAGCAGGGGATTTTTCGAGACCTACCTGACCTCGAACTCCTCTCTCGCCCTTCTAACGGGAGGGAGCCCCGGGCTCGAGGATATTACGAGCTCCGGGCTCTCTCCCGGGACAGCATGCCAAATACGCTTTATTGATTATCAGCTAAGTGTGAACTCTTGAATACATTTTTATTTTGACAAAATAACTAGCTTTAACAAAATTTCAGAAGTCATATTTCCTTTATTCAACTGCCAATGTATGTTTGATATGTTTGTAGATGTAGCGTACAGTCCACAGATAAAATTACTTATTGATTTTATCACGATCTGGCTTTAGTCGACAGGAGGGTTTTACGACTCCTGGCTCCAAAAAGTCTGGGTACCCCGACAGACTTTATCTCTCCAGTGTCCCTGAATTACTAAGTCTGGAGCTTCAAAGACATTCCTGCCCAAATACACACACACACACAAGGCTGTCCCGACAGAAAGAAAATGAACTCATCAAATCCTGAACCAGCACAAGACTAAAGTTATGTTTGGTAAACTTTGTATCTCATTTCTGACTTGTCTTACCTGTGTAACCTCTCTTATAACCTGTATGCATGTTCCCTTTAGGCCTTTGTAAAGCATAAATATTGTAAGGATATGTAAAATTATGTTGATGTACTTTTAAACCTCCCATGTTTGGTACAGATGGGTTTCTGCTGACATTTTACAACACATGATGCATAGAGCAAGACCATAACTCTCATTGCTTTATTCTTTAAAGCCCTGTATTAAATGCCTGTCCGCATGCTTTAGGCGGACACTCAAATTTGCATACGAGCAGCCTCAAGACAAAGGAAGGTTCGCGCGCAAACTTTCCCCTGAAATCATTGGTCAGAATGCTGTACAGGTTGTCATGTGACCCGCAGGTATAAGCACACTTCTCCCCAAACATCCTCAGAGATCTTCCGAACAAAGAACTCACAAAGAGGTGGCCTTCGGGCCACGGGGCTTTTCTACGCCGCATGGACTTTTTCCCGTAACGCTTTCTTTATTTTCCGGCAAAGTAAACTCAGTTTAAAGTTTGCGATCGTGTTCCTCCAAACTGCATTACAAACTCCACGCATCAAGAAGGACATCAAAAGGAGTTTTCATCATGACGGAGGAGAGACGCATAAGAGAGACCTCCAGACATGAAAGACCAGGTGATTTTAGTTATGCGATTAAGCTGTGCCCCTTTTATCAAAAAGGTGTTTTTTTATAATCTCGATGGTCCTTATTGGTGCGTGTGGAACTGAAAGTTTTGTCAGTCTTTTACCTGAAATCTCTATTTTCTTGTTTACTACTTCTCTTTGTTGTTACACATTCTATAGACCCGATATCTCCACGTGGTTTACCTTTTGTTCTGTGTTTAATGTATGTTTGTGCGTTTGTTCGTTAGCCGTCTGACTAGTCAATAAATTCCATTATAATCAAATGAATTGTATTGCTTGCCTCACGAGAAAATGTCACTGAAATACAGATTCCCCTGCCTAGCTATCATAAGTTGTTTAAAACTTTTGAATGATTAATCTACTTTGCAAGAAGTAGCAATTAAATTCCCTTTTTCTAAACGAATAGATTATTACCGTGTCCGCTCGGAAGAGCGGCGGCTCTGCTTTTGTTTGTTTGGTCAAATTAACAATAAATTGATCCGGAATATTAATGATTAATAATAATTCGTTATTGTTGATTAATATTAATTAATTAAATTAATATTCATAATTTGGGAATCCGCTCGGTCGCGCGAGCATGATCATATACAATCATATGTTTGTTTGACCAAACTGACTGAAGCTTAAGCCGGAATATTAAGAATAAACCATTATTGTTGATTATTAATATTCATTAAATGAGTTAATTTCTGTTACATAGATATACTGTACTTTCTACTGTTCATGGACAACTGTATTTCATTCAACAAAGTGACACAACTTGGAGTTTATATTTTATATTTGCACAAGGATACATTTTATATTTGCCAATTTTACATTTTAATTAATACTTCAATATAAAGTTTTTATATGACTCAGGAATTGAAGCATCTTTTCTGAAGGTTTGATGTTTCTATGCCATACAGATTTTTATATATTTTAAGAGTTTATATATTAAAATGTTTAGTGAATTTAAAATTATTTTTCAATAAAAAGTACATACATTACTCAACCTTTTATGAAGTCATTCAAATTTTCATTTCAGAAATAGCAGCAATAAAAATAAGGTACATATTTCATTTTTATTGACATTGAGGTAAAGTTGGTTTTATATTCAGATATTCAGACATTCTCCTTAATAGTATTATTTCAGTAAAGTATTCTTTGCAAATTCAAAATAGGGAAATCGTATTAGCAGCAAATGACGAAGTACAACATTGTTTACAGTCAATTAGATAGTGTTAATGTTGTTTACAAGTCATACTTGCATGCTAAATCCAATCGATTGTTTAAAGTACCATGGTAAACAATACAGGGACTTCTGAATGTGCGAATATAAAACCAACTTTTGCTATTTTATTGACTACACAGCGTTAATGTGCTTAAAAAGAAAGCGAGCATGCAGATCATGAACAAGGTAACCTGCTATTCTTTCTATTTATTTAAACTCACTTTTGCACTCCACGAAGTCGCAGGGGACCATAGTCTGCTTTGTATATATTCAAAGCATTTTGGAAGAAATAAATATTGAAGCAAACTGGATTCATTCCTGGATGCTCCGTCATGCACAAGGGTTGCACTTCCAGTTGATCCATTCGTTTTCTAACCTTATTACACGACACAGTTATGCTGTTTATTATCTCATTCGATGTCTTTAGAGCAGCAACGTTAACATAAACTGGAAATTTACCTGCGGTATCTCCATGCAGCATACATTTTTAGCCTCAGTTGGCATTTTTTCACAATTTCCACACAAGCACCTGCCAATATTTGTCAATATTCATGAATTACGAATAAATCATACCAATGCAAAATGTATCTTTGTGGATATCTTTATGTCTTGTCTGTGTTTGACGTAACTTATGACGTTCGTGAACTTTATCAAACAATTACGGATGACGCATGCATAGTTACAGAGCGGCTGTAAAAGTATACAAAGACATAAAATATTTTGTATGTACCACTCTGACACATTCTGGCACATTCGGATTATAGATTCCTCAACAGTCGACTTTGCTTGATCTGTGTCCAAGTCTGGGTCGTATATGTACGGCTAAATGGTGTTCCTCTCTCTCATGTTGATTCTTACAGTCTGCCTGTGTGATGCAGTGCACAAAGCACAAAGCTTATTACGTTGGGCGGGCAGTCAAAACTCATTATAATGTTAAGCAACACACCCCAAAACAGCAACCTGTGTACACGCCTCTAAATTTACACTTTTTAACACAGCATAATAACAATATTTGAATTGTGTTTTGATCTGAACCTACATTGGCACACTCAGAAGAACCATAATATTAGTATTAAATCTCAAAAAAAGAGCTAAACTATGTGCCCTTTAAAAGTCTCACAACAGGGAAGTTGTGAACAGGGAAGGAGAAGCAGGGAAGGAGAAGCACTTTATCAGCATCTAGACCAGCAGCCTGTAAGTACATTTAAGATTTGTTTCAGTTGTTGTGTATGGTTTGAGGACTTGTTTCCAGCTGTTTGTGTAAAGTTGTAGGACATTTAAACTTGCTTTCAGTTGTGTATAATACTAGAAGTTGTTTAGCCACTGTTTCCTTGGTTACTATAAGAGCTTGTGTAGCGAACGCAGACGCGGTTTCGCGTCGTCCGCCTCAGTTTCGGCCCTTGTTTTGACTCGGGAGGCGTGTCCAAACGCCAGGTAACCACTATATAGCGAGCACGCTAGCATTAGTCGGCAGGAGAAGCACTTTATCAGCATCTAGACCAGCAGCCTGTAAGTACATTTAAGATTTGTTTCAGTTGTTGTGTATGGTTTGAGGACTTGTTTCCAGCTGTTTGTGTAAAGTTGTAGGACATTTAAACTTGCTTTCAGTTGTGTATAATACTAGAAGTTGTTTAGCCACTGTTTCCTTGGTTACTATAAGAGCTTGTGTAGCGAACGCAGACGCAGTTTCGCGTCGTCCGCCTCAGTTTCGGCCCTTGTTTTGACTCGGGAGGCGTGTCCAAACGCCAGGTAACCACTATATAGCGAGCACGCTAGCATTAGTCGGCAGGAGAAGCACTTTATCAGCATCTAGACCAGCAGCCTGTAAGTACATTTAAGATTTGTTTCAGTTGTTGTGTATGGTTTGATGACTTGTTTCCAGCTGTTTGTGTAAAGTTGTAGGACATTTAAACTTGCTTTCAGTTGTGTATAATACTAGAAGTTGTTTAGCCACTGTTTCCTTGGTTACTATAAGAGCTTGTGTAGCGAACGCAGACGCGGTTTCGCGTCGTCCGCCTCAGTTTCGGCCCTTGTTTTGACTCTCGAGGCGTGTCCAGCTGAATTCAATCAGCTAGTGCTTTGGGGTTATATAAACAACTAGTTCACCGCGGCAGCGGTCGCGGCAGCCTCGTGTTAAGACCGCCTCATGTGAAGACCGACGAGGGTAAAGACCATAGACTCTACCTGCGCGACTCCACCGAGCAAAGACACCGACAAAGCACTTGAGTACTTTACTGTATTGTTTTACTTTACACTTATTTTTTGTTGTCAGTGCACTTTTATTATGTGTTTTCTAATTCCTGTTGTTACTAACACTCGCAAAACACGGGAGGTGCGCTGCAGGCGTAATCCTCACAACCTTCGTTCAATACATGTATCTACTATTTCACAACTCTCTCTCTCCGTGGGCCTCTGGAATTGTCAATCAGCTGTTAACAAGGCTGATTTTATTACCTCCATAGCTACATATTCTGACTATAATCTCATGGCTCTAACTGAGACCTGGTTGAGGCCGGAGGACACTGCTACACATGCTACTCTTTCTGCTAATTTCTCTTTTTCCCACACTCCTCGTCAGACAGGGAGAGGGGGTGGGACTGGACTACTAATTTCCAAAGAATGGAAATTTACTCTGATACCGTCCCTGCCAACAATCAGCTCCTTTGAATTCCATGCAGTCACCATTATCCACCCCTTCTACATAAATGTGGTTGTCATCTACCGCCCACCAGGTAAATTAGGTCACTTCCTAGATGAACTGGATGTTCTTCTCTCATCTTTTTCTAATTTTGCCACTCCCTTATTGGTGCTTGGTGACTTCAACATTTACGTTGACAAACCGCAAGCTGCAGACTTTCAGACTTTGCTTGCCTCTTTTGACCTAAAAAGAGCACCTACTTCTGCTACCCACAAATCAGGTAATCAGCTAGACCTTATTTACACACGACACTGCTTCACTGATCAAACAATAGTAACTCCACTACAAATATCTGATCATTTCCTTCTGTCTCTCAACATCCACATTACTCCTGAGCCGCCACACACTCCTACACTGGTTACCTTTCGCAGAAACCTACGATCTCTCTCACCCAATAGACTATCCACCATTGTTTCAGACTCTCTTCCTCCATCTCGCAAACTCACTGCACTTGATTCGAACAGTGCCACTAATACACTCTGCTCCACACTAGCATCATGTCTAGACCGATTATGTCCTCTTGCATCCAGGCCAGCCCGTGCCAGTCCTCCTGCACCCTGGCTCTCGGATGCTCTCCGTGAGCATCGCTCAAAACTTCGGGCTGCGGAGAGAATTTGGCGGAAAACTAAAAATCCTGCACATCTCTTAACATACCAAACTCTTCTGTCCTCTTTCTCAGCTGAGGTTACTTCTGCAAAGCAGACGTATTACCGTCTGAAAATCAACAATGCCACTAATCCTCGCCTACTTTTTAAAACATTTTCCTCCCTCCTCTATCCTCCTTCTCCACCCGCATCCTCCACACTTACTACTGATGACTTTGCTACATTCTTCTGCACCAAAACTGCAAAAATCAGTGCTCAATTTGCTGCACCTACAACAAACACGCAAGATACAACACCAACACCACACACACTCACCTCTTTTTCTCAGCTCTCTGAGTCTGAGGTGTCCAAACTTGTGCTATCTAGCCATGCAACCACCTGTCCACTCGATCCCATTCCCTCTCATCTCTTGCAAGCCATCTCTCCTGCAGTCATACCAACACTGACTCACATAATTAACACATCTCTTGACTCTGGTTTATTCCCCACTACATTTAAGCAGGCTAGGGTAACCCCACTGCTAAAGAAACCCAACCTGGACCATACGCTACTTGAAAACTACAGACCAGTATCCCTGCTTCCATTCATGGCCAAGATTCTGGAGAAAGTAGTGTTCAATCAAGTCCTGGACTTTCTTACTCAAAACAATCTCATGGACAACAAGCAATCCGGCTTTAAGAAAGGCCACTCAACTGAGACTGCCCTGCTCTCGGTCGTGGAGGATCTCAGACTGGCTAAAGCAGACTCTAAATCATCAGTCCTCATTTTGCTGGACTTGTCAGCTGCTTTTGACACTGTCAACCACCAGATCCTGCTATCTACGCTTGAGTCACTGGGCGTTGCGGGCACTGTTATACAATGGTTCAGATCTTACCTCTCTGACAGGTCATTCAGGGTGTCTTGGAGGGGAGAGGTGTCCAACCTACAGCATCTAAACACTGGGGTACCTCAAGGCTCTGTTCTTGGGCCACTTCTCTTCTCCATCTACACATCATCTCTAGGACCAGTCATCTAGAGACATGGATTCTCCTACCACTGCTATGCTGATGATACCCAGCTATACCTCTCTTTTCATCCTGATGATCCCTCGGTTCCAGCTCGTATCTCAGCCTGCCTGTTGGATATTTCACACTGGATGAAAGATCATCATCTTCAGCTGAACCTCGCAAAAACGGAAATGCTTGTAGTTTCTGCCAACCCGACTCTACACCATAACTTTTCAATCCAGATGGATGGGGCAACCATTACTGCATCCAAAATGGTGAAAAGCCTTGGAGTAACGATTGATGACCAACTAAACTTCTCTGACCACATTTCTAGAACTGCTCGATCGTGCAGATTTGCACTCTATAACATCAGAAAGATCCGACCCTTCTTATCTGAACATGCAGCTCAACTCCTTGTTCAAGCTCTTGTTCTCTCCAAACTGGATCACTGCAACTCTCTACTAGCTGGGCTTCCAGCTAACTCTATCAAGCCTCTTCAACTGCTCCAGAATGCAGCAGCACGAGTTGTCTTCAATGAACCTAAACGAGCACATGTCACTCCGCTGCTAGTCCGTTTGCACTGGCTGCCAGTTGCTGCTCGCATCAAATTCAAAACTCTGATGTTTGCCTACAAAGTGACTTCTGCCCTCCAGAAACTTGAGTTCTGTGAATGAACGTCGCCTCGTGGTTCCATCCCAAAGAGGAAAAAAATCACTTTCGCGAACGCTCACGCTCAATCTGCCCAGTTGGTGGAATGAACTCCCTAACTGCATCAGAACAGCAGAGTCACTCTCTATTTTCAAGAAACGACTAAAAACTCAACTATTTAGTCTCCACTTCACTTCCTAATCTGCAATTGCCTATTTGAATATCACACTAACTGTACAAAAAAAAAAAAAAAAAAAAAAAATTACTAACACTTCCCTTCTTAGACTTTACAGACCTGAAACTTGCCTTTAGTACTTATTCATTGTTGCTCTTAGTTGTGTAAATTGCTTCCTTGTCCTCATTTGTAAGTCGCTTTGGATAAAAGCGTCTGCTAAATGACTAAATGTAAATGTAAATGTAAGTTTTCTCTCCCAGACAGAGGTCCCCCATAATGCCGCCTTGCCAGACAGTAAATTAATTAAAAATGCCACCTTGCTCTCCTCGGTGGGGAAAGATGAGGGTTGGAGCGATATATCAAGAGAGCATTTGGCTATAAAAGCTTTACATAAATGGGGTTCACCTGCATAATATTGTGATGGAGGAAGACGTGGTTCGAAAGTTCGGGGGCTCTCATTAAAAACAGGGCGGACAAGCGGGTCGACAGAAGGAACAGACAGTGTGGAACCGGTGCTGAGACTCGAGCTGAGGCGCTGGACTTGATTAGCAAGCTCGGAGATGAATGAATATGAATAGCTGTCAATTAGGTTGGATAATTTACTTCGAACTAGAAAACCCCTACGTTCTGTTTCTCCTTGTCCTGTATCCCCTGAGAGCTCCACTGAACCCATGCAACTGGGCAGAACCCGATTGTTCCCTGAGGAACGTGAAAGAAGACTGAGAAACCACTTATGCATGTCTTGCAGTCTTTTGGGTCATACAAAGTTGTTGTGTCACAATAAACCTCTACCCAAGACTTTACCGGTGAGTGCAACCACTTTGTTCTCTACCTCCAATAACATTCTGAGTTTACCTGTTTGTCTACAACAGGGGTCACCAATCCTGGTCCTGGAGGGCCAGTGTCCCTGCAGGGTTTAGCTTCATCTTGACTCAACACACCTGCCTGGATGTTTCAAGTATACCTTGTAAGACCTTGTTCAGGTGTGTTTGATTAGGCTTGGAGATAAAATCTGCAAGACACCGGCCCTCCAGGAACAAGTTTGGTGACCACTGGTCTACAATATGGTGATGTAAAGATCCCGACTCTGGCTATGGTTGATTAAGGAGCCGCTGGCAACTTCATTGATAACACGTTTGCTACAATCCACTCCATTCCTCTAACCGCATGTGATTCTTCCCTAGCCATCACTGCTATAGACGGACGCCCCCTGGGGAAGGAAACATTAAAATCCAAACTCTGCCACTCTCTCTTCAAACAGGCTCTCTTCATGAAGGAGAACTCTCCTTCCTAGTGATTAACTCTCCGCAGCACACTATTATCCTCAGGTTACCCTGGTTCCAGACTCATGATCCCCAAATCTCCTGGAGTACTGGTGAGATCGTAAAATGGAGTACTAATTGCCTTAACCACTGTCTACAGTCTGTCACCCCTGTCCAGATTAACCCTATCTCTGCCTATTCTGACGATCCTGATTTGAGTCAAATCCCCGAAGTCTACCAAGATCTCATTGAAGCCTTTAACAAGCAGAAAGCCACTAAACTCCCTCCTCATCGTGAGTACGATTGTGCTATTGAGTTGCTACCAGGTACAGCACCCCCTCATGGTGTGCGCCCGTGCATCGATTACAGAGGACTGAACGAAATCACTGTCCAGTACCGCTACCCCTTGCCTTTAGTCCCAGCAGCCCTCTAACAGTTACGCTCAGCAAAGTATTTCACAAAATTGGACCTCCGCAGTGCCTACAACCTTATTTGCATCAGGCAGGGCGACGAGTGGAAGACCGGCTTCTCAACTGTAAATGGCCATTATGAATATTTAGTTATGCCCTTCGGCCTAGCAAAACAGTCCCTCGGTTTTCCACGCCTTCATAAATGAGATCTTCAGAGACATGCTTAATCAGTGGGTCATCGTTTACATCGATGTCATGCTTATCTATTCCAATTCCTTACCTGAGCATATTCAACATGTCAGAGCAGTCCTAAAACGCCTGATTCAAAATCAGTTGTACGCCAAAGCATCCAAGTGTGAGTTCCATCAGACCTGTATATCTTTCCTTGGCAACATAATCAGTCCCGATGGCGTTGCCTTGGACCAACAGAAAATGAAAACCATCAGGCAACTACAACGTTTTCTTGGCTTCGCTAATTTCTATTGAAGGTTCATCAGAAACTTCAGTACTGTAGCCGCTCCCCTCACAGCTATGGTAAAAGCCAATAATGCCGGTCTGAAGTGAAGTCAGGAAGCCAATCGTTCATTCAACCAGCTCAAGTCCCGCTTCTCAACCGCACCCATCCTGTGTCATCCTGATCCCAACCAGCCGTTTGTTGTTGGGATTGACATCGGAGTTAATCTTTCCCAGAGATCCCAGATGACCAACAAACTCCACCCCTGTGCCTTTTACTCTCGCAAACTTAACCCAGCTGAGAGAAACTATGACGTTGGCAACCGTGAGCTCCTAGCCATGAAGGCAGCATTGGAGGAGTGGAGACATTGGCTAGAGGGCGCCAAACACCCATTCACTATCATTACAGACCACAAGAACCTTGAGTATATCGAATATTGCAAGAGATTGAACCCAAGACAAGCAAGGTGGGCTTTATTCTTCATACGTTTTGACTTCAAGGTTGCTTACATTCCCGGATCCAAAAATGTCAAAGCTGATAGTAATAGACTGCAAAATCTCGTTTGTTTGATGAAGAAGCATTGGCTGATGATGTCGAGCCCATCTTAAAGGAATCCCAGATACTAGCACCCATTGAATGGGATATCGAACCTGAGATCCTTCAAGCATCTGATCAAAACCCCACTCCACAGGCATGCCCCGAGAACAAGATTTTTGTTCCCCCCTTGTTACGAGTGAAACTTATCGCTGAAGTTCACAATAGCCCCAGTCATCCAGGTAGCAACCATCCAACTTATCCAGAACCGTTACTGGTGGTCATCAATAATCAAGGATGTGATCAAGTTCATAAACAACTGCTCCCCTTGTCAAATGGCTAAGCATTCCCGTCATCGTCCCGCTGGTCTACTGCAACTCCTAGAAGTTCCACGTCGTCCCTGGTCACATATAGCCATCGATTTCATTACTGATCTGCCCCAGTCACAAGGAAACACCACCAGACTTACTGTCGTAGACCGCTTCTCAAAAGCTTGCAGACTCATTGGTATACCCAAGTTACCCACAGCCTTAGAAACAGCCGAACTGTTATGCGAATTTGTCTTTCGTTATTATGGACTACCAGAAGATATTGTATCAGACAGAAGTCCCCAATTCACATCCCGTCTGTGGTCCGCTTTTTTTCAAGAACCTTCAGGTTAACGTCAGTCTTACCTCCGGTTACCATCCTCAGTCCGGCAAACCCTCAGAGCTCCCAGCCGTTGATTCCTGGTTCCAGAAATGTGAGGAGGTATGGAACGCAGCTCTCACTCACTTATCTCATGCCATCAGGAGATTCAAGGAGCAAGCTGATCGTCATCGTCATCCTGGTCCCACGTACTCCCCAGGACAGTGGGTGTGGCTATCAACCCGAGACCTCCGTCTGAAACTTCCCTGCAAGAAACTCAGCCCCAGGTACGTGGGTCCTTTTCAAATTGAGAAACATATTTCTCCTGTATGCTTCCGACTGACACTACCTAACCACTACCTTATCTCTCTTACATTCCATGTCTCCCTGCTTGTTGTGCGTGTTGTATATTTGTAATTGAACTGTGTTTATTAAATACTGCAAAATGGATCCCTCCATGTCAGTCTCCTCGTTACAATAGATCCTGTCACAAAATGCAAATAAAAATCTCACACTACGGTGTTAGTTTGATTGCAGAGTTCACATTTACGCTTGGAAAGCAGCATTTACAGCAGATCTTCCAGTCCATAATATTGTAGTGATATTAACGTACTGTAAACTTTAGTAACTTAGAAATAATTTTGACTAAGGTCTGTCTTTAAACACTGAAAGAGTACGGCTGACGTTATGAACTAACTTTGCCATCTGAATAAACAAAGACCACTAATCGCTTACGTACCAAATCTGTAGAGACAGGACAATCAACACCTACTGGAGCCATGTCTTTGTTAAAGGAGTCGAGCGGCAATTCCTGATTTCACCAGTTCCAGATGAGAAAAGCTCTCGGGTAATAACTGTTTCTTAGAGACATATTTTTGTCACACATCCCATGCACTGTAATCCACTGAGTCCAGCTGCGCTCTCATAGCGGGGAAATGAAAACAAATCCTTTGATGTAGCAAATTATAAAAGCAACACTAATAACCTGTGTCTCCAAACAATTCTTCCACTTGTTTTGACAACTGAACACTATACAGATAAAAACTGTCTTCAAAGTTATCATGCATAATAATAAAATTGCACCGCATTGCAGAGCGCACTGATGGGTCTGAACCACGTTTTTCTCATGAATGAAGGCTGCACACTCAGAGACGTCATGATGCACTCGCAGGTACAGACATCTAGTCTACACGCTGGATTACACGGCCCTGTTTAACTGCCAGTTAAATGTGACCCAATTCTGATTTTTTGCTCTTATGTGACACAGATCGGATCTGTTCTATGACCTTGTAAACACACACACACACACAAAAAAATGCATGCATTCGGATATTCAGATATCGGTTTCAGGCCTCCTTCATATGTGGAAATATATCAGATATAGATGGCATATGTGACAATGCGACGGTCATATAAACAGGCAGATCAGATTTATTGAGGCGCTCCGTTCTGTACATCATTAAACTTGCGACAATGTGGTGCTTCTCTGTGGTTTAATGATGTAGAAGGTAGAGCGTGTGTGGAGCTATCAACGCGGTAAACAAAAATAACTGGAAACTTGGAGGAAAGTGGTCAGTCGCCACAATTTGCTCCCACCAGACCTGAAATCTCTCCCGCACCCACAAATTGCTCTGAATGGAGGAGGACATCAAGCATATAAACCTTAAGCGCTAGCTGCGATGACAGCCCTTTCCCACCTCCTCCGCCTCAAAATAATTTTTAAAGTTGGATAAACTTTGTGTTGTAACTTTTTTTTTGTCACTATTAATACACGCACTGCAGGCTACACATAGAACAACTTTATTCTCTCCAACACCAGTGCGCACACAGGGAAAGGCCACATCTTCCAACCACACACACACACACACACACACACACACACACACAAACACACACACATCAGGGCCATACCATAAATTAAACTGTGTGGGGGTAAATCTGGACTAATCCATTTACTGCTTATACTACACTTCGCATATTTTGCAGAGCTAAAAAACAAGACAATTTCTTCCATCGTAGCTACTGGCTAGTGTGGCAGAGATGCTAGAACCCGCCTTTGTGCATGCGCGACATCGTTAATTGTATGGCAAGTTTTAACACATTAATTGGATATAGGTCACAATTAAGTGAAGTTTACTTTTAAATTAATTTCGAGAGGAGCATGTGCTCATGATTGACCCAGCTGGTCCACGTTAGCTAATTATGATCCTCCAATTAAAGGATATCAAATCACTATATATATCCTCATTTCCTTTCTACAATTATCTTCGTCTGGAAGAAAGCTTCCTGCTACTAAAAAGCTTCAGCTCTAAAAGCTTTTACAGCATTGCACTTTTAGCCCATCAATATGGAAATAACCAACAATATCTACAACTGCAATCAGAGCCTGGCTCTCCCTGAGACTTCAGCCACTGCAATGAAGCCAAACTCTCACTCCTCTTAGCGGTCCACCTGTGGTAACGTAGTATGTTTTAAGGGGAAGCTTCTCTCTTTAAGGAGAAACTACTCTCCAACAAGACTAAACAATTCTTATGTCTTTAGAAAAGCAAGACTCTCATAACTAAAATAATGTAAACCATTTTAAAGACACAAACACTATGGACTTAACGTCCTCCGTTAATCTGTAAACAAGCAGAGATTATAACAAACCAAATAAACCCACCTTTCAAGCTTGCTGTCTGTCCACAGGTCCATAACATTTTAACAGCCTGGCTGATTTGACTACAAGGATCAAAGCAATCCAATCCATAAAACATTAGTCCACAACATGTATACATGTTAATAAACATCCATGGATACACTGCTGTCATCCAAACTAGTTGTTGGAGTGCTTTCAGTAAAGTAGTATCTTTCAGACAAAAACACTTGTATTATGGTCAACAAAATGGCCGCCGACCTTTTGATTGACACTTCATTGAACCAATAGCTGAAAAGAGAAGTGTCACCATCCAAGCTGTCAGAACACGAGATGGTCCCGCCTTCTCTTATGATAGTTATGAACAGACTTAGTTGCAAAGACTTTGTGAATGAATTGAGCCAATTATGCTTCTGATTTCATTCATGTTAAGATTCCAAATGTAATGTTATTAAATCAATCAGATTAAAGTAAAGCCCATAGTAAACATTTAATTGACACAGTTTAATAAGTATGGTTCAAGTACAAATTAAATGACAACATCATTTTAGAAGTTAAATAAATAAATTAAATAAACAAATAACTAACATAAATAAACATATAAATAAACAAACCCTGCCACTTCCAATAGCTATTTAACTTCTAAAAAATTACCCACCTAATGACAATAAGCATCACATCGATCATAGAAGTCTGATCGTAATATGCCACAGGAATTTAAACTTATCACTTCACCTACTCCACTTTAAAGAGGTATTTTTAGGATCACCAGCCAAGCCATGCTCAATATCCTTAGCCCTCCACCATCCTGTGGGGGAATGAACGTCTACCAAAACATTTAAAACACTATCTGTCTGTCGATTCCTCACCTCGCTAGAGAACTGCGTTCTCACCACTAATTTTTTCTGATTTTCTCATTTCAGGTCTAACCTATGGATTCCACCCGGGCATCTCAGCTTTCCCTTCCTGTCCTAATATTTAGTCAGCTATTGCTGATTGAACCAGAAATTGTGGATCACCTTATTTAAAAAGAGATCGACAACCACTTTATGTTTGACCATTCTCTGCCCCACCACTCAAGGTTTCACGCATTTGTCCCATAAGCAGTGCAACTCGCAAATTCTCCATCAATGGCTTTTTTCTAACAATCGCAGAATCCCCCACCTTATCCAACTTTAGATGATATTCTAATAACCCCCCCACATTGCCTCCAGCCAAAAACCTAGAGATCACCAAAAGGTTCTCGCCAATCTAGGTTTTCTGCTCGCAGAAGGCTGGACCCAATACATTTATCCAAATTCTAGGCATCAACTTCGATTTGCTCAAATTCCAAGCTTCTCTTCCTAAAGAGAAAATTGGCTGAATAATTTCTCTTTTTCTTGTATTGTAAGAAAGAGACTTGAATTAAACACATACTGTTATCTATCCTCGGCCACCTAAAATTCACAGTGCAAATTTACCTCAAACTTGCCTACTCCAGCTCCCTACCACAAGTCATGATTTAAAAGGCACAATTTCTCTCTCAAAACCCACCCACAATGAACTCCGCTTATGGATTGCTTCCTTAAGCTATGGAACGGCTGTTCCTTCTTATGCAGAGATTGTTCACACCCCCTTTAGATATTTGTCTATTTACTGGTGCTAAACCCATCAGTTGGGTTCCAAGGGTACTCAGAGGCCACTGGTTGCCACCACATGGCCCCCTCAATCTATTTCCACTCAAGAAAACCATTGTTCATCAGCTTTCTTCAAACTGTACCCAATAGTCGCTCCCGCCATACTACGGGGAGACGAATGGTCCACCTCTAGCATTCTCATTCATTGTGTTGAGGAAGAAACAATATAATACGTGCTTAATACCTGCTTAATACGTGCTAGGTTGCAAAACCAAATCACTGACTCTCTCATTTTTCTTTCCAGAAATTTTGGTCACTGGCTACAGAAGTGGACCCCAACTCAACGCCTGTCCGTTTCTTTCCACAAATTACATTACCTTAAGCCACCCCCTTTATAACCTCCACCAAACTCCATATCACTTACCCTTAAAGTAGTAGCCCTCAGACCCTTCAGTCACACATCACAGCATGAAACATTCAAACTCAACCCCTCACTCCAACCCACCATAGCTAATCTAAGTTTGTGTGATGAGGAAAGAAAGGGTTTCCTCGTCCTGCAAAGTAAGATAAATCTATTTGACAAAGTACATTTCATTTACATCTTCAACATTCCTGCCCTCACCCACCCTTCCAAACTCTCTAGTATACCTACACTTAAGAGGATTATAAGAAACAAACCCCCTAGTCCCCCTTTTTACTGATGATGCTAATCGTCCAGTATCACATCTCTAGTTCCAGAAACACCTCAAAGTTGTCCGCCTCTCAGGATTTCCTCCCGAATCATTCTCCAGCCATTCATTTAGAATTGGCATTATTAAAAGGCTTTCCCAGCACCAGATCCAGACCCTCGGTCATTGGTTCTCTGAAGCCTTTCAAATCCTACATTCGCCTCAGTTTTTTCATCTCAAAGAACCAATTTGTTTCTTTTAAACCTCTCAGCCCAATCTTGGCCACCCCTTTAATCTCTAGCCAAAGCCATCTATTTGTCCATCTCTAGCAAACCCCCTCACGGCTCAGACTCTCGCTGGAGTAAATATGAGCTTCGGCTCTCGCAGAGCTTAACATAACCCTCTTTCTGTTCCCCCTGCCAGCATTGAGTGCCTCTGCTGTTTCCTCCTAGTTCTTTACTCCCTGCCTTTGACTCTCATGTAATCTCCTTGCTACATCAGCATCACCCTAAGCTCAGATTCCCGCAGGGGTCAACATGAGCTTTGGCTCTGACAAGAGCCTATCCTATCACCCTCTCCTTTCTGTTCCCCCTGCCAGCGTTGAGTAATTTCGCTGTTCCCTCCTAGCTCTTTACCCCTTGCCTTTTGCTCTCTGGTAACCTCCTTGCTCCATCTGCATCACCCAAGCTCAGACTCCCACAAGGGTCAACACGAGCTTCGGCTCTCACAAGAGCCTCACCTTTCACCCTCAACTTTCTCTTCCTTCTCCCAGTGTTGAGTGCTTCCACTGTTCCCTCCTAGCTCTTTACCCCTTGCCTTTGGCTCTCTTGTTACCACCTTGCTCAATCTGCTTAAAGCTCAGACTCCTGTAGGGGTCAACACAAGCTTCGGCTCTCCCAAGAGCCTCCCCTTTCACCCTTTCTTTTCTGTTATCCCCGCCAGCGTTGAGTACTTCCGCTGTTTCCTCCTAGCTCTTTACTCCTTGCCTTTGGCCCTCTCATAACCTCCTTGTCTATCTGCATCACCCTAAGCTCAGACCCCCACAGTGGTCAACACGAGCTTTGGCTCTCGCAAGAGCCTCACCTATCACCCTCACCTTCCTGTTTCCACTGCCAGAAATGAGTGCTTATGCTGCATCAGTTTATTTATTCTGTATTGTCATTCATCAGTATCTACATTTGTTTAATCTGTATATTAGTTCATTAGCATTACATGTTATAATATTCTGTATTTTGCATAGTAATGTCAGGGTTCTGCCACTCTGGTCTTGTAAATTCTTGTTTTGGTGGCAGATCTCGGACACTACCCGTGTCTGGTCCTGTGTCTGTCTCTGTGTGCGCGCACGCCGTCGTGGGTGTACGCAGAGTGTGCACGCTCCTGCTTGTGCGCTCTTGTACTCGTGTTTGTGTTTTCGTCTGTCAGCAGCGTGGTGTTTCATTCCCAGCGTCTCAGTCTTGTTGGTTTCGGTTTTGGTCGGCGCTGGGATAAAGCATGCATGCTGCATGTGTGAGCGCACGGTGAGTGTTTTCATTCATCGTGTGCTCGTGTCTTGCGTCTTTTGTCAAAACACGTGGCTCGGTGTTTACATTGTGGTCACGTGTTTTTGTCGTGTGCTTCAGTGTTGTGTTATGTGAGCGCATGGCTTGTATTGTCTCTCAATGTCATGCGCTCTCCCGTCTATTGTCTAGTCCCACCCTCCTTGTTAACCCATTATTAGTTAATTGTGTTCACCTGTGTGTCAATTTACTTTTTGCTTTATAATCCCCCTCATGTTTTCAGTCCTTGGCCAGTTCGTTGTCTACACTCCCCGTGTTCCTGCTCCAGTCTTGCCTTGTCTTGTCAGTCCAGCTAAGTTTGTGTGTTTTGTTAATGTTTTCCCCCTCGGGGTAGTTTTGTTATGCCTTTTGTTTTTACTTTATTATTAATAAAACCCTTATTTGTTGCAATTGAGTCCTCGCTCCTTTTCCCCTCACCCGACCATGATCTCGTTATCCTCGTTACCTCCAACAGCTCTCCCCTTTTTCTTTCCCCCCTGTCAGCGTTGTGTGCTCCCTCTGCTTTAGTATCTTATTGCATAATTTGTATATTCTGTATAGTAAATGTGTTGGATATTTGTGTTTCTTACAGCTGCTCTCCCCCCTTTTTCCTGCCATGCAGCATCAAGCACCTTTGCAGCTTCAATTCATTTATTCTGCATAATGGCTTACTGTTATATCTTGTATTGTATCATTTGCATAAAAATTGTATAGTATATCTGTTACTTCCAGCCACCCTGCCCAATTCTTTTCCCATTCCAGTGTGGAGTGCTTCCGCTGCACCAGTTTATTTGTTTTCCATATAGTTATTAATAAAATGTCTACATTGTGTTCATTCTGCATAGTAGTCAATTTGTATATCATGTATTATATTGTGTATTTCTGGATAATGATCACGTTACTCCCAGCAGCTCTCCCCTTTCCACTTGCCAGAATTGAGTGCCTTACTGTTTTCTACCAGCCCTTTACTCATTGTCTTTGACTCTCATCCAACCTCCTTCCTCCACATTAGCATCACCCTAAGCTCTGACTCCCGCAGAAGTCAATAGGAGTTTTGGCTCTCGCAAGAGCCTCACCTATCGCCTTCACCTTCCCGTTTCCCCTGCCAGTGTCGAGTGCTTCCGCTGCATCAGTTTATTTATTCTTTATAGTTATTCACCAGTATAGGCATTAACATGTTTATTCTGCATAGTAGTTCATTAGCATTTCATGTTCTGTATTTTGCATAGTAACCTTGTTACTTCAACAGCACCCCCCTTTTTCTCTCCCCTTACCAGCGTTGTGGGCTCCCGCTGCATTAGTATCTTTCTTATTGATTATTTTGCATATTATGCATAGTAATTGTATAGCATATTTTTGTTAATTACAGCTATTTTTCTTCTGCCAGCGCTAAGTGCTTCCGCTGCTTACTGCATTTTATTATGCATAGTATTTCCCTAATGTTTCATGTCTATATTTTATTGTTAATATATTAAATCTGTGTTAATACCAGCTTCCTTCCCATCTCTTTTTTCCTGCCAGTTTTTAGCAACATGCCAGCATTGAGTGCTTCTGCTGCATAGCAGTTGTATATTCCATACAGTAATTTATATAGCATTGTTTCCTCCCGCTTCTCTCCTTTGTTTACCCCCAACAGCTTTTTATGCTTCAGCTACCAAATCTCTTCCCTCCTCTTCCAGCTCCACGCCCTTTATTATTACATCTCACAAACCTCCTCTTAAGCACTGACTCCCGTAGAGGGCCCATTTAAGCCCCAATTCACACACGAGTCTCCACCCACCCTCTAAGCCACTCAGACTCCCTCAGACTTCCTAACTTTATTTCTTAGCCACCAAACCTACCCTGGCCTTCACACACTCCCTAGAAAGCTTCTACCCCACTTTTTATCAGTTCTTCACATATATATCCAGCAGCCGGATATAGCACTTTTTCTTTGCACTTTGGGGAGTTCCCGTGTAAACACGCGGCTGCTGTCCCGAGCGCTTATCATTGGCTTTTTGGGGAGTTTGAGATAGACCTGAGCTCAATCTCCACTCGCCCTGCAAAAGGGGGGAGCCCTGGGCTCTCTCCCGGGACAGCATGCCAAACAAGCTATGTATAAATCATGAGCTAAGTGTGAACTCTTGAATAAGTTTAATTTTGAACTAATTTCGAGAGGAGCATGTTCAATTCAGCTTTATTTGTATAGCGCTTTTGCAATGTAGATTGTGTCAAAGCAGCTTCACATAAATGGTCATAGTAACTGGAACAGTGTGGTTCAGTAACTGGAACAGTGTAGTTCAGTTTTTAGTGTTTAAGTTCAGTTCAGTTTAGCTCAGTTCAGTGTGATTTAATCATTACTGAGAGTTCAAACACTGAAGAGCCAATTCATCGATGCGTAGCTCTACCAATCCTGAACCATGCGAGGCAGTGGCGACAGCGGAGAGGGAAAAAAAACTTCACCTGATGGGAGTAAAGAAAAAAAACCTTGAGAGAACCAGACTCAGTTGGGCACGACCATTTTAATTTCTCCGCTTGCCAAAAGTCTAGTGCAGAACTTCATTCGTCGTGGTTTAGGCTGGAAGATGGCCTCAGCGAAGACTCGTCTGTCCCTGGAGCGTCGCTGGAATCAGACTCATGTTCTCCACTCCCCACGACCATCAGCGCAGCAGCAGCTCAGGATATGGCCTGGTCCCGGATATGGAATCCTTGGGATCATCACGTCGCTGGTCTTGGATCCAATCAGTGACTCCGCATAATCTGAGGACCTCGGGATGAGTATCCCCAGGTGAAAATAGAGAATAAAGAAAATAATTAGCGTAGCTGCTGTTCATAGTGTATATAAGCAAGATGTAGGAGCCAGTGTGGAACCCGCTAGGTGATGCATTGAGTGTATGCTTTACTAAACAGATAGGTCTTTAATCTAGTTTTGAACTGGGAGAGTGTGTCTGAGCCTTGGACATTATCAGGAAGGCTATTCCAGAGTGTAGGAGCCATGAAAGAGGGGAGACGACCTCCTTTACTTGATTTTGCTATTCTAGGTACTACCAGAAGCCCTGAATTTTAAGATCTTAAAGAGCGAGTTGGTTTGTAGCGAGACAGAAGGTTGGTTAGATAAACAGGAGCTAGATTATTTAGAGCTTTATAGGTGAGAAGTAATATTTTAAATTCAATATGAAACTTAACAGGCAGCCAGTGTAAGGAGGATAAAATTGGGGTTATATGATCATATTTTCTAGACCTGGTCAGAACTCTGGCTGCTGCATTTTGTACTAATTGAAGTTTGTTAATAGAGGATGCTGGGCAGCCAGCAAATAGAGCATTACAGTAATCCAGTCTCGAAGTCATAAAAGCATGGACTAGCTTTTCTGCATCTGAGATGGATAGCATATTTCGTAATTTAGCGATATTTCTCAGATGAAAGAAGGCAGTTTTAGTGACATGGGATATATGGTTTTTAAAAGTTAGATTGCTGTCAAATATGACACCCAAATCTTTTATAGTAGAGCTAAAGCTAACTTTGTATCCTTCTAATTGTAAATTGAGTTGCGAGATCTGCTGTGTGCAAGATTTAGGCCCAATAAGTAACAATTCTGTTTTGTCTGAGTTTAAGAGAAGAAAATTGTCGGTCATCCAGTCTTTAATGTCTTTGATACACTCAGTTAGTTTAGAAAGTTCAGACTTCTCGTCAGGTTTAGTTGAAATATATAATTGAGTATCATCTGCATAGCAGTGAAAGCTGATCCCATGTCTTCTAATAATGTCTCCCAGAGGTAGCATATAAATTGTAAACAGTAAAGGGCCTAAAACTGATCCTTGAGGCACCCCATACTTTACTGGGCAGATTTGTGAAGGCTGTCCATTAAGATTCACAAACTGGTAGCGGTCAGTTAAGTATGACTTAAACCATTGTAGAGCCTGTCCCTGGACACCTATAGACTTTAAGCGATTTATGAGGATATTGTGGTCTATGGTATCAAATGCCGCACTAAGATCGAGTAAAACTAATAGCGAGACGCACCCTCGGTCAGCAGCTAAGAGTAAATCGTTGGTTATTTTCACTAAGGCGGTTTCTGTACTGTGGTGAGCCCTGAAACCTGACTGAAACACTTCAAAAATATTGTTCGTCTGCAGAAAAGAGCATAATTGAGTGGAAACAACTCTTTCTAGTATTTTAGACAAAAATGGAAGATTTGAAATAGGCCTATAGTTAGCTAAGTTGTTGGTGTCTAGTTGCGGTTTCTTAATAATAGGCTTAATAACAGCTAGCTTGTAAGAGTTTGGAACATGGCCTATAGATAAAGAAGAGTTGATAATGTTAAGAAGAGGTTCTCCTATAGCAGGTAGCAGCTCTTATAGTAATTTTGTTGGAATTGAGTCCAGCATACACGTAGCTGGTTTAGAGCTATTTATAATTTTTACTAACTCTTCATGTTCTATGATTTTGAAGCAGTTTAGGTTATTATTATGATTTAATGAAATATTTACAGGATTTGGAGTATAAGCCGGTGCAGAAAGTTTGGCACCTCCTATTTTTTGTCTAAAGCCTTCTATTTTATTACTGAAAAAATTCATGAAGTCATCACTACTAATTTGCGGTGGAGTAGTTTGTTCCAAGGATGACCGATTATTAGCTAATTTAGAGATGGTGTTAAATAAAAATCTAGGATTGTTATGATTATTTTCTATCAGTTTGCGCAGGTGCTCGGTCCTGGCAGATTTTAGAGCCCTCCTATAGCTGGACATATTGTCTTTGTACGCAATTCTAAAGACCTCTAAATTTGTTTTTTTCCATTTACGTTCCAGGGCGCGGGTTGCTGTTTTGAGCGCACGAGTATGACTATTATACCATGGTATAGTTTTAATCTCTCTAGCCTTTTTTAATTTGATAGGTGCCACAGTATTTAGTGTGCTAGTAAAGATGGCATCCATACTGCTGGTTACTACATCAAGATCATTTGAGTTTGCGGGTGCATTACGAAATAGAGAAAGATCAGGTAAGTTATTGATAAATTCATCTTTAGTTGACGGAACAATAGTTCTACCAGGGCGGAGTATTGGAGCGGGTTTGCTGATTTCAGGTAAACACAGCTTATATAGTAAGAGGTAGTGATCTGTAATATCATCACTTTGTGGTATAATGTCTACGTCAATAACCTCAATTCCATAAGACAGAATGCTCATGGACCAGCTGCTCATGATTGACCCAGCTGGTCCACATTAGCTAATTATGATCCTCCAATCAAAGGATCTCAAATCACTATATATATCCTCATTTCCTTTCTACAATTATCTTCATCTGGAAGAAACCCCCCTCCTCCCCTTCTTCCTCCTTTATCCAGAATGGGCGGCACGGTGGCCCAGTGACTAGCACTGTTGCCTCACAGCAAGAATACCAATGGCGTTGGGTCCTTGCTGAGCCATCTGGTATTTCTGTGTGGAGTTTGCATGTTCTCCCCGTGTCCGCGTGGGTTTCCCCCGGGTTCTCCGGTTTCCTCCCACCATCCAAATGTGCTCTATATTATAGATAAAACAAGCCTAAACCTTTTTTATAATGTCTTACTCTCAGGAAGTTCGCCTTGGCCTCAGCAGCGGGGGTGTTTGAGATAGACCTGAGCTCAATCTCCACTCGCCCTGCAAAACGGGGGGAGCCCTGGGCTCGAGGATCCCTTGAGCTCAGGGCTCTCTCCCGGGACAGCATGCCAAACAAGCTATGTATAAATCATGAGATAAGTGTGAACTCTTGAAAAAGAACGAGACAGGCAAAAAAAAAAAATAAATCAGATACAGGCAACAAATCGGAATTGGGCATCACGAACTGACAGTGAAAACGGGGCCTAATTGGCGTGAAACTGCTTCAAAAGTTTGTTTCAAACCAGAAAAACAAATTTGCTCGAAATAAGGTAAAACCAATTCACTTTTTTTGTGAAAAAAATGTGCGCCAATAGTGTTTTTAGCAGTGTGAGACACATATATGACTGTCAACAGTTTAAAAAATGTGTTTTGGTGTTTTGTGACCCTTTAAGCTAATGACTGTGCAGTCCACCCTTAGCAGCAAACAACTGCAATGAAAAAAACATTGCAATGAGTTCGTTACAGCGATGTGGAACAATTTTGCCTCACTTATCCTTGTTCTAAGAATTGTTTTCTGATTTTTTTTTTGTAAAATAATGTGTGTAGATAATTGTCTGAATTATTGTAATTCAGTGTGTGCCTGTAGCTTTCTCTATGCAGATGTGTTGTATTACATGACAGAAAACCAAAGACTTCTTGAGACAGTAGAGCAAATCATTCAAATCTGGTGTCTATTAAATGTAGATCTAAGACTACTGTAGGGTAAACAGCTAAAACTCTTAAGTTAGCCCTTTTAAACATTTATTGATTTTATCAACACAAACTGCCTTTATTTTATGCTTTTGAATGAAACTTGGCTAGATCAAAGTTGTTGTGCAGCAGTTCTGGATCAAACAGCTTCTTTAAATTTAGATTTTTTGAGTGTTTGCAGAGCCAATTGAAGAGGTGAAAGCATCACTGCCCTGTTTAAAATGTCTATGAGTGTAAACAAGTATCATGTGTTGACTATTTGTCCATTGAATATCTGAGTATAGCACTAAAAGGAGCATGGATGATTTTACTGATCATTATCTACAGACCTCCAAAATATTCTCCAACTTTTATTGATGATTATACAGAGCTGTTATCAATAGTAACCTCTGAATTCGACTATTTTAGTATTACTGTGGATTTTAATATTCAGATTGATAATCCAGAGATCAATGCTGCAAAAGAATTTATGACTGTTTTTAATTTTTTTTTTAACTGACTCAGCATGTTCCAGGACCCACACACAATCATGGACACACTCTTGATCTACTTATAACTAAGGATTTACAAATTTCATCGACTGTTGTTAAGGATGCTGCATCTGATCATTTCTGTATTTTCTTTGATATATTGATCACTCCAGCCATTGAAAACAGATCTGTCTCTGTCAGAAAGATATGCATAAATGAGAACACTAGTGAGCAGTTTATGATGGCCATATCGCTAGCACCAAGCCATATCTGCCGACTCAGTTGATTCTCTCCTTGATTCTGAACTCTAAAGTTAAAAATGTGATAGATGACATTGCTCTTGTTAAAGTCAGGAAGATGACTGCCAGACAGAAAGCATCTTAAAGAAAATCAACAGCAGTTCAAATAATGATAAGACATTGCAGAAAAGCTGAGGATATGTGGAGGAAGACGAAACTAGTTGTCTATTATAATATCTATAAAGACAGTCTTCATGCTTTTAGTATGGACAGAAAAACTGCTTGGCAGACTTTCTTTTCAAGCCTTATAAACAGCAATGTAAATATTGTTTATACTCTCTTTTGCTCATTTCTTTACTGATAAGATCAATAATATCAGAAAGACAATCAGCTCATCCAATCAGCCAAGTTGTGTCGACATCAGGCAAGCTCAACCACAACTTAAGAAATCAGACATTATGGGCTCTATTTTGATGATCCAGGTGCAAATTCCTAAGTGCAGGGTGCAGAAGCATTAAGGGCGTGTCCAAATCCACTTTTGCTATTTTAAGGATTAAAAAAATATGCTTTGTGCCATGGTTGAGCTTATTCTCTTAATGAGTTATAGACGTGTTTTGTGAATAAACCAATCAGATTCTTATCTCACATTTCCTTTAAAGAGTCAGTTGCGTCACACCATAGAACATTTGCTACATGGCGGAATTTGTAAGTGGAAAACTGTATGCTTCCCTAGCGAGAAAACATTTAAACAGAGTATCTACAGCGTGGGAATGAGAGGTGAGCCTCCCCATTATTTACTTTCACTCTCGTGGATAGGGAAACATGCTGTACTCACAGACATCCATTAGCCTATACATTATTTTTTTTTATTAAGCGCAACGATTTGTTTCAAAGCTATTTCTAAATTCAGTTTTATTTTCCATCAAACGAATAAATGAACAATAATAACGAAGTTATGTTCAAATAATTAGTTGTTGTCAAAAAACTGAGTTATTTCCAAACACATATGCTATGCCCCATGTGGTCTAAAACCTGACAGGTGGGCAAATCTAAGCTTGTTTTTATTAAAACAAATATAAATATGCATATAATAAATAATACTACAACTAATAATAACATTAAACAAAAGCAAATTGTCATGAATAAATTAAAAAAGCCCCCTGAGATGAAGAAGGCATGAAGATGGTGTTCTTTTAATTAATCATGCTAGAAAATAATAATTTTTGTAATATTTTTGTCCTTTAATTATTTTTCAATTGTAAAGAAATTTGCGTATTGCTGTACATCCTGTGTGTATTTAGCAATGTTTAAGCAAGGCGCACAACTAAAGCGCTCTGCGCTGGGGTTCAGACCAGCTTTGATCTAGTCTATTGTGCAGTCTATTACTGTTCATAAAAATAGCAACTCTCCAGCAATGCGCCTTAACACACCTCCTTTTTTAGACCAGAACGCCTATAGGCGCAGATATGAGCGCACATGCATTTGCTATTTAAACAGCATGCTGCAAAACGTCAAAACGACTCTTGCACTGAGCTGAAACTAGCAAACAACAATTGTTTCGCACCACATTGCGCCGGGTGTATGATAGGGCCCTATGTCTGATTTCATGGCAGTTAATGGTAAAATCTTATGAAAATTATGAAATCTTGCAGTCTTTACAAACTCCCCACATCATTCTTTAAAACTGTGTTTGACTGTTTAGAAGTGAGTTAATGCTTCACTTCTCTCTGGGATTTTTGAAACTCACTTAAAACTGCAGTTGTTAAACCCCTCTTGAAAAAAAGCAACATGGATAACACCCTATTGAGCAATTACAGGCCAATCTCAAATCTCTGTTTCTTTGGAAAAAAATTTGAAAAAAGTGTTACCAAGTTCTTAAACTCCAGGGGGTGTTTAGACAATTTCAAATTGGTTTCAGACTACATCACAGTACAGAGAGTGCACTTATAAAGATAATCAATGATATACACCTAAATAGAGATTCAAGCAAACCAACAGTGCTGGTATTGCTCCATCTAAGTGCTGCATTTGTCACTGTTGATCACACTGTTGGGCTGTTTGGGAAGATCCTCAAATGGTTCAGATCTTATCTTAAAGGGAGAGGTTACCATGTCAGTCTAGATGACCATACTGTAGGTCGAGGTGGACACCCATGACATGCCTCCCATGAGTCCCACAAGGCTCAATTCTGGCACCTCTGCTGTTCAACCTTTATATGCTCCCTCTGAGCCAAATAATAAGAAAGAACCAAATATCCTACCACAGCTATGCTGATGACAGTCAGATCTACTTAGCCTTATTGCCTAATGACTACAGCCCCATTGACACTCTCTGGCTGATTGATGAAATTAACAGTTGGATGTGCCAAAACTTTCGGTAACACTTTATAATAACTACACACTATAAATAATTTATTAAGCATTAGCAAATAGTGAATTCATTACCTCCTGAGTTCCTTTTGCCAGTCCAGTCCCTCAGACTGCGCAATTCGAATACATTTCATGATAGAGGCATTCTGACGCTCAACTTCACCGTTAGCCTGGGCCCATTTAGGTGTTGTTATCAGGTGTTTAATTTCATTCCCTTCACAGAAAGCTTTAAATTTGTCTGACTTGAGGTCCATTGTCTGATTTGAGTGTTAAGGGAAGTCCATGTCAGCTAAATATGCCCTCTAGGCTGTCAATAACGTTTGAAGTTGTGGTGGAGGTCATTATATCATACTCATAATACCTGCTATAATAATCCACACCAACCAGAATTGAATGTTTTGAAGGCAAGGGCCCCAGCAGATCCACTGCTAAATCTTGCCACGGTCCATCAGGTAATGGTAAAGGTTGTAGTGGCTCTGGAGCATCAGGACAAGAGACCATTTGACAGCCATGACATGATTTACAGTGTTTCCAAGCTGCTCTGTCCATGCCAGGCCACCATACTTTGGTTCTGAGATGCTGCATAGTTCCAACTATACCTAGATGTCCCTCATGGGCAAGTGCTAGTGCTCGTGCTTGTAATGTTTTTGGAAGTACAATACGTGTTCCACGTAAAACCATATAGCCTATTGTGCACAGCTCATTAGCTATGGCTGCATAAGACATACACTTTTCAAAGTTTCCACTTTCAATAGCTCTTCGCACTTCTGTCAGTTCTGCATCTTTTTCTGAAGCCTCTTCCACCTCCCTTGTGATTAGGGCTCTTGGAGTGGCACCATTAGCTACAAATCTCACATCCTCATCCAAGTCATGTGAGTGTTTCTCTCTCATTGCTGTGCTCCCCAAAAGTTGTGACAAAGGGTCAGCAATATTTTCTCTTCCTGAAACATAGACAACCTTAAAGTCATATGGTTGGAGACGTAAAACCCACCGCTCTATGCGGGCACATGGCTTAGAATGTGGACCATATATTGACTCTAATGGTTTATGGTCTGTGAGCAAGTCAAACTGTCTCCCATAGATATACGGGTGAAGCCTTTCACAAGCCTATACGAGAGCGAGGGCCTTCCTCTCGGTCTGGGAGTACTGTCTCTCACAATCTGATAAACTTCTGCTGATGTAGCACACTGGCACCATTTGACCCTTTTGACACTGCGTTAGTACTGCCCCCACCCCTACAGGGCTCGCACCAGCTATAACCTGGGTTGGTGCGTCTTTGTCAAAGTATGCCAAAGTCCCTGCTTTTGCAAGTTCCTCCTTTAGAGCATTAAATGCCCTTTTCTGTTCATGTCCGAAGACAAATTCTGTTTCCTTTCTGGCAAGACGTCTTAATGGCTCCGCCAGTGTTTCAAATTGTGGAATAAATCTGCTACTGTAACTGACAAGTCCGAGACAACTTCTAATTTCAGAGACGTTTTGTGGTTCTCAGGCTTCCACTACAGTCCTGATTCTTTCTTCAGTGGGCCCAATCCCTTTTCGTGTCAGCAGGATTCCCATGAAGTTTATGCATACGATCTATGCAAAACTGACATTTTTCCGGATTTAAAGTCAGTCCGCATTCTCTTATGTGCTTCATGACGGCATGTAGGCGTTAACTGTGTGTTTTTTGGTCCGGACCATGCACAATTACATAATCCGAGATGTTTTCAACTCCCTCTATTCCAGTAAGTGCAGCAGCTATCTCATGTTGATATTGCTCACTTGCAGATGATACTCCAAAAATGAGACGCTTATATCTGTACACTCCATTATGAACTGCAAAAGTTGTGATCTGGCAAGATTCTGGTGTCAGCTCTAACTGATGGTAACCTCATTTCAGATCCAATTTGCTGAAAACCATTGATCCGTTCATACTTTGTAGAAGTTCATCTACTGTAGGAATAGGGTATCGTTCTCTGATGATTGCTCGATTGGCCTGCCGCATGTCAAGACAAAGTCTGATTTCAGAATTAGCTTTTGGCACAATTACAACAGGAATAACCCATGGAGTGGGTTCATTTACTTCTTCTATAATGTCCATCTCTAAGAGTACTTTTATTTTATCCTCCACAGGACCTCTCAGATTAAATTGTATTCTTCTTAAGGGTTGGGCTACTGGCTGGACTGTTTGATCTATGTACGGACAGATTTGCTTAGTTTTCAGCTTACCGACTCCCTAAAACACTTCTGGGTATTGTAACTGGAGTGATTGTTTAAGGTCTGTTACCACTGCAATATCTGTCCCAATTTTGAGTACTCCAAGCTTCATGGCTGTATCTCTCCCTAGCAGAGGTTCACCAGTACCTTCTATAACAATAAACTCAGCATGTACCATCCGACTGCCTATTGTTACATCACATTTAAATGCTCCTTTTACCGGCAAAGGCTGATCAGATGAGTAAGAGATCAAAATTTTCTTTGTATCTGGGATGTACGAATGACATTTAATTCTCTCTGATTTAAGTTTCTCCCATGTTTTCTGATCTATAATATTGCTGGAAGCACCTGAGTCTACCAGCATCCTCAGATGAACATTTCTCAAGCAGACATTCAGTCTATCTGTATCCTTGCCATCATTTTGAATGACAATTGCATATTCAGTCTGTCCCTCCACTTGATTAACTCTCTGTTTTCCAGTTTTAGTTTTGCATATTTTTAAAAAATGATCTCGTCCTTTGCCCTTATGGCATATTTGACCTCGAGCAGGACATTTTAAATCTTTTTCAAAATGATCTGTTTCCACATCTATAACACTGTTTATTCAACTTACTTTTCTGAAACTTAGGTTTTCCCTTTGTATATTTTCCTCCTTTTTTCCAGAATCGATTCACAGTTTCTGTAACGTTGTCAGATTTTGATGCATCACTCACTGATGACGCAGACATCTGTTCCTTTATTCGTTCACAGAGATCGGCAACTTTCAACGCGCGATCAAGAGTGAGATTCGGTCCTTCCTCCAACAATTTACGCCGCACATATGTTGATGAGCCTCTGCCTACGACGGCATCCCGAAGCTGATTATTCAGGTCATCTGTCTCTCGCCGCTTGTCTAAGACGTGTTGTAAACTGTTGAACAGTCTCACCAGAGTTTTGAGAAAGTTTATTAAAGGACTGCCGTGCGTATGCAGTATTTACTTGTGGCACAAAGTATGCATTTAAGGCTGCAACCGCCGCATTAAAGTCATCTGCATTTCCCGTATTTGGCAGTGTGGAAAATATATCTTGGACATCAGGTCCCGCATGATGCAAAAGAAGTGCTCTGCGTCATTGACAAACTGATGCGGCGACACCTTCTTCTATAATAAGTCCTTTTCCATCTGCAAAAAATTCAAATGATGTTAGCAATCTTGTCCATCTTGGCCCAAGAGTCGCAGGATGTTTGTAGCACTCAAATTACTTTTCCATTGCATGTATTCAGTGCTCACAATATCCCGGCTGCATCCTTGTCGCCAATGTTATATATGTGTTGTCACAATCTCGGTCTGATCACCGGTTTGATCTTTGTGTTACTCTTTCCCTTTCACTCGTATTGTTTTGATCACTCATACCCTGCTTTGTTTACCTCTCGCTTCCCCACCCATCTGCTCTCTTACTTTCCATTAGTCTATCAAACTAATTTCACTCACCTGGTTTCCTTGATTTCTCCCCCTATTTCTCCCTCCGTTGATCGTAGTTCTGTGTCAGATCGTAGTTTTTCCCCTTCCGGCATGTCTGGCGATCTCCTGGTCTAGTCCTGTTCCTTGTATATCCTGTGAGTTTTGTCGTGTCTGATGTCATCCTGTTGATTTTTCCTAAAGTGTTTTTTCTCCGTCTGCCTTCAAGCCTGTTCCCGTCTGTTTTTGCTTTGCCGCCCATCTGACTCTCCGTCTCTATCCTGCCGGCCCTCTACACTCTCTCGCCGGCTTCCAAGCCTCAGTCTTCCTCGTGGCCATTCTGTCCCAGTCAGCGGCGGCCGGATTCATCGCCCCCTGTCGGGTATCAGGGTATTGCACCCTCTTGAAGACTGTTCATCTAACCTCTCCGGAGTAGTTTTATTTAATCGTTTTTGGAGACTTTATTTCTCAGTTTTGAGTTTTTTGTGAACTTTGGGCTTTTTTGCCAACTCCATTACGGAGGAATTTTTAGTTTCCTTTTTTTGAAGATTGTTTTGTTGGCTAGTTTTTTGCCCCTTGAGTGTGTGGGCTTCAATAAACTTTGCTGAGACCTGCATCTGTGTCTGAACCATCTTCTCTCTCACTCAGACCTCTGACAGTACGATCTGACCAACGATGGACACAGCAGGCCAAGATTCTGTCAGGTCAGCTTTAACTCAGCAAGGAGCTCTATTGGGTCAGCACTAGTCAAGACTCACCAGCACCTCCAGAGAAGTGGAGTATCTCACCAATCAGGTGGCTGATCTCACGGCCCGTCTACACGAGCTTCAGTTCGAGACCCTGCAGGGGGCCCAGGCGTCCCATCAGGCCCCTGAACCATGCTGCAACAATCCCCCTACCTATGATGGGGATCCTACTTCATGCCGGGCATTCCTGTCCCAGTGCTCGGTGGTCTTCACGCTCCAGCCACGCACCTATGCCTTGGAGGAGACTAAAGTGGCCTTTGTACTTACCCTTCTCACGGGCAGAGCTCGCGACTGGGGAACGTCTGTCTGGGAGGCCAGAGCACCATGCGTTTCCTCTTTTAGTAGTCTCCGTCATGAAATGATCAGACTCTTTGACCGATCTGCCAGGGGTCAGGAGGCGGCAGATCAATTAGCTCGTCTTCGTCAAGAAGGTCAGTCTGTCACTCAGTACGCTATAAAGTTCAAGACGTTGGCGGCCTCATGTGATTGGAACGAGGGAGCCTGTCATGCCATGTTCCGGGCTGGACTGGAGGAGGACATCCAGGATGAACTGGCGACCCACGACCTACCTCAAGATTTTGACACCCTCACAAACCTGGCGCTTCGCATAGAGGGTCGTCTTCGCCGTCGAGACCATCGAAGGTTTCTGCGCTCTTCAACCAGAAGAGAGGACCCCGGGTCCCTTTCCACCATGGTACCTCCATCGGATCATGAACCCATGCAAGTGGGACGTCTCCATCTCACGTCTCATGAGAAACAGCAGCGCCTGGTTCAGGGTCTGTGCCTATACTGTGGCAAGCTGGGGCATTTTGCAGCGAAGTGCCCAGTAAAAGCCAAAGCTCATCAGTGAGAAGAGGGATCCTGGTGGGCGCTATTCCTTTCTCTTCCCCCTCATCTCGCACCATCATCCCTGTTGTGGTCCAGTATGACGGCATTTCTGGTTCCTGTTCTGCTCTCATTGACTCTGGGGCAGAGGGGAATTTCATGGACCGCTCTGTGGCCGCCCAGTGGGGAATCCCGACCATCCCTCTCGCTGAATCTGTTTCTGCCCATTCCCTTGATGGTACTCTTATTGCCACCGTCTCTCACACTAACCCTAGTGTAAGTCTTATTGTATCCGGCAATCACCGTGAGGTCATCACGCTGTATCTTTTAGACTCACCCAGTGCACCTATAATTTTAGGGCATCCTTGGTTGGTAAAGCATGGTCCTCACGTGGATTGGTCTGGAGATTCTGTCTTGTCTTGGAGTCAATCATGTCTTAAGTCTTGTCTTGGTCCTGCCCCGTTTCCTGTTTCTGTGTCTTCTGTGTTACAGGTGGAGTCGGTGGATCTGACCGAGGTTCCGGCGGAGTACCATGACCTGCACCTGGTCTTCAGCAAGTCCCGGGCCACCTCCTTGCCTCCGCATCGACCCTACGACTGTGCCATTGAGCTCCTCCCAGGCACTTCTCCGCCTAAGGGACGTTTGTATTCTCTGTCCCGTCCTGAAAGAGAGGCCATGGACAAGTATATTAATAATTCCCTTAAAGCCGGCCTCATCCGCCCCTCCTCATCCCCAGCGGGAGCTGGGTTCTTCTTCGTCAAGAAGAAAGACGGCTCCCTCCGTCCCTGTATTGACTATCGAGGGCTGAATGACATCACCATTAAGAACAGGTACCCCTTACCTCTTATGTCCTCAGCCTTTGAACTTTTACAGGGAGCCCAAGTTTTCACCAAGTTGGACCTCCGTAATGCTTATCATCTGGTTCGCATTCGGGAGGGGGATGAGTGGAAGTCAGCCTTCAACACACCCACGGGACACTTTGAATATCGGGTCCTTCCTTTTGGTCTGACCAACGACCCGGCTGTCTTCCAGGCCATGGTCAATGACGTGTTGAGAGACATGGTAAACCAGTTTGTCTTCGTGTACCTGGATGATATCCTAATATTCTCTCCCTCTCTGCAGGCACACACTCAGCATGTTCGCCAGGTGCTGCAACGACTCTTAGAAAACCAACTGTTTGTTAAGGCGGAGAAGTGCGTCTTCCACACCCAGTCAGTTTCGTTCCTGGGGTTTTTGATTTCGGCGGGTGAGATCAGTGCCGATCCTGCAAAGGTAAGGGCTGTTGCCGAGTGGCCAACTCCAGACTCTCGCAAGGCACTGCAGCGGTTCCTGGGATTCGCCAACTTTTATCGGCGTTTCATCAGGAACTTTGGCCAGATTGCTGCACCCCTAACAGCACTGACCTCCTCCAAGGTACTGTTTAGGTGGGGGGATAAGGCTCAGGAGGCCTTTGATAAACTCAAGTCCCGTTTTATCTCTGCTCCTGTCTTATCTATTCCAGATCCTAAACAGCAGTTTATAGTCGAGGTTGATGCTTCTGAGGTCGGAGTAGGCGCAGTCCTATCACAACGATCTCTTCAGGATGGGAAAGTACACCCCTGTGCTTTCTTCTCCCACCGTTTGACCCCCACGGAACGAAACTATGACATAGGCAATCGGGAGTTGTTGGCAGTCAGGCTCGCTTTGGGTGAGTGGCGCCATTGGCTGGAGGGCGCAGAGCAGCCTTTTGTGGTCTGGACAGACCACAGAAACCTTGAATACATAAATTCTGCCAAAAGGCTCAATGCAAGACAAGCCCGCTGGTCTCTCTTCTTCAGCCGGTTCAATTTCACACTCTCGTACAGGCCTGGGTCCAAGAACGTTAAACCCGACTCTCTCTCTCGCCTGTTTGAGGCCCCAGAGAGGGTGGTTTCAAAGGACACCATCCTGCCCAGGGGTGTGGTGGTGGCCTCCCTCTCTTGGGAGATTGAGAGTCGGGTCCTGAAGGCCTTACGAGAGTGCCAACCTCCTCAGAGAGTTCCAGCGGGCAAATTATTTGTCCCTTCTGCTCTGCGTTCACAGGTCATCCAGTGGGGTCACTCATCCAAGTTAGTCTGTCATCCAGGAGTTCGGAGATCGCTGGCAGCCATCCGGCAGCGATTCTGGTGGCCATCCATGGCCAGGGATGTCAGGCAGTTTGTGTTTGCCTGCTCAGTTTGCGCCCAGAACAAGAGTTCTAACTCTCCTCCCACTGGTCTGCTCCGCCCCCTTCCCATCCCTTCCCGCCCCTGGTCACACCTTGCCCTTGATTTTGTTACTGGGTTACCAGTATCGAAGGGGAACACTGTCATCCTTACAGTGGTGGATCGATTTTCCAAGGCGGCCCACTTCATTCCTCTTCCCAAATTGCCCTCAGCCAAGGAGACTGCTCAGGCGGTGGTGGACCACGTTTTCCGGATTCATGGCCTTCCGGTCAACGTTGTTTCTGATAGGGGTCCCCAGTTTGTCTCCCGGTTCTGGAAGGAATTCTGTCGACAGATCGGGGCCTCTACGAGTCTGTCATCGGGATTTCATCCTCAGACCAATGGGCAGTCTGAGCGGGCAAACCAGGATCTGGAACGCACTCTCCGCTGCCTGGCATCCCAGAATCCGAGCTCCTGGTGTCAGCAACTGTCCTGGGTAGAGTATGCTCATAATACTCTACCAGTCTCCTCCACAGGTATGTCACCATTTCAGTGCTCTGTTGGTTATCAACCACCTCTTTTCCCCGCACAGGAACCCGATGCTGCGGTCCCGTCTGCCTTGGCTTTTGTCCAAAGGTGTCGACGTACCTGGAGTAGAGCCAAGGAAGCCTTGGCCCAGGCTAGTAGACGGACCAAAGCAGCGGCTGACCGTCATCGGACTCCCGCTCCCCGCTATGTTAGTGGTCAAAGAGTATGGCTGTCTACCAAGGACCTGCCTCTCAGGGTAGCCTCACGTAAATTGGCTCCCAGGTTCATTGGCCCATACCGGATCACCAAGGTGTTGAGTCCTGTGGCAGTTCGGCTCAAGCTCCCTCCTACGCTTGGTTGGGTACACCCAGTCTTTCATGTTTCTAGGGTTAAACCTGTTTTGTACTCCCCCCTTGTTCCCACTGTCCCGACCCCTTCCCCCCCTCCCCCCCGTCTAGTGGATGGTGCTCCAGCATATACTGTCAGAAAGTTACTGGATGTCAGACGCAGGGGTCGTGGTTTCCAATACCTAGTGGACTGGGAGGGCTATGGCCCGGAGGAGAGGAGCTGGGTCCCGGCCCGGGATATCTTGGACCGGGGGTTGGTCGAGGAATTTCGTCGGAGACGAGGTGAGCCCCCCCCCTAGGGCGCCTGGTGGCGTCCGTGGGGAGGGGGGTACTGTCACAATCTCGGTCTGATCACCGGTTTGATCTTTGTGTTACTCTTTCCCTTTCACTCGTATTGTTTTGATCACTCATACCCTGCTTTGTTTACCTCTCGCTTCCCCACCCATCTGCTCTATTACTTTCCATTAGTCTATCAAACTAATTTCACTCACCTGGTTTCCTTGATTTCTCCCCCTATTTATCCCTCCGTTGATCGTAGTTCTGTGTCAGATCGTAGTTTTTCCCCTTCCGGCATGTCTGGCGATCTCCTGGTCTAGTCCTGTTCCTTGTATATCCTGTGAGTTTTGTCGTGTCTGATGTCATCCTGTTGATTTTTCCTAAAGTGTTTTTTCTCCGTCTGCCTTCAAGCCTGTTCCCGTCTGTTTTTGCTTTGCCGCCCATCTGACTCTCCGTCTCTATCCTGCCGGCCCTCTACACTCTCTCGCCGGCTTCCAAGCCTCAGTCTTCCTCGTGGCCATTCTGTCCCAGTCAGCGGCGGCCGGATTCATCGCCCCCTGTCGGGTATCAGGGTATTGCACCCTCTTGAAGACTGTTCATCTAACCTCTCCGGAGTAGTTTTATTTAATCGTTTTTGGAGACTTTATTTCTCAGTTTTGAGTTTTTTGTGAACTTTGGGCTTTTTTGCCAACTCCATTACGGAGGAATTTTTAGTTTCCTTTTTTTGAAGATTGTTTTGTTGGCTAGTTTTTTGCCCCTTGAGTGTGTGGGCTTCAATAAACTTTGCTGAGACCTGCATCTGTGTCTGAACCATCTTCTCTCTCACTCAGACCTCTGACATGTGTGTCTTATCATCAAATATTCATTTATAGATCGCACATACTTCTAAATTAAATTAGCCACACGCAGGTTAACATTTTACCACCACTCTTTAATTCTCTTGTGTGTATGAACTCCGTAACATGACAAAACTTCCCATCATGCCACCTGTTTCCCGTCTTAAAGACACAGATGCAATTAAAGTACATGACAGTGACGTCACCCATAGGTTTCTGAAGAGCGTAAAAGAAGTAGGCGTGGCCAACCGTTGCCATTTTGTTCGTGCATCATAACACCCACGGTGGGATACCAAACAAGGGCAAAGAGGCAGAGAATGACCGGAGCTACAGACACCTGCTGGCATTTTGCTTGGACCTGGCTTAAACACACTTTACTTTGGGAAAACGCTTAATATTTTATCACTGGCGACTCGTTTGTATTCTGACCACTTGTGCTTGGCTGTACACTATATCAATAAAGTGTTTAGACTTTTAAAAATACTGTAGTATTACTTTGAGCCACTAAGTATTTTTCTTATGACATTTTTCTACAGGAGGAAAATGAGAATTACTTCCAAACACTTCAAATATAGTCTGTGTTAGTAAATGCAAGACTATTGATTAGATTAGATTAGATTCAACTTTATTGTCATTACACATGTACAAGTACAATGCAACGAAATGCAGTTTAGGTCTAACCAGCAGTGCAATAGCAGCAAGTGCAGGATACAGGAATAAGTTATAAAGTGCAGTTATAGAAAAACTTTGTTGATATTTACAGATGGATATACTATGAACATTATATACAGGTTGGATAAGCTATGAGCAGATTTACAATATATGAAAATATGTGCAGGTTGCTATTAATAATCAGTAGTGTGCAGATAAATAAGCATGATTACAAGTGTATATGTTACAATATATGAATATATGTACAGGGATAGATAAACATGATTACAAGTGTATATGTAACAATATATGAATATATGTACAGGTTGCTATTAATAATCAGTAGTATGCAGATAAATAAGCATGATTACAAGTGTATATTTAAAGTGTGTGTGTACATAATTACAAATGTCCATATGCAGTGGTTATGTACAGTTCAATAAGTAAACAGTTCAATGTGGTGCAGTGAATGTGCAAATTTTTAAATGTGCAAATGTTAAACAGTGCAGTTATTGCGAGGAGTTTAAGTTAGAGGAGAGTTGGGGGTGTATTGGGGGGCAAAAAAGTTAGTGGGGGGCAGAGTTCAGGAGGGAGACAGCTCTGGGGAAAAAGCTGTTACTCAGTCTGCTGGTTTTTGTCCGGGGGAGCCTGAAGCGCCTGCCGGAGGGCAGGAGAGAAAACTGTCTGTGACCGGGGTGAAAGATGTCCTTCAGAATACTGCGTACTCGGCGCAAACAGTGTTTCTTATGGATGTCCTCTATGGCTGGCAGTGTGGTCCCTGTGATGCGTTGGGCAGTTTTCACCACCCGCTGCAGTGCCTTACTCTCAGCAACAGAGGAGCTTCCATACCAGACTGTGACACAGTTTGTCAGGATGCTCTCTATTGTGCAGCAGTAGAAGTTCACCAAGACGGCTGATGAAAGCTGGTTCTCCTTCAGTTGCCTTAAGAAGAATAGGCGCTGGTGAGCCTTCTTGATTAGGCTGGAGGTGTTGGTGGTCCAGGAAAGTTCATTTGAGATGTGGGTCCCCAGGAACTTAAAGGATGAGACAGGCTCAACGCCCATCCCATTGATGTGAATGGGATAATGTGAGCCTGTTTGTTCCTTTCTGAAGTCCACAATGAGCTCCTTGGTCTTGTTGGTGTTAAGGAGCAGATTATTGTCGGTGCACCAAGTGGCCAGATGCTGTATCTCCTCCCTGTAGGCTGTCTCATCATTGTTGCTGATTAGACCAATCACTGTGGTGTCATCTGCAAATTTGATGATGGTGTTGGATCTATTAACAGGCCTACAGTCAACAGTAAAAAGGGAGTAGAGGAAGGGGCTCAGCACACAGCCCTGTGGTACACCAGTGTTGAGTGTGACGGTGGTGGAGCAGATGTGGCCTGATCTAACATTCTGGGGTCTGTTAGTCAGAAAGTCCATAATCCAGTTGCAGAGTGATGTGTCGATATCCAGGTCTCTGAGTTTGATCAGTAACTTGAAGGGTATGACAGTGTTGAATGCTGAGCTGAAGTCCACAAACAGCATTCGTGCATAAGTGTTTTTATTGTCCAGGTGTATAAGTACAGAGTGCAGTGCTATAGAGACTGCATCATCTGTGCTCCTGTTGCCACGGTAGGCAAACTGATGTGGGTCCAGTGTGGGTGGCAGAGAGTCTTTTAGATGTGCCAGGACCAATCGCTCGAAACACTTCATGATGAAATCCAGCATAACACTGTATGATAACACTTTAGATGACTGTTCTACAGCCACAGCTAATCAATCTGTCAGATTCTGGAGTGCATTACAGCTCTAAAGAACATTAAAAATGATATATGATCTTAAATAAAACAAATACATTTATAGAGATGGTTTACAAGTATATAACTTTACTCACATGGGAAACGGAGGCCACGTGAATGGTTTGTGAGCACAATTAAGTGCACACAGCGTCCCATATCATCTGATAATTGTGGGAAATAATCCCAAAAGGCAACTGACTGTGTAAAGCCACATAAAGCAAAACAAAAATATGATGAACATGTCGAAATCAGTGGCTAATCTGCCGGAGTCAGCTAAGGTGAAGTGACGGCGACCAGCAAGACCTAACTGACAATCAAGTGGCCACGCCCTTAATTTTGCAAACTTAATATAACTTAATATAAAGGAAACTGGTGAGTTATAAAAAAAAAATCACCCCTCTCACAGTTGTCATGAAGAGTAATATTAGCTGTATGAACCAATATCGTTCTGTGTACCAGGCTGTAAACACCTTTTTTTCTGCTGTAAATTTGGCCATTCTAACAGTGGGCTCAATTGAAATTTGCTCTATTATGGAGCCAGGACTAGCGGATTTTCTATGAATTGCAGTTTCAGTTACTTCCGTATTGGCCTCCCGAGGGAGAGCGGGAGGTTGCCACTTGGCTGAAACTTTACAGACACATTCTGGGGACACAAAACTTATCTTAAATCTGGAAAAAGGAGTAACCTAGGAGCTTTAAAATAGGATTACTTGTCTATAAATCACTAAATGGCCTAGGACCTCAATACATTACAGATATGCTCACTGAGTACAAACCTAACAGATCACTTAGATCTTTAGGATCATATAAACTAGAAGTTCCAAGAGTCCAGTCAAAGCAGGGTAAATCAGCTTTTAGCAACTATGCCCCTCGCTGCTGGAATTCGCTTCCACAAATGATCAGATATGCTCTAACATTAGGCACATTCAAATCAAGACTGAAAACACATCTGTTTACCTGTGCCTTTACTGAATGAATACTGTGCTACGTCCGACAGATCGCACTATTATGTTTTTCTCTTCTTTTTCATTGTTTTATAACCTATTTTAACCCATTTTTTATCTATGTTTTTTATTATTTGTTTTTATTTTCTTATGCTTGTCTCTTTTATTCTTGTATATGTAAAGCACTTTGAATTGCCACTGTGTCTGAAATGTGCTATATAAATAAATTTGCCTTGCCATGCAATGCTTATACTTAAAGCTTTAATGTCGGCCAGATCTGCTTACTTTTTAACTTTAAAAAAAGAAAATAAACAAAATACCAGGGTCCTGTTTATCACAGTGGACAATTTAACTAAAAATAAAGCATCAGCATTAATGACTATGCATTTCTTTACATGCAAGATTGATGATATAAAAATAAGCCCCATCAACCTGTCTCCTACAGCATTATCCCAATTAGAGCACTATATATTGTTAAAAAACAGAAAGAACCCTCTTAAATGGTAATCTCTATAAATCAGCAATCTCTGTGTTAGATCCTATATGACCGAATTAATAAAAACATTTGTATTCAGAAGTTGCTGAACCTGTTCTTAACGTTTTTAAATTATCCTTACTTTTAGGATATGTGCTAACTTAGCCTTTAACTTTTAAACTAGCTGTCATTAAACCCTTTTATTAAAAAAAACACACTTGATTCCAAATAATTAGTCAATTAACATAGATACATTTTAAACCAAAAGAGGCATCATACTGATCAAAAGTAGTCATATATGCTACCTCTGGTTGATATTCTAAAAACATGAAGTTAGTTTCCACTGTTATGGCAATGATACACAACTTTATATCCCCTCTTAACCTGATAACTTGGATGAATTCACAAAATTAACAGATTGTACAGCGGATATTACAAATTGGATGACTAAAAAACTTATTCAGAGAAAACTGAGGTCTTGCTTACTGCACCCAAAAAAACTCACACGCAAATATCTAGAACACTGTCTTAACTCTTTTCAGTTCAGTCCTTATCTTCAGTCAGAAATTTGAGGCGATTTTTGATAGCAACCTGTCATTTGAAGGCCAGATTTCAAGCAACTGTAAACATTTATTTTATTCATAAAACTGCAAATCTTGCCAATCTTTCACATATGCTATCAAAGTCTATTGCGGGGAAGCTTAATCATACTTTGATGACCTCTCGGTTAGGCTTCTGTAATGTGTTACTTGGTGGTTGCCCTGTAGACCTAATTAACGAACTTCAATTGGCTCAAAAAGCAACTGCTAGTGTGCTTTCTAGAACAAAGGATCATATTACTCTGGTTCTTTCATCATTGCATTGACTCCTTATTTCAGTTTTTTCCAACTGCTTAAACAAAACATTACTGAAAAAATGTCTCTCAAAATGCAAAACACCACAGCAAATCTTTAAAACCATAAGCTATTTATCAGCCTTGAACTTGAGTCTTTAGTTCAATTGGATAAAACGCTTTTTTTTTGTTTTTCAAAATACTACACACATTTACTCGACCTAAAACCTTTTTTTTTTTTTTAGAGGAAGCTACTTGTTTTCCTTTTCCAAACACAACCAATGAAAATGCAACAATTATTTACAAAGTCGCACACACGCTCCTCACATGTTGCACTAATTTACTAACTGATCACTAACCAATCACTGCTTTACTGTAGTATGGGTCAAATGTAACAGGAGACTGGGTTGTTCTTGTACAAAAAAAATAGTTTTGTACCTGCCACATATTCATATACCTAGCGCGTCTTCTAGAAAAGAATAGAGGAATTCTACTCAGTATGGTGCTGTAAATTGTATGATGGCCAGCTCTATTCCCACACACCCCGCATGACACCACCTACCTGCCCCCATTACAATAAATGCACATCCACAAGATTTCTATTCATATTTCTATATTTCTGAATTACCCAATGCCATGTTTCATGCATACTTATAATGCAAAATTAAAGTGTTTGGTTTATTATCAGCTGAAATTGTATATGTTTGTTCTTCACTTTTTTTTACAGAGCACTTCTTTTGCACTTCTTTAAAGGCTGCTGTATTCATCCATGGCTGTGTGTGTGTGTGTGTGTGTGTGTGTGTGTGTGTGTTTCAACTTCACTCAGACACACCTCTTTCTGACCTGTCAATCAAACCCTCACACAATGCTGTTGATTCTATCAGCTGCGACATGGGACCGGCTGCTCGAGAGCACCTCCACTGTGGCCAAGGTTACAATTCTGTCATTGGCTTTTCACAAGCAATTTCCCCCATTGCAGAAAGGGCACATTTTCCTTTCATTCTCTAGAGGGCCGTGAGGTTATAGAAGATCTTTAAAAGGGACTGAACTGTGTGCTTTCAACTTACTCACAGCAAAATACACACACGCACACACAAATTTCATGTTGTCACAAGCAATAGTTTTTCTTTTATCCACAGACTATTGAGAAAAAAAAAACATTCCACCTATTACATTTGACAACACATTTTAAAGTTAAATGTTCATGATAATGTATGGCAGGGTAATGAATCAATATAATATCTAAATGAAATTGTTATTTAACAAAAGTTAATAAATGCCTGTAGAGTCATGCACATCTTGTCAGTGAAGCATGGTTTCAATTTGGTGGAGCAGCCTCATTTAGGACTGCTGCACTACTACTGTCATCTAGCAAAGTTTCATTTAAAAGCATAAAATCAAGGCAATTTGTATTGATAAAATCTTTAAATTTAATTCATCTTTATTTTTACAGAACTTTTACAATGTAGATCATTTCAAAGCAGCTTCACATAGAAGATTATAGTCAATTGAAACTGTGTGTCCAGTTTTCTGAGTTTAAGTTTAGTTTAGTTCAGTTCAGTGTGATTTAATTTTGACTGCTGAAAGTCCAAACACTGTAGAGCAACCCCATTGATGCACAAGTCCCAAACATGTGGCAACAGCAGCGAGGAACATACTTCACCAATAGGCGAAAGTGAAAAAAAAAAAAAAAAACTCAAATCTTTGACTAGATGTGACTTATTGTTAAGTGATCGGATGTTTAAAAGTGCTAACAGTTTAAGTTAGCCTACAGTAGTCTCAGAACATTTATCACACACTAGTGGTATAATGGATCACAAATCTTATGATTTGGATCACACTATGGTTTTTGAGTCTCGGATCGGACCATTTTTTATATCAGCAAAAAAAGGGAGGAGACAAATTTAATTTGCTTTCCATTTATACAAAAATATTGCTGCAAAAACCATTTGTTTTAACAAACTATACTTAAAACCTGTAATTTGAATAAAAATTAAAATCAAGAGAGAATCAGCTGAAAACAAATACAATACTAAAAATAATCTTTGCTCCTGTTGCTGATGATAATGCTAAATATAGAAATTTAACACCTTGTACAAAATATATTTATATTCAACTAATGATTCAAAAATTCACACAAAACTAACTTTTATTATATGTATCATTTTTGAAAACCTATTCAGTGACAATTTTGATGGCTGTTTGTCTCCCAACCCCCCCCCCCCCCCCCCCCCATTGGTTACACAATGTAATTGCTTTCACCAGCATCAAACATTTACCAGCATCAAGTTCCATTAAACAGTTTTAGGGCCCTATCGTATACCCGGCACTATGTGGCACAAGGCGCGGCGCAATACTTGTTTGCTAGTTTCAGCTTGCCGCAAGAGTCGTTTTGAGGCTTTACACCATGCTCTTTAAATAGCAGATGCATTTGCGCTCATATGTGGCCCATAGGTGTTCTGGTCTAAAAAGGAAGGCGTTCTGAGGCGCACTTCTGGCCCGTTGCTATATTGAGAAACTATAATAGATTTTTCATTAGACCAAAACAAACCCGGTTTAAACTCCAGCGCAGAGTTGCGCTCGCTTACACACTGCTTAATAGCCTACATACAAGATGTAGAGCAATACGCAAATATCTTTACATATGAAAAAATAAAAATATTAAGGATAGGCCTGTAACGACGGGAGGGAGTGACATATACAACTGAAGGCAAGATCCAATATGCAGGTTTATTCAGCATCAGGCAAGCAGTGGTCAAATCAGGTACAAACAGGTATGTGCAGGCAAATCCAGAATCATAGTCAATATACAAGTAATAGGTCATAAGGCAGGCGGCTAAACAGGATAACAAGTAATACCAGGCTAGGGTTTACACGGAAAAACAAAACAGGGAGTAACGCGTTGTAATGTCACTGGTACAGCAAACAAGACTCGGCAAACTAGAAGGGTTCATGAGTGGCTTATAAGTGGCGTGATAACAGTCTCTGACAAGGTGCAGCTGGTGAGTGCAATCAAGCTAGATGTGTGAGCATGAGTGTCTGGGAGCAGTGCATGTATGAAAATGTAGTCCTGGGAAATGCAAAAGTGTAGTCCTGAAGTTCGTGTGAAAACCAGCGATCTCTGGAAAGCGATTGCTGGTTGTGTGACAAGGCCTATATATAGGATATAATAAGAATATATATAGCATGTAAATACAAAGGATTAAAATAGTAAAACATTATTTTCTAGCCTACATAAATATGAAAAACCACTTCTTTTATGCCTTCTTCATCTCGGGAGGCTTTTTCAGTTCATTTATAACAATTTGCTTTTGTATAATTACAAAATAAGTTATTAATATTAGCAGTATTATTTATTACATCCATATTTATATTTGTTTTATTAAAAACAAGCTTATATTTGCTCACCTGCAGGTTTTAGACCATTTGGGGCACAGCATGTTTTAGCATATAACTCAGGTTTTTGAACATACTTCGTTATTATTGTTCATTTATTCATTTGCTGGAAATTAGAACTGAATTTAGAAATAGTTTTGAAACAAATATTTGTGCTTAACAAACGAAATTAATTATTTATAGGTTAATTGATGTTTGTGCGTAAAGGTTTCCCTATCCACGAGAGCGAAAGTGAAAGTAGATCGATTGTCTCTCATTCTTGCGTGGTAGATGCTCTGTTTAACTGTTTTCTGTTTAAAAACTGTTAACTGTTTGCTTGTGAAATGCTCAGTTTTTCCACTTACACTTTTTTTATGTCCTGTAAATAGCAAAATGCGCTTATGGCGCGACACAGCTGGCTCTTAAAGGGAATGGGAGATAAGACTCTGATTGGTTTATTCTCTAAACACACCTATAACTCATTAAGAAAATGAACTCAACCCTTTTAGGCCATGCGCCACGGCGCAAAGTGAATTTTCTCATCCTTAAATTAGCAAATATGGATTGTGACACACCCTGAAAGCGTTTGCGCCCTGCGCTTTCCGTTTTGCGCATGGACCGTCAAAATAGAGCCCATAATCTATACCATAAACATGTTTATATCTAAATTATAAACTGTTATCCCAGTACTTATGTCGTATTTGTTTGTGAATAACTGAAAAAGTGAGAAAACAATCTCTCTCAATCAAACACAGATTTGAATGCAGTGCTTCGAAAGATGATTAAACAAATGCAAATCATTATGATTTACTGTATAATTCACGTTGCAGGAGTTTGAATTGACAAACATTTTTTTTTATGTTTAATTCTACATTTTTACACTGACTGCATTAATACAGGCTAAACAAGCAGTGACAGAAAACACCTTTAACTAATAACCTAAGAAGAAAGCATTTAGGCCCCATCACAACTTTTCCTTCATCATTATATTTTACAGGGAAGCCAAAATGCATTCATACACAAGATTTGAATGACGCGAGAGGCAGTCTCTCTGCAATTGTTTTAAATGCTAGATTAACCTAAAAGTTCAAAGAAGTTATTAATCTGTGGATCACGTGTGTTCCAAACTGTGGGTTGTGATTCGTATGGATCATGGGTCAACCGTTATTCATTACATCCCTAATAGACACCTGATTTGCTATATGACCTAAAAAGGCTTTTTATTGTCTATAAAATTATTATTAACTTATCTGCATAGAGAAAGCTACAGGCACACTGGATACCCGTTTGTTCTGTAACCATAAAAACTATTATCTAAGCGGGCACTCAACACATCACTTCCCTGAGAGTTGTTTTGTTCATCGGCTAAGGATGGGATGTTCATCTTCGCCTCTGTTTGGTTGCTAATTGGGTGCTTGCAGCAATGGAATGTGAGAGTTTTATTACCAGCAAACACCAGTTCCTCCATCTTTTTTTGAAAAAGAGAGGCGAGCAATGTAATAATAAGAGCATGTCTGGTGACAGAGGCTGTGGCTCTGGCGTTTCTGTTTGCTGATATATGTATGTTGTCCTGGCTGTTTTTCTGGAGATCATCCATAAGTGCTGAGACTTGATGCTGTTCGGATGCGTCACAGTCTATCTGTGTTGAGCTCATTGTGCAGGGAACAGACAACAGTGTGTCCGTGAGCTGTGGCTGTTGTGGCTGCATGATGTTATTGATGTATTTGTGGGATGTTTAGCCACAAGTCCACTTAGGAGCTGATTTGAAGTCCTATGGTCATTCAATCTTAAATCTCATTCAGAGATTTCAGGGGTCATTCAGTCTTAAATATCAAAAGAGATTGAAGTTGTCAATGAAATTCAGTCCTTTCCTGTTACAGTACATGTTTTTTGCAGCCATGCATTTAGAACAAGAAGCCTTGAAAACATCCTCTTGCAGGCTATGGTCCACTGATGAAAGGCTGAATTTTTAATCTTTTGACTGATTTCAAGAGTTCAACAAAATCCCTCTTGAGCAGTTCAAACTGCTCCTTATGAATATAATTTTTTTCCATATGGATGATGATCTATTTTGTGCTTCTTTTGTCTCAAGTTCTTTGTTTACATCAGAAACAGTTGCATGAGCGAAGCAGTATGTCATTGTAACTCTGCTTCAAAAATTCCTGATTATTTAATCTGCACCAAACAATGTCCTTATCTTGACTGTGATCGGTGCAGAATGCCACTGTCTGGTCAGCCTTGAGCCCCTTGCAGAATTATTATTGCAGATTCTTCCCTCATATTACTCAAAGCTTTACACGTTATTCACTGCAAAAAAAAAAATAAATAAAAAATGCTTTTCTTAGATTTTTTTTGTCTTGTTTCTAGTCCAAATATCTAAATGTTCTTAAATCAAGAAGCATTTTATAGACAAGCAAAACATATTGTCTTGTTTAAAGAAATAATATGCCAAAATGAAGTGATTTTTTCCTTAAATCAAGCTAAATAATCTGCCAATGGGGTAAGCAAAATAATCTTATCACAAATCGAAAGACAGGATTATTTTGCTTACCCCATTGGCAGATTATTTTGCTTGATTTGAGAAAAAACATCACCTCATTCACCATTTTGGCATATTATTTTTTTATATATTTGGCATATTATTTGTGCAGTGTTTTGAGTACCTTTTGGTTTCACACCTTGTTTATACCATCGCTTATCATGCTCATTTTTAACAGTCTAATTCTGTTTTTTTTTCTGTGCTCAAAACAGTAGCTAAAGTAGATTTATGGGACACACCGGCTGTATGGAGTCAGGGTCCACAATGAAATGGTCCTGTGTAATCTGGCAGTTCTGGTCAGATTGCAAGTGACCTTTGTTTCAAGAACTGCAATCTATTGAAGAAGTCTGTGCACCAGTGAGATTCCAAAATAATCCAAACCGGAAGCATTTTCTCATTTGTCTGTGTTTTCCCGTCTCAGGAATGTAACCTAGTGGTAGCGAGAGGTTGTTTAGTCGATATTTCCACTCTTGTTAGTAACGTTGTATTCCAGAAATTTTGGTGATTTAATGTTGATCTTCAAGCTGTGTCTTTTGAACACTGTGCTGATAGGCTCAAGTTAAGGTTAGAGAATAAAATAAAAAAAGACAGAATGCAAAGAGCAGAGCAGTAGGCAAAGACGTCCGAACAGTAGCAAACCAGTGAACTGTTTCTTAAAATGTATCAGTTAAAAGCTTCCAATATGACACTAAGTTTATAATGCTTGTAAAACAGTCTAGTTACCTAAACAATATGGATTTGAAGTTAATAATGTTCATGTACACTTATGTTTTATAATTGAAATAATTATTATGCCATTTCCATTGACATCTGTGTATTTTACAAACGTTCATGCTACGTTTTTATAGTTATTTATGTGTATTATGTGCTAATGTGTAAAGGTTTGAAACCTAAAATAAACTGCATTTCTTTGAAAACACTAATAGGCTGTGATTTGACTCTGCATAGCGCCAGCCATTGTGGGGATAAATGATGCACTAAATGCTCTAATAACACGAGTGTGAGTATACAAATCAAAACATTTAATATTTGGAGCTTACCATGATCCATTCAAAATTTAATCATTTACAATTCATGCAATTTTGTAGGTTGTAGCTGTGTGATCTCATGAAATCTTTTGAGAGAACGAGATTTCTCATTGGAATGAAAATTTGTCTTGTAAGTTCTGATGTTAGCATGATAGAGCATAAAGTTGAAATTAGTATTGAAGATTAGGAGTGCCTTTTGGTTCTGTGTAATGCTTCCCTTCTTTGTTTAATTTAAGCTGCTTGAAGTTTTAAAGTGAACCATGCAAAACATTTAGATTTTTGTCAGTTCAAAAACACTGGACAAATCCTTTGGACAAATAAAATGAATGAAATTTAGTTTACTAAAATAACATAAATACACACTGCAAAAAGTTATTAGTTACTTTTTTATTTATAAAAGGGAGTTAAGTCATTGCCTTAAAGTTGACAATTTGGCTTCACTTAAAAAGTGAGTCAACCCATTACAACTTGAAGCTGTTAAGTTGAATAAACTTTATTTTTTAGTTAAGCTAAGAACCATTTTTTAAAATTTCCTTCGGCTTAGTCCTTTATTTATCAGGGGTCGCCACAGCAGAATGAACCGCCAACTATTCCAGCATCGGTGTTACACAGCCCTTCCAGCTGCAACTCAGAACTGTGAAACACCCATACTTGCATTCACTCAAACATACACTACAATTATACAAATATACACAGGACAATTTTGTTTACCTAATTCACTGTGGGGGATACCAGACCACCAAGAGGAAACATGGGAGAGCATGCAAACTTCACACAGAACTACCAACTGGCCCAAGAACCAGTTGATTCATATTTCATGACCACAAACAAAAAGAAATCCCATTCTAAAGACTTCCACAGAAGAAGTCCACAGAAAGATTATCTTAAAAGTAATATCCAAAAACTAGAATATCTGGCTACCAATGGTGGACAAGGCAAATTTCTTAATAAGTGCTGTTATCTCATCACAAGAAGATGATAATGCATATGAAATACTAATTATAGTATTATGAAGACGGCTGAATACCAGAATGACATTTTATCTAGAGGCTGAATGCTAATTTGGTTCCCTTTCAAAAAAAAAAAAAAAACAGAAGCTGTCTGTCAGGAAAAACTCTTGGTCTTTTGCAACTGCATAATGTGAGGACTACACTCTTGTTTCATTTTAATGCCAAACCCAGTGTGTGAAAATGGGTCTTGAATGGAAATGTGAGCATGACTAATCATCATCAGATTTGGATCTCTGCAGACATTAGCCTTCACTAGCCCAGATGAAAGTCTACGTACATGAGCAACAGAAGTCAGAAACGTTATGCTTGATGAAACAGCATTACTATTCAACTCTGCCTCTGCCATTCTTTGTTAAATGGATAGTTTTGAAACACAATTTACATTTTTATTGGATATCTTGTCATCGAAGAGTTTGTCATTAGAAGTTTTCATTTACAGTATAAACTGCTGGGGAATAATTTGTTTAATTATGAGTTACGCATTACTTTTAGACACGTGCCAATTTAGTGTATGAATAAAATAGTGTGGAGGAATTATGACGTCACTTTGTAGGCTAATCGGCTGCTAGCATAAAACTGGTTCCCTCGTGAAAATCCCTATGGGATTTTCCCATAGGCTTTTCGAAGATTGCAAATAATAAGCTCTGTGTTCAAACACTGTTCATTACACTTACACGTTTTGTTCAGTCGGATAATCCTCACACGAAAATACAACTTTAAGCACTTTTGAATCTTAAATACAAACGCAAGAATTGAAAAGCTAATATTAGGCCATAAACGGACTACAGTGCACTCGGGGCGCTCGGCTGTGACGTCAGCCCCACCGTGCTACAGACAACTTTTAACGCTTATTTTTAGAAATATTGTCTATGACAAAGAGTTAATCTCTCTGTTTATTATATTATAATCCACGCTGTATATTATAAACAAATAAATATGCAAAAACACATAGACATATGTGCCTTTTGGATCATTTTCACGTGGGAAATACATCTGTTTTGCTTTACGGTTGTTCTAAAAGTTTTAAAACTGTGTGTATAAATCTGACCATATAGTATAATCATAAGACATATTTAAATAAGTGTATCGCTCGTGTACACACAGTCTGCTTACCTAGAAGACAGAAATGAGGCGTGAGGAGGAACAAGTCTATCAAATGTTCCATCATGGACACAGAGTAACATTCAATATTCCTTTTGTGTCACGAAGTACAGCAAAAAGCAGCCCATACAGTCACATCTGCTTTAAATTTTATGGAGGAGTGTAAATATTGCAGTTATGACAGAGTTGTGTTCAGAGGAAGAAATAAAAGATGAAAAATTACTTGATCACGTGAAAATGACAGTTAACATGCATGTATTTTACACATTTATTCATACGTTTGCATTACTGAGAGCAGGAAAGAGACAGGCTGCACTGGTAAGCTGTATCTTCATAATATAGTTTATTAAAATAAATGATCAACAAATTAATCTGTCTCGACAGCCTTTACAAGTGTAGGAATTATCTACACACTGAATTCCCAATTAGAATAATACAACAAACTATAAAATAATATTCATGAAAATAAATAAATAACAGACAAATCTAAATGCCAAACACAAGCGTGCTGAGTGCGCTCCAGACCAGATCAGCTCGATGACGTGTAATGTCTCCGACACCCCCTGTAGTCCCATTTAGCAACTTGATAGCAATCGTCTTTTAAAGAAGCAAAACCGATTTAAAAATTCAAGAGTGTGATGTAACTGATGTGTTTTATGTCGTAGAACAAAACGTGAAAGTATCTTGAGTTTGTGTTAGCCATGAACATTATTTAAGCGATTTTCTGAAACCCCATTGAAAAAACCCATTGACTTTGGGACAAGTGAACCGGAACTGCTAAAATGCTAACTCGCTTCCGGGTTTTTGCATACAAATTGACATCATAGTTCCTCCACTCTATTGCATTTACAAAAGTAGTTTTAGAAATAGTGTTAGATGAAAGTAAAATGTCTGCTTCAATATTTCAAAACTCTTTTGTAAAATAAAAATGGGCAAGTAGATATTCATGCGGCATAGCAGTTGGACCTATGTGAATATGATAGAATAAATAATGATTGTTAAAATGTACAAAATGATTAGTAATCAGGGCAGCACAGTGGCACAGTGGGTAGCATAATCACCTCACAACTAGAAGGTTGCTGGTTCGAGCCCTGGCAGGGTCAGTTGGTATTTCCGTGTGGAGTTTGCATGTTCTTTCCGTGTTTGCTTGGTTTTCCTTTGGGTGCTCCGGTTTCTCCCACAAGTTCAAAATGATGTGGTATAGGTGTTGGGTAAGCTTAATTGTCCGTAGTGAATGAGTGTATGGGTGTTTCCCAGTGATGGTTTGCAGCTGGAAAGAAACCAAACAGAAGCGAAGATGAACATCCCATCTTCAGCTGATGAACAAAACAACTCTCAGTGATGTGTCGAGTGCCCGCTTAGATAACAGTATTTATGTTTACAGAACAAACGGGAACCCAGTGTGCCTGTAGCTTTCTCTATGCAGATACTGTAAATTATGCTGGATAAGTTGGCGGTTTATTCCCTTGTGGCGACCCCAGATTATTAAAGGGACTAAGCCGAAAAGAAAATGAATAAACTGATAATAAGTAATTATACTACAATTTATTGTATTTAACGTAAAACAAACCAAAATAAAAAAATACAAATTCTAATGAACCACACACACACACTACTTCGGTATGATAAATAAAAGAAACTCAACTTCTGAGATTTAATCTCAGAGGAGAGTGGACAACTCAAGTAAATGATCTATTCTGGCATGATAATGACAAGAACAAGATAATATGCAAATTTTGGCCAGCGCCATGATTAAAAACAAGTGTGCTACAGAATGGCACGCAGGGTTGTAGTGAATTAAGACAAATGAAGGTGAAGTACTTTCTGAATTACCTAGCTCTTGAGAACAGCTGCTGTGCAGGCAACTGCTTTTTATTCCACTATATATATATATATTATATTAAATGCATTTTTTCCCTTTTAATCATCTATCTGTACCATCCAATTATCTGCATTTAAATAAATCATTGACAACAATAATTAGAAGTACAATTAAAGTTGATTTCATGGATATCTTTATGTACAGATCAAGCTAAAATGCGCATTCTTTTACCGTGGCTCGCCCTATTTCGTACTGTGGTCAGTTGCAGCATGCTGTCAAACTGTCCTTGGAATTGAAACTAATGTGTTGTGCTTCCCAGAACATCCACCAGGTGGCATAAAGAACAACAAACTCCGCTGTACAGAATACATCATAACCTTGTTTTAAAGAGGCCCTATTATACATTAAAAGGTCATATTTTGGTTTTAAGGGTCTCCAACAACAGGCTGATATGCATGCAAGGTCGAAAAAGACTTTCATGGTCTTATAATATGATTTTTTTTTTTACATAATCATCCCAGCGACTCCCATATGAATTGTTCAGTGACTCATTTATTCCCAAACCCTTCCTTAGCGCTAAGCTAATCTTCGCTGATTGGACCAATGACAGCCTGTTGCAATTGGTCGACAGCATTCAGTGCGAGACAGTGAAATGCCCAGCACGGCTTATCAACAATACTGAAATAGTCAGAATGCATAATGAATGTGTGAGCATCGCTGCTAACACTCCTGTTTTTCCCAGGAGTCTCCCGTATTTCAGACCCATCTCCAGCCACCTTTCCATTTTGTTATTAAATCCCTGGGTAGCCAACATTGGCATATGATCCGAGAGAGCGGCAGCCCGAAACACTTTATAGTAATTACTGATACCACAGTCCTAACAGTGTTATTCAGACATCCATACCTGTCAAACATCCTACCTAAATAAACAGTTAAATGGTCAGACATACGTTTTAAAATTATTATTAACAAAAGAAATATAAATATACATTAGCAAACAGTTCAGCTTATTAAAATTAATAGCTATTATAATAAAATAGTAAAATATAATAATATAATAAAAATGCACACATCTAACATTATAATGAAAGCATTCGGCTGCTTTTCTAACTTTTTATGCTCATTTAAGACGAAATTAGTTGTGTTTGGGAAAAAACCCACCAAGATCGACATGTTTATATGTTGTTATTACTAATTATGTATATATATCTGTTCAAACATGCAGCCAAAAGCCAGACTTTCTCTCCGCTTTAAATCGCGTGTATAGAATCTGTTTGGGAAATAGCATCTATAAGTGTTTTCATTCCTAAACAAAGCGAAAGCACAGAAGACTCACATTTTAGAGCAAGGGGCGACCCCTGGTGGTTCGGCGGTATGGCTTGCTTATAGGGAGGATTGGCTGTTCAGAGAAAGACTGAAAATATGGGAGAAATACAGGAAAATACCTTTACGGTATGATAGCTGGATAGAACAGTAAAATAGGGGAGAATTCCAAGAAAAACAGGAGGGTTGACAGGTATGGACATCTCACCCCTGAACCTAACCCCCAGGTCTCCTGGGTTATCAGGGACCGATGTTGGCAGGTATGTGTGTGAGCCCAATGCTGTTAAACACCAGCATATTGCTCTATTCTTAACCATAAGTAAAACAGTGCCACTCATTCAGTATTAATCCACACAGTGGCAAAAGCTGAACTATTGGGCTCTTTAAAATATGTAGGCTTACTTGTTTACCATTATTTTGATCATGCATTACATAAATATATTCATGCACACGCATTAAATATAACAGGGTAACTTTAATTTTCAAAACTAAATTCAAATCATACTAATATAAATACCAATTTAAATTAAAGCGCAACAGACTGATGCTGTATTCACACCAGACGTGGAAGGCGCATCAAGCGTGAGTGTTTCGTTATAGTGATTGTGAAGTGCAGCCTGTTGTTGGTGTCCCGGGGGAAACCTCCAGCGCACACCAACAACAGTTCCTAAAACTGGGCTTGGCTCAGTCAGAAGGACTGCTGAAAGCCTCCATCATCCAGGTTCAGTTTCTGGAGAAGTTTATGAGCTTACAGAGCTGGATGCACCTCTGTAAGGATCTAGTGGACTCAGACACAGCTCTAAATGTATCAACGCTGTTTTTCAGCTTTCATAAAGCATATAAACACTGTTATTTTCTTAATAAAATCAAGGTTAGAATTTGATGAGCAAATAAAGCAGGGTTTGACGCGCAAGTAAACTGAAATGATTAAGTGGCTATTTATGCGCGAATAGTGGGATTTATCTGCGCGTTCCGCTTCTGGTGTGAATACAGCATGAGGGTTGTGGCAGCCTCTAGTTAACGTGTGTCTGCTGTGGGGTCTGTGAATCTGTTTAATTCGATGGAATACACATGACCACGGACATTTTTTCTGATAATAGCCTTTTTATTTAATTTAAAAATGTTATATATATTTACCCTACAGTATGTATAGGCTATTAAAATATATTTTATTTAAACTATATTAAATTAAATTACAACCTGTATTTTGCCATTTTATGTTGGCTTTAACGGTTTATTGATAACTAGCCTAATCAAAGAACATGAGCTCTGTGAAAAGTTTTGTAAACTATGTAGACCTACAGTTAAAAATGTTATATAAGAGTCATGGCTGGTGACTCTGCAATACTGTGTCTTTCAAGAGTTCACACTTAGCTGATGATTGATAATAAAGCTAGTTTGGCGTGCTGTCCCGGGAGAGAGCCATGAGCTTTTAAGATCCTAGAGCCCTGGGCTCCCTCCTGTTGCAAGGCGAGAGGGGAGTTTGAGCTCAGGTAGATCTTGATGACTCCCCCTCTTACTTGTTGTAGCTAAGTGTCAATATGGATGCTGAAAGGTGTACTCAGAGTTTAGCTAAAGTATTTGGATTAATTGTTTAGAGTGCTTGTTTTTGAACTGTGGGAGGAAACCGGAGGACCCGGGGAAAACCCACGCGGCCATGGGGAGAACGAGCAAACTCAGAAAACACAGAATTGCCGTCTGGTTTGGAAAGGAATTAAACCAGGGGCATTCTTGCTGTGAGGCAACAGCGCTAATCGCTGGCCACCGTGACGCCTGTTTGAAAGGAGGGAAAGTACGGTTGGGTGAGGGGATTTCTTCAAGACGAAGATATTGAGATGAGAAAAGTCTGGTTATTTATAGTGAGTTAAGGATCGTCTGATAGGATAATCAGTCATTAGCTAAAGTTGGAACAGCTGTGAACAATCATAAGCACATGATCCTCTCGAAATTTGTTTATAAATAAACTTCACAAAATGAAAAATTTCTCTTATCAGAAAACAATAAACACAATTATCCCAGGTGCAGCATTGTATTATATTTTAGCCAATATGAACAAAACAAGGCGAAAACACCTCCACCTTCCACAGAGAAACAGCCACTTTTGGCATCAAGTTCTTCACCTTCAGAATTGACCACTACTGAGAATGAAGCTCGGCTGCCCTCTACTGGTAATGTATTTCCTGACTCTAATTTCCCTGAGTACTGGGGCTAACCGCGGTTGGTCATGGCATTCTGTTCCCTGAGGCATGCATTTCTAAACAACCCATCTGTAGGCATGCACATGAAGGCAACCTTTTAAGGTTAGTTAAAATTAATATTAAAATGATTAAGTAAGAAGTTCACATGATGGAACTCCGTATGTAACAGAGGTGTCAAACTCTGGAGGGCCGCTGCCCTGCACAATTTAGTTCCAACCCTGCTTCAACACAATTACCTGTTTAGGCTAAAGCTGTGGTCACACAGGAGATTAGCCTGCAAAATTTTGTCGTATGATACTGTGAAAAGGGACGGAAATAAACAAGATGATTAGACATTTTTAAAAAAAGTTAGCGATTGCTCCATATTTAAAAGTTCTTTAAAGAGAGGTTATGTTTTGATGTTCTATTGGTCTCATGCAATCACGTAATACAATTTCACAGGTCAGAGTTCACCAAGCTTGAACTTTTCAAAACTTGTCGCACAAGCTTGCATTTCCTGTCTGCCGCATTCACATGTGTATGAACAGAAGTCTATGGGGCGGAAAGAGCAGCTGTGACCACAGCATTAAAGACTCGATTAGTTTGATCAGGTGTGTTAAATCAGGGTTGGCAATAAACTATGCAGTGATGTGGCTCTCAAGGAACTGAGTTTGACACCTGTCAAATCTCAAATGGGATGTTTCCATGAAATGATACGGTTCAATACTGTAGAGAGCAGTATGCAGTTATGTCCGTTTCCACTGTCAGCAGTATCTAATTAGCAAACTTTACCATATCACTTTTTTTGTGATCCCTGAGTAAATAGGACAGCAGTACAGTGCCAAAAGGGTGGAGCTACTCACTGTTAAATGCTGATTGGTTTACAGAGAATTATTACTTGTACGTGCAACAAGACAAGGGAACAACAACACAGGAAGGGTCATACAGACCAGGTGCCTCATGTATCAACGCTGCGTATGCACAAAAACTTTGCGTACGCCAGGTTTCACGCTCACGTTTGGATTTACTAATGATGAAATTAATGTGGAAATGTGCGCAGGTCCTCGCCAACTTCATGCCTGGCGTACGCACATTTCTTGTGTGTGTCTGTTTTATTTCCATTGGCGACTCCTAGAGGCAGTTGTGTTAAATTGCACTCTACAAAGTGTCTTTGAGCCATGCAATGGCAGCTGTGTGAGACGGGTTCATCCACATGTCTAGCAGACTTATAAGGTTTTCATACCATGTAGCTGACCAGCCAAACATTAAAGCGCAATTTGCAGCGGTCAGCGTTTTTCACAATGTAATCGGAGCGATCTACTGCACACACATTGCTATAAAGGCTGAAAAAGATGAATTTGCATAAGTGAATCAGAAACATTCACAGAGGGGATGAGTTCTTCAGACGCTGGATTCAAACCGAGTTCATGCTCGAACGTGTCAAAACATGATGACATGCATTTAAAGAGCTACACCACTCATGCTGATAATGACACTTTAAAATGATACACCTTTATATCGCACTATTTCTTTTTTTAATCCACTCAGTGCGATGTTCAGACCCAACTGTGTTAACCGCATAAACTAAACTCTCCTACTCTATTGTTTTCTTTTGTTATTAATTACGGAGGACAAACTTGCAAATAATACCGTTTTCCTCCGATCTAACTCCAAAACAGCACCTCCAATTCACATTTGGTTAAAAGTTTCTCTTTTTGCTTGCTTTTGTCATTACTTTTTCGTTTTGTCAAAGTAGAGTCGTTAGCATATTCACATGGGGAGGAGGCAGGGAGTGGTTTTGCGCTCATGCATGTTGCGCTCAGTTTCACGTTTATTCAGATGTGCAAAGAGAATATGCGTGGGATTCTGCATACGCAGTGTTTCCTACATCTGAATTGTTTACTGAGTACGCACATTTTCAGCTTTGTGCATACACAATGTTTTAGTATGATTTCAACGGAAGTCTTCGTACATGAGGCCCCTGGGCTCTAACAGAGCTTGTTGAAGTCTTGTGACAAACAGCCTTTTGCCAAAAAAAAAAATTTACCAAAAAATCTACATCCCTGTGGCAGACTTTCAACTGTAAGGTCCACCCAGTTGGCCCAATGAAGGTGGATAAAGGTTCACTGCCTGTTTGGTCTTTCCAGTGCACAATGTTGTTTTACTTCAAATTTAACTCATATCTGACTCCAATTTGAAAATGAGGTGGTTTAGAATATTAATATATTATCTTTTGTTTTATCTGACAGAGGTTCATTTAAAATTGATACCGATACTAGCACTGTATGTGAAAATTACCCCAAGTCTCTAAACATACTTACATACATAAATAAATGTGTCTGATGAATGGATGGATAGACAACAGATAGACAATTGATTGGCTTATTGACAAAAATATATAAAAATGTCAACACACAGCTGAACTGTTCAGGACTAATCAGCTTTGCTATAAACACAGCACACACACATCGTTGATGAGTCTCGTTTCTGTTCAGAGCATCACATAAGCGTTATTCGTGTCTTGCCTTCCCATGTTTTTGACTTTTGCCTTTTTTTACCATTTATTTTGATTGTGTGCTGCCTGTACTTACTATTCACCTGATTTTACTATGTCTGTGGATTTCCTGTATGCTCCTGTTTGCCCGTTTTGATTGTTGCATTTTCAGACTATTCTTATTAATAAACTGCAAATAGATCCACTGTTGTCCCAGACCCTTATGTGACACCTGAAATATTAGCCCCCTATATTTTTCCCAAATTTCTATTCAATGAAAAGAAGATTTTTCACATTTCTAAACATAATAGTTTTAGAAACTAATTTCTAATAACTATTTTTTCAAAAAAGTATTTAGACTAAAGTGCAATATAAAGGCTTAACTAGGTCAATTAGGCAAGTTAGATTAGTTAGGCAGATAATCGTATAACATTGGTTTGTTCTGCAGACTATCAAAAAAATAAATAAATGCTTACAAGGGTCTAATACTAGAGACATTAAAATATTTTTTTAAAAATGTAAAACTCCTTTTATTCTAGCCGAAATAAAGCACATAGGACTTTCCCCAGAAACAAAAAAATGTCTTGATCTGTTAAACATTATTTAAGGAAATTTTAAAAAGAAGAAGAAAAAAAATCATAGAATGGCTAATAATTCTGACTTCAACGGTAGTTCTAATGATAGATAGATAGATAGATAGATAGATAGATATAGATAGATAGATAGATAGATAGATAGATAGATAGATAGATAGATAGATAGATAGATAGATAGATAGATAGATAGATAAAAAAAATGCCTCATCTGAACCTGTGAATGAAAGCTGAACTGTATTGAACTAGTTTTTAACCAACATTTTAAGGGAACAATCATATAGCCTCTTTACCACAACACAAATATTTGTGTAATTGGTGTTTTGGCTGGTAGGGCTTCAGCTCTCAACACAGCTGGTTGGTCATTGCCATTGAAATACTTTATTTGTGAAACATGACTCAAAGTCAATGGTGCAGGCCTCTGTGGCCCCGCTGTCATAACAGCCTCCTTAAATCTAAATGTAGATGCTATCGTGCTGTTAAGTGCCAAATCCATAAATGTAGTGTGCAAGACTGCATTTCTCATAACAGAGGCTCAGAAATCCATTTCCTTTCCTTTAATTACATTTCAGCACTGTTTTCTACTCTTAACTTTAAGCTATTCATCGTATTTTGGTCAGTTCAATTTATATATACATATATAAAAAAATTATATATATATATATATATATATATATATATATATATATATATATATATATATATATATATATATATAAATGAAGAAAATCACAGTAACATTGAGCCCTAAATATAACCCTCCCTCCAGAGTAAGCAATTACAAATTGAATCAGATGGATCATTGCAACCGAACGCAATGACTTGTGGGTATATTTGAGTCTGACCTGCACTAATAATCTTCATCCTTTCCTACAAGCATGTTATTACACAGATACTATTATAGATATGAGGAACAGCAGGTTTTTCTGGCTGCTTTTTTCCGCATGTGTTTGGCTCCTCAGGATAATGTCTTTGGAAGGATTGCTGAGCCGTGCATGAACATAATTCCCAGTCGTGCAAACAACACTCGTGCAACAGGTGTTGAATCGTGACCCCTGAATAGAGGTGTGCATTCATATAAAGTAACATCATTCCTCAGATTTACACTCCGAAAATGAAGATTCCAGTTGCTAAATTGAAAACAGTATTGAATTTGGTGAAAAGAAAAGAACAGATGGCAGAACATAACATATAATAAATGTACACACAAGATATTGCCCTTGTGAAAAGGATCACATATGAATGTATACACATGTAAATATTTCCGTTTATTTAAAGGAATAGTTCACTCAAAAAAGAAATAAATTACCCCATTATTTACTCACCTTCAAGCCATCTATGTATATGGCCTACTTTTGTCAGACAAACACAGTTGAAGATGTATTGTTGTGTTGTGGCCCTTTTGTTTTGAGAAAAAAAAAAAAAAAAAAAACAAACAGACAAATTTCTGACTTCTGGCAACCAGCACCAAATAAGCATTCTTCACAATTCTTGGCTGATCATTGAGTGGACCGTATACATGTACTCATTCTTACAGAACTTAAGGAAATAGAGATATCTCATGGGAACCCATTACTACACAGTTTGTTTACCACAGAATATGACGATGAACAAGAAAACTTGTGGGTTTGGCGTAGCTGCATAATGCTATAAAATAATGTCAGTGATTTAAGTTCTTCATTTAATTATTTTTTTTTTTATTAAAGTTATGGTTAAATCCAATTCATAAGACACATGTTAATCCCATTTGTGGACAATCTAAGTGCACTTATGTATGATCTTATTTCTTTAAATTATTTGCAAGTATATTTTTAGTTTCTTATTTAAAAAATTAAGTACATTACAGGTATGAATTTCTTCATAAGCATGATATTTAAATATTTCTGTTGTGCCAAATTGCTTATTGCTAGAATCTTGTACTGTTGCGTGTAGTTAGGACACAGAATTTGTATTAACTAATACAAATACTGTGCCCTAACTACAGTCGATGCTTCAAGATTCCACTGCTCACTGAGACACAGTTTTAAAGTTTTTTTTATTTTTTTTTAAATAGTTAGCTAGTTATTTTATTTTCAAGGTATGGTACAGCCATCAGTGTAACACATTTCACATTAACTGGTAACATTTAACACTAAATAAAGCTCATGATCAGCTTTATGAGAGTAGTTTATACTGTTGTTCAGTAACATATATAACAGATACAATATAACAGACAACATATATAACAAATATAATATATATATTTTTAAACATAAATTTTGTGCATCACTGTTGTGTATGGTTAGGACAAAAAACATAGAAAACATGGAGAAAAATAAACTATATATATATATATATATATATATATATATATATATATATATATATATATATATATATATATATATATATATATATATATATATATATATATATATGTGTGTGTGTGTGTGTGTGTGTGTATATATATATATATATATATATATATATATATATATATATATATATATATATATATATATATATATATATATATATATATATATACATATAGGGTAGTTTGAAAATAGTACTTACTTTTTGTTTAGTAACTTTTGGTTAAACAGGTTTTATAACAACTTATAAGCTTTTGAAAAACACAAATTGTCAGTAAAAAGAATAAAAAAAAATGATAAAAACGCTGAGTCCAATCATATACTGAAATCCAGCAGTGTGTGATCCTCATTTGTGTGGGTGGCCATTTGAGAACTGGGTTAAGGTGTTGCTTCAGTCAGGTAAATGCATCATTAGCGTTTTCCCTCCAATTACCTTTTTAGACTGCCTCAAATGGTTTGACTTTATCCTGACAACCCTGTAATCACAATTCAGAGATGGCAGCACTGTGACTGACACTGATAAACTACAGCCTAGGCATTTTTGCCCAAAAACTGTGAGAGCCCAGTGCCTTGATTCTGTTTTAATGTTTATGCCTGAACCATTTATAAAACATTTTTTTCATGAATAAAATATATATGGAAGTTAACACTCTACAAAAGGGTGTTATACATGTCATTCTTTAATTCTGGAGCCTCAAGGAGACACAGCACTAATTTAGAATTTTTAGTTTGGGGTAAAAAACAGCAGGCTTTTGGAAACAGATCCAAAACATTTTTTGTAACATTATCAAACTCCTGTAACATTTGTCAGGTTAACGCACACTCCATTAGCTTGGTCTAAATTCCCCTTCCCCGCAGAATTTTTTCACATGCAGGAACAATGATTATATGAGCAGCAAGTTAAGCCATGCAGTAATCAAAATCACATTAATGCAATCAGTAC